>NC_091214.1:4274738-4642238 GCF_040958095.1 Procambarus clarkii | reverse complement strand
CAAAAATCAGAACATCAGTCACCAAGAAAATAGAAGAAGAAAATACTATTGGCGCAATACGAGTCATCACCAGTGAGGACTCAATTGCCGACAGAGATGCCGCAACAGCTCAAGCCCTAAGGGAGAAACACCCACCCAGGGTTCCGCGTGAGGACGACATTGTACAAGTGGAGGTTACCGGAGCAGAACCTCTCTGGGTGGCTGAATCTGTGGTCCATAAAGCAGCCATGTCCTTCCCTACAGGATCAGCAGGTGGGTTCACAGGACTAAAACCCAACCACGCCAAGCAAATGCTCAACCCTGCACTGGGTGACATTGCAAAGAACCTCTTGGTGGAACTAACCAGATTCACCAACACATGTCTAGCTGGCAACATACCAGCGACCATAAGACCTATCATTTTTGGAGCATCTCTCTGTGCTCTAAAGAAAAAGGATGGAGGGATCAGGCCAATAGCTGTGGGCAATTCTCTCCGGCGTCTCGTCGCAAAGGCAGCTGCAAGAACAGTTAGTGATGCAGCGGCCAACATGCTGAAGCCAAAACAGCTCGGGTTCGGCATTCCACAAGGGTGTGAGGCGGCAGCCCATGCAGCTCGAGCCTTCATCACCAACATCACAGACGAAAAGGCCCTTATCAAGCTAGATTTCAAAAATGCCTTCAATTTGGTCCGGAGGGATGCTGTACTCCGTGCGGTTCATAGTCATTTCCCTTCCCTCTACCCTTTTGTACATTCATGCTACAGTATGGATCTTAAGCTACTTTTTGGCGAACATGAAATTGACTCGCGAGAAGGCGTCCAACAGGGTGACCCCCTTGCTCCTCTCCTTTTCTGCTTAGTCATCAAACAAATCACAGAGGTCCTGTCCAGCGAGCTTAACTTCTGGTTCTTGGATGAGGAGCCGGTCGGCCGAGCGGACAGCACGCTGGAGTTGTGATCCTGTGGTCCCGGGTTCGATCCCGGGCGCCGGCGAGAAACAATGGGCAGAGTTTCTTTCACCCTATGCCCCTGTTACCTAGCAGTAAAAGTAGGTGCCTGGGTGTTAGTCAGCTGTCACGGGCTGCTTCCTGGGAGTGGAGGCCTGGTCGAGGACCGGGCCGCGGGGACACTAAAGCCCCGAAATCATCTCAAGATAACCTCTCAAGATAACCCTAGCTGGTTCCCAAGACTCCCTCCTGGAGGACATCAGAAAAATCCAGGAGCAAGGTGCAGTTTTAGGCCTCACCCTGAACCCTTCTAAATGTGAAATAATATGTTCCAACCAGGGCATCGTAGAGAGAATAGAGGGTCTTCTGCCAAATATCCATAAAACTAAACTAAAAACTAAAGAGGATGGATGGGAGGATTGAGGATATTGATGCTCATGATGCACTCTACCTCATCACCAGATGTCTGTCCCTCTCCAGGTTAACCTACTTTCTGAGGTGTTCACCATCTTACAGCAGCCAAAAACTAAGTGAGTATGACCGGTTACTGAAATCAATGCTAGAAAAAGCCCTTAACCTCTCTCTTGATGACCAACAGTGGAAACAAGCCTCTCTTCCCGTAAGACTTGGGGGCCTCGGAGTTCAAACAGCAACGCAAATCGCTGTTCCAGTGTGTTGAGGTTGGGAAGTGTGTTGAGGTTGGGAAGTGTGTTGAGGTTGGGAGTGTGTTGAGGGTGGTAGTGTGTTGAGGGTGGTAGTGTTTTGAGGTTGGGATTGTGATGTGGTTGGTAGTGTGTTGTTGAGGTTGGTAGTGTGTTGTGGTTCGTAGTGTGTTATAGTTGGTAGTGTGTTGCTGAGGTTGGTGGTGTGTTGTGGTTGGTAGTGTGTTGTGGTTGGTAGTGTGTTGAGGTTGGTAGTGTGTTGAGGTTGGTAGTGTGTTGTAGTTGGTAGTGTGTTGTGGTTGGTAGTGTGTTGTGATTGGTAGTGTGTTGTGATTGGTAGTGTGTTGTAGTTGGTAGTGTGTTGTAGTGTGTAGTGTGTGGTTGAGGTTGGTAGTGTATTGTGGTTGGTATTGTGTTGTGGTTGGTAGTGTGTTGATGTTGGTAGTGTGTTGTGGATGGTAGTGTGTTGTGGATGTTAGTGTGTTGTGGTTGGTAGTGTGTTCAGGTTGGTGGTGTGTTGAGGTTGGTGGTGTGTTGAGGTTGGTGGTGTGTTGAAGTTGGTAGTGTGTTGTGGTTGGTTGTGTTGAGGTTGGTTGTGTGTTGAGGTTGGTAGTGTGTTGAGGGTTTAAGTTTGTTGAGGTTAGGAGTGCTTTAAGGTTGGAAGTGTGTAGTGGTTGATAGTGTGTAGAGGTTGGGATTGTGTCGAGGTTGGGATTGTGTAGAGGCTGGGATTGTGTAGAGGTTGGGATTGTGTTGAGGTTGGGATTGTGTTGAGGTTGGCAGTTTCTTATAGTTGGGAGTGTTTTGAGATTGGTAGTGTGTTGTGGTTGGGATTGTGTAGTGGTTGGGATTGTGTAGAGGTTAGGATTGTATTGAGGTTGGGATTGTGGTGAGGTTGGGATTGTGTTGATGTTGGGAGTGTGTTGAGGTTGGGAGTGTGTTGAGGTTGGTAGTGTGTTGAGGATGGGAGAGTGTTGAGGTTGGTAGTGTGTTGAGGTTGGCGGTGTGTTGAGGTAGGGGGGTTGTCGAGGTTGGTAGTGTGTTGTGGTAAGAAGTGTCTCGTTGTGTAGTGTGTTGAGGTTGGGAGTGTGTTGAGGTTGGGAGTGTATTGAGGTTGGGAGTGTGTTGAGGTTGGGAGTGTGTTCAGGTTTGGAGTGTGTTGTGGTTGGTAGTGTGTTGAGGTTGGGAGTGTGTTGAGGATGGGAGTGTGTTGTGGTTGGGAGTGTGTTGAGGTTGGGAGTGTGTTGAGGTTGGGAGTGTATTGAGGTTGGGAGTGTGTTGAGGTTGGTAGTGTGTTGTGGTTGGTTTTGTGTTCAGGTTGGTAGAGTGTTGTGGTTGGTAGTGTGTTGAGGTTGGTTGTGTGTTGAGGTTGGGAGTGTGTTGAGGTTGGGAGTGTGTTGAGGTTGGGAGTGTGTTGAGGTTGGGAGTGCGTTGAGGTTGGGAGTGCGTTGAGGTTGGGAGTGTTGAGGTTGGGAGTGCGTTGAGGTTGGTAGTGTGTTGAAGTTGGTAGTGTGTTGAAGTTGGTAGTGTGTTGAGGTTGGTAGTGTGTTGAAGTTGGTAGTGTGTTGTGGTTGGTTGTGTTGAGGTTGGTTGTGTGTTGAGGTTGGTAGTGTGTTGAGGTAGGGAGTGTGTTGTGGTTGGTTGTGTGTTGAGGTTGGTAGTGTGTTGAAGTTGGTAGTGTGTTGTGGTTGGTTGTGTGTGGAGGTTGGTTGTGTGTTGTGGTTGGTAGTGTGTTCAGGTTAGTGGTGTGTTGAGGTAGGGAGGTTGTCGAGGTTGGTAGTGTGTTGAGGTTGGTAGTGTGTTGTGGTAGGAAGTGTGCTGTGGTTGGTAGTGTGTTGTGGTTGGAGTGTCTTGTTGTGTAGTGAGATGAAGTTGGGAGTGTGTTGTGGTTGGTAGTGTGTTGAGGTTGGGAGTATGTTGTGGTTGGTAGTCTGTTGAGGGTTTAAGCTTGTTGAGGTTAGGAGTGCTTTAAGGTTGGAAGTGTGTAGTGGTTGATAGTGTGTAGAGGTTGGGATTGTGTCGAGGTTGGGATTGTGTAGAGGCTGGGATTGTGTAGAGGTTGGGATTGTGTTGAGGTTGGGATTGTGTTGAGGTTGGGAGTGTGTTGTGGTTGGGAGTGTGTTGAGGTTGGTAGTGTGATGAGGATGGTAGTGTTTTGAGGTTGGTAGTGTGTTGAGGTTGGTAGTGTGTTGTGGTTCGTAGTGTGTTATAGTTGGATGTGTGTTGCTGAGGTTGGTGGTGTGTTGTGGTTGGTAGTGTGTTGTGGTTGGTAGTGTGATGAGGATGGTAGTGTTTTGAGGTTGGTAGTGTGTTGAGGTTGGTAGTGTGTTGTAGTTGGTAGTGTGTTGTGGTTGGTACTGTGTTGTGGTTGGTAGTGTGTTGTGGTTGGTAGTGTGTTGTGGTTGGTACTGTGTTGTGGTTGGTAGTGTGTTGTGATTGGTAGTGTGTTGTAGTTGGTAGTGTGTTGTAGTGTGTAGTGTGTGGTTGAGGTTGGTAGTGTATTGTGGTTGGTATTGGGTTGTGGTTGGTAGTGTGTTGATGTTGGTAGTGTGTTGTGGATGGTAGTGTGTTGTGGATGGTAGTGTGTTGTGGATGTTAGTGTGTTGTGGATGTTAGTGTGTTGTGGATGTTAGTGTGTTGTGGTTGGTAGTGTGTTGAGGTTGGTGGTGTGTTGAGGTTGGTAGTGTGTTGTGGTTGGTTGTGTGTTCTGGTTGGTTGTGTGTGGAGGTTGGTTGTGTGTTGAGGTTGGTAGTGTGTGGAGGTTGGTTGTGTGTTGAGGTTGGCTGTGTGTGGAGGTTGGTTGTGTGTTGATGTAGGGAGTCTGTTGTAGTTGGAAGTGTGTTGTGGTTGGTTGTGTGTGGAGGTTGGTTGTGTGTTGTGGTTGGTAGTGTGTTCAGGTTAGTGGTGTGTTGAGGTAGGGAGGTTGTCGAGGATGGGAGTGTTGAGGTTGGAAGTGTGTTGAGGTTGGAAGTGTGTTGAGGTTGGAAGTGTGTAGTGGTTGATAGTGTGTAGAGGTTGGGATTGTGTAGAGGTTGCGATTGTGTAGAGGCTGGGATTGTGTAGAGGTTGGTGTGACGGATCTAGATCCCTCAGCTAGTTTTCCTAGTTTCTAGATTAGGCTAGGCACTCTAGAAACTGAAGGTTTCAAAATAACATATACTTGTTGGGTGTTGAATGAAAGCTTATGTTATGGACTATCATTTGGGAGTAGTCAGAAGTCTGTGATTGCTCTGTAGAGAGAATTACAGAGATTTTCCTGTTTCTGTGAAACAGGATGATCGAGGTGAGAGTGAAGTGGGATGTGAGGTACTTGACTAAAACCGTTAGAGGTGGGGGGGAGAGTGGAGTGAACGTTGCCCCCCCACATGGGAGACATTACGCCACTGTCTTTTAGGCCTCCCCCTCCTTGTGACGTCACGGGATGCTCGAGGGTGAGTGAGCCTGTGATTGGTTTAGGCATATGTGCTGCAAGCCGAGTTTTGGCGCGAAGAGCTGTGGTTGGAAGCGGCATCTTAGTAGTGTGCCGGCTTCATGCTGATTGGTAAAGACAAAGTAGGGAGGAGGTATGGGTATTTGAGTTTCCCTGCCCGCCAGGGAGGGAGTTTGAATTGGGCGGCAAGCGGAGGAAGAAGTGTCTGGTGGAGGTGGCAGACCGGCCACCTCCACCTCCCGTTAATCGCTTCTGTCGTCCAAATTACTCATCGAATATGGCACTCCTGCCATCAGGGGTTGTGTCAAGGCCCAATTGGGTGAATTGGGGCCAAGGATTTACGGAAGGAACAGTAAAAAGCTTAAGAGACAGTTGACAGTGTTCACCCATGAGGCATCTGGCAGAGCCTCATTTTGTAACAGGTGGTTTGGATAACCTGTCTAGTGTTGTTGGGCAATTAGCGGAATCGAGCAGGGCCTCCTAGTGTAATTGTGGTGTGATTACAGGCCCATGTTGGACTTTGAATTCCGCCAGGCTGCGTCAGTGAGGGGACGCCGCCGGCCATTGTCACCCCAGTGTAGAGCAAGGCAGGCTCTGGTTTGATGGGGTTGTTAGTGATTCCCATCCGCGTGTGTACTCATGTGGGCGGCAGCCTGCCAGCCCAAGGCACCCAGGCACCCGCGCCGCCCACCTTGGCCAGCTGCTCGGGGGGGGGGGGGGGGGGGGCACCCACTCCAGGCCACCCAGCCGCTTGGCCCGGCTCGGCGCGCCGGCTACCACCACCACCACGCCCCCCCCCCCCTTCTCAGCTCGGGAGGGGCACTGTGGGCCACGCGGTGGCCACATGCCTTGGCCACTTTCCCGAGACAGCCTAGGGCCACATCTTGTCGACGCATGAGGAGCAAGCAAGCTAAGTGTTGACAGCTAGTGTGGTAGTGACCTGGGAAATGAGAAAAAAAAGGGAAAAGAGGGCAGTAGACGTGAGTACTATAATCAATGTGTACAGTGTGATGGGTACTGGTGGAAATTCATGGTAAGAGTTGTCTCAGAGCCTCGCCAGGCTAGAGAAGCAGCTGAGTGACAGCTGTCAGTAGGGTCCAGGTGATTGGTAGGGCGGTACCTGGAGATAGATGTTATACACGGGACCACACTGTAGTATCATAATGTATATATAGCAGACTGACTAGAGTATGTAACTGGTCAGTGTAGAGATTTACCATATAAGTGATCCAGCCTGTCGATTCTTTATAATCATTCAGACTGGATTAATGCCATAGAGTACCGTAAATTATAATCATTAGAGGTAGGCAGGCCAGGTTGCAGTGATGTCAGTGGGGGGCCCTGAGGTCTGTGTAGTTAGTTACATTTACTTGATGATAAAATTTTCATTATGTGAATGCCATTTCTATGTGTTCATTTGCATGGTTATGTAGTGTGTTGTGTGGTAAGTCAGTAGATGTGATTGCTGACTGATTGCCTAATGATGTCATTAGCATGTGGGGTATGCTGATGGCATCATTATGTTGCAGGTTTGTGCAGTATTGTTATCAGTTTATACGATATTATTGCCCCAGGAACTGTGTTGAGGGTTTAAGGGACCTCTAGGATTATTCAGGGGAATTCACAATGCTTAATGAGAGCAGGCAATTGATGGGTTAATTGCCTTGCTGAGGTAAGTGTGTGTTCACAGTAGTCCTTTGCAACAGGTGCAAGAAAAAGGGGGGCAGTAATATTAGTATACTCTTGTGTGTTGCACAACCGTGTGTCATTATTGTGTGGGCACAGTAATTAGCGAGTTGCAGTAGCCGCAACCATATGTGGGCAGTGCATTTATGATGTTGCATGCCATTGTAGTGTGACCTATGTAACGCTGGGGTTACTTAATTTGTTTCTTTAAGTTGTGTTGAGGACTTAAGGATTCAGTGAGTTAATTAAGTAAGGGGTAATTAACTGGATAAGGGGTGCACACTTAGTATTGTGGAGTGAGTGAGGGCTGTTATGAGAGAAAACAGTGTTGAGCTTGAGTGAGATACGTCTCGGGAGCAATTAATTGTCCGTGTGACAACTAATTGACCACTCTAGCTAATTATATAATTAGCCTTCTCATCATGAATTCACGTAGTGGGAGAGGATCTGTCAGTATTTGTGTTAACGTAATTTGCTCGAGACTAATTACCTTTCAGGGGTATAGCAATTAGTGGCTCAGGTTAATTAGTGGAGTAATTAACATTGGAGAGCTCCGATGACTCGGTAAAGCGAGGTCATGGAGCTAGCATAAATCGTTGTATTAATCATATCCTGTCTGAGGACAGTGGATTAGTGTCACATCTTGGTAATTCGGGGTAATTAACTCCTTTCCCGTGAATTCACAGTGTTTGATGAGACCTGCTTAGGCAGTGCGGAGTGAGACGTATTTATGGATGATTAATTATCGGTCCTGGTGACAGTTAATTAATTGCTCAGAATTAATTAGGGAATTAATTAGGGTAATTAACACTCACTAGTAATTTTTTGACACAGACTGTTGTGAAGCTACCAAGTTAGGGTAGGCTTAGTTAACGTAACTCAATGAGGATGTAATTAGTGGTCCGTTTGACCTTAATTGAGAATTACTCACTGAATACTTGCAAGGAGTCATAAGAACATAAGAACATAAGAACAAAGGTAACTGCAGAAGGCCTATTGGCCCATACGAGGCAGCTCCTATTCTATAACCACCCAATCCCACTCATATACTTGTCCAACCCGCGCTTGAAACAATCGAGGGACCCCACCTCCACCACGTTACGCGGCAATTGGTTCCACAAATCTACAACCCTGTTACTGAACCAGTATTTACCCAAGTCTTTCCTAAATCTAAACTTATCCAATTTATACCCATTGTTTCGTGTTCTGTCCTGTGTTGATACTTTTAATACCCTATTAATATCCCCCTTGTTATGTCCATTCACCCACTTGTAAACCTCTATCATGTCGCCCCTAACTCTTCGCCTTTCCAGTGAATGCAACTTAAGCTTTGTTAATCTTTCTTCATATGAAAGATTTCTAATTTGGGGAATTAACTTAGTCATCCTACGCTGGACACGTTCAAGTGAATTTATATCCATTCTATAATATGGCGACCAAAACTGAACTGCATAATCTAAATGGGGCCTAACTAGAGCAAGATATAGCTTGAGAACCACACCAGGTGTCTTGTTACTAACGCTGCGATTAATAAATCCAAGTGTCCGATTTGCCTTATTACGAACATTTATGCATTGATCCTTTTGTTTTAAATTCTTACTAATCATAACTCCCAGATCCCTTTTGCAATCCGACTTCGCAATCACAACACCATCTAGCTCGTATCTTGTAACTCTATCATCATTACCTAACCTCAGAACTTTACATTTATCAGCATTAAACTGCATCTGCCAATCCTTTGACCATTTCAAAACCCTATCTAGATCAACTTGAAGTGATAGTGAGTCCTCCTCCGAATTAATTTCCCTACCGATTTTCGTATCATCGGCAAATTTGCAAATGTTGCTACTCAAACCTGAATCTAAATCATTTATATATATTATAAACAACAGAGGTCCCAGGACAGAGCCTTGAGGCACTCCACTTACAACATTTTCCCACTCTGACTTGATTCCATTTATACTAACTCTCTGTTTCCTTTGGTATAGCCATGCCCTAATCCAGCTTAATATAGCACCCCCAATTCCATGAGACTCTATCTTTTTAATCAGTCTTTCATGTGGCACTGTATCAAAAGCTTTGCTAAAGTCAAGGTATACAACATCGCAATCCTTACCACTATCAACTGCCTCAACAATGCTAGAATAAAAAGATAACAAATTTGTTAAACATGAACGGCCATTTATAAAACCATGTTGAGACTCAATTATTAATTTATGTTTTTCAAGATGAAGACGAATTTTATTTGCTATTATAGATTCGAGTAACTTTCCCACAATAGACGTTAGGCTAATTGGTCGATAGTTAGACGCAAGTGATCTATCTCCTTTCTTAAAAACTGGTATCACATTAGCAACTTTCCAAAACTCTGGCACTCTGCCTGACTCTATTGATTTATTAAATATGGTTGACAGTGGGTCACAAAGCTCCTCTTTGCATTCTTTAAGCACCCTGGCAAACACTTCATCCGGCCCTGGGGATTTGTTTGGTTTGAGTTTTACTATTTGTTTAAGAACATCCTCCCTGGTAACTGCTAAACTCGTCAACCTGTCCTCGTCCCCACCCACATAGACTTGTTCAGCTGAAGGCATATTGTTAAGTTCCTCTTTAGTAAATACAGATACAAAATATTTATTAAAAATACTACTCATCTCTTCATCACTATCTGTTATTTGACCTGTATCAGTTTTTAATGGACCTATCCTTTCCCTAGTCTTAGTACGATATAACTGAAAAAACCCTTTAGGATTTGTCTTTGCTTGCCCTGCTATGCGAACTTCATAGTTTCTTTTTGCTTTCCTTATCTCTTTTTTAACATTTCTAACCAGTTGTACGAATTCCTGTTCTAAAGTGACCTCCCCATTTTTAATCCTTTTGTACCAAGCTCTCTTTTTACCTATAAGGTTCTTCAAATTCTTTGTTATCCACTTTGTGTCATTAGTATTCGATCTATTCAATTTGTATGGTATACTACGTTCCTGTGCTTTGTTTAGAATATTCTTAAATAAGTTATATATTGAATCCACATCGAAATCCCCATTTAAGTCACCTATCGCTGGGTTCATGTCTCGCTCCAAGACCGGCCCACACCCCATACCCAAGACTTTCCAATCAATTTGACCCAAAAAATTTCTTAGGCTATTAAAATCAGCTTTTCGAAAATCTGGCACTTTAACAGAATTTTCTCCTACTGGTCTTTTCCATTCTATGCTAAATCTGATTTCTTTGTGATCACTGCTCCCTAGCTCACTCCCTATTTCGATGTCATTAATTTGCGTTTCCCTGTTAGTTAACACTAAATCTAAAATATTATTTTCCCGTGTTGGTTCCTTAATGTGTTGCGTAAGAAAGCAATCGTCAATTAATTCTAGAAAATCTTCTGCTTCACTATTCCCTGTTTTGTTCAACCAGTTTATTCCGCTAAAATTAAAGTCACCCATGACGTAAATACTGTTAGATCTAGATGCTCTAGATATTTCATCCCAAAATGCTCTAGATATTTCATCCCAAGTCAAGTGTGGTGTAATATAAGTTTGAGTTATTGTTAACAAGAGAGAGACAAGTGTTAAAGATTAACGTAGAGTATCATCATGTTGTTGTCTAGTGTGCGGGAACCGACCTGTGAGATTTATATTTATTTAATTTATATGAATTTATATTTACGTTAATTTATATACTTCGATAGCAATTTGTATAATGATAAGTGGACTGTATTTCTGCAATAATCTCTTAATCTCACAAATCGATCCTCTACACATTAGGGGGGGTTTATTAAATTAATATATATGCAGCCAATCAAACTACAGTATTAACTACATACATTGAAAAGGTTCCTTATCTTATAGTACAGCAGGTTAGTCCACCAGGTATAACTAGGGTGTAGACACCAAATTATCCTCTTTGAGGTAGCTTCCATCACCCAGTAACTGGTGCACAAAATCTTGCTTCCTCGTCTTGACCTGTCAAAAGGGCGCTAACTGTGAAGCCAGATTCTATATATGACAAGCTATATCAGAGAAAATACTATACATGGAACAATGAAGACCTGGCTTAATTACCTTTAGTATGAGGCGATTTCGCGTTCTAACCGGGTAACCCTACCCAATGACATTAATGGCCACTAATGATAGATAATGGGTTTCGGAAAGAACACTTAACTTGATTTGATGACAGCGTGTTGAAAATGGTACACTTTTGGTTTCCATAACACTACGTCCAAGTAAATTTAACAGGAGCCGAATTTGCTCCCGTATGAGCCTCTGGTCTCAATATAAACAATGGCTGCCCTCCTTCCTCACTCTGACGCCTGGCTTACATTGTCCACATGTCAGAAAGTGATAGAAGGGTCACATTTACTCTACTTTAATATTGATAATTAAGTTAATTTATATAAGATGTTTTTATGATGGTAACGTCCAAAGACTAATGTATTTAAGAATAATTCCCAGCAGAATAGCTGGTGAATTTATAATGGTATGTGGTGATGATATCCCGTTTTCTTTAGACGGTAATTCCACTACAAGTTACGTTTTCTATGGGTAACTTGTTTATACAATACAGCTATTATCTGTATGATTATTAAATGGTGTCGGATTTTCCGACATAGTGTGAGACAATTGTTTGTGATTACCGTAGTACTTTGTTGCTGACTGCTGCGATCAGTCAATTAACGTAATTAATCACTTAAGGCAATTTCTTTTGGTTGTCGTCTGGTGACGAGAGTAGAGTCATCTAGGGATCTGTGGAGCTGTGTCCCAGAATCCCGCCTTGCCTGTCTTTGTTACTGTTTACAACAGTGCAACTTCTTGTTGGGAGTTGCAAAGTATGTTCACACTGGGTTGTGATAGGGGGGGGGTCACTGTTGGACTACCCGCCTAGTTACGTGGGTCTCTCCTGGGGGGCGGGAGGACCCCTAAGCTTGTGATTATAGTAGCTGTCAGGGAAACCGAGACACTATTGATTGCATGCTTGTGTCTTCAGTGGATATCCTTCATTTGTTCAGTTAGTTCATGTTGTCAGCCCAAAGTGTCAGCAAGATGGAGCCTGCTGTCACTTCTCGAGGGGCTGTTGAATAGCTGTGTTGCAAATGCCACTTGATGTACAATAACGTAACCATTCACTGTGGTGTAACTTAGTCTGTGATATTTTTCTTTGATTTGTAATATTGCATCATCAGTGGGCACACCTGTGTTCAGGTTAGTTCAGTATGCAGCCTCACAGCAAGGGTTGCTATTTAGCTGTTTATCGTGCCACTGGATGGACATTAACGTAACGTAAACTCGGTAATGTAGTAGTTAGTCTCTTGTTATTAATAAATTGTTATGTTATAGAAAATGGTCTTTGATGTCAACCCTTCAACCATATTATTCCACCATATTTCTGCATATTATTAAATGTTGATGTGATCTTGAAATGACGGCTGTTCTTGGGAATTCGAATTCCAATTCATAGCGCCACATCAAATACAAATATTTGATTGTGAAAACCCGTCGGTTACCCTTTATTAGTTTTAACGTCCTGTTTAACTAGGAGGAGCCAGCGGCCAATTGTGGACAGGTTTTCACCCTTGGTGGTGGAGGCCTGGCGGTTTGCTCCCGCTTTTCCTTTTTCTATTGGACTCATGCTTAACTGCCGTGAGCAGACTTTAAACTTGTAGTCCACCTCCTAAGGGAGGTAGGCGTAGAAAAAATCTCACAACTGGCGCCCAACGTGGGGCTATGCAACTTGGGTTCGAGCCCATGAAGAGCAGTCTTATTGATTTTTTAAAGTAACATAAGATATCGTTGCAGAATATTGTGGAACAGTATTGTTGGAGGTATGTTTTGTGCACGGTTGTCACACTTAGGTACACACACACCACACACACTGTATGAAAGAGGTATTTCATGGTAGATATGGGGAAATCTGTCTGGCTTTTTGTGGCTGCTAGCTAGTGGACATTGACACACTCATTGGTGAGGGGTGTCAGCTCAGCAGCAGGTGTCGTGGACACCAAGCCAGCGTGCAACAGTGGTTGCAAGAGTGCACTCAGGATCTGCCTGAGGTGCAAGACACCACCTACCTGAGGGTAGAAGATGCTTCTAGAAGTGACCTCAAGAGTGAGAGGTCTTATTGGACGACATTGTAGTTGTCAAGGGTGTCATAGGGGTGTAGTTGTGATTACACAGTAGGATCTTAGTGGGAGGTCGCGCCACCAGAGTAGGATCCGAGTAGACTTCTTTAGAAAAGGGAGTAACTCATCTGTAGTTAGACAGGTGATGGAATTTCTTGCCAGAGTGGGGACGGTACAACCCCAGGAAGAATTCATGGTAGTCACTAGAGAGGTTGAGCAGAGGCTCCCGTTTGCAGAGGTGACAGCAAGGCCGACTTCGAGCCTGAAGGTGAGAGCGCAGCAAGTCAGTGCTGGCTCAAGTGCAGATTGCAAGGAGGCAAGTAAGTAAGTAATTATCAAAAGAAGGCACCAAACCGGGAAGGCTATGTAGCACCATCAAGTACGCAAAATAATCAGAGGGCGCTAAATATCACCAAGGATGCCAATACGAGAACAAAAACGCATAAGGCGAACGATATCAAAAGTATCCGAGTCACCAAGAATTCTATCGAGGGACAGGTGACCGCGAGAGGCGGTCGGAAAGCAAGACACACGCTCGTCCTGGAAGTCAGGACATTCAAGAAGGACATGCACGACCGTAAGAGGGACAATGCAACTAGGACAATAAGGAGCAGGGCGGCGCTCCATCAAGTGACCATGGGTTAAGCGAGTATGGCCAATACGCAACCTCGCCAGAGCTGTTTCCCACCGCCGGTTACGGTGGAAGGAGGACGGCCACGAGGAAACACAACATTTAAGAGTACGGAGCTTGTTACCAGTAACAGACAACCAAGAAGCCTGCCAACGGGAAAGGACTGAGGAATGGATAACCGGGTAAAAGTCGGAATACGGAATGCCCTTGCGAGAGATGGGACAAGAGCGGACAGCTTCCTTGTGCAAGGAGGCAATCTCACACAGGGAAGGGAAGCCAAACCCACCCTAGTGCACTTAACCCGGTGACAAGGTATGAAGGTAAAGATGCCTAGCTTGGCAGTTCTGAGAAAGACGATTCGATGGATGCATACATCGATCGCCTTTTGAAGAAAGGCTGCCAATGCAAGATGGCAAAGGTCATTTTGGGCTGGTGATTTTCCATGGTTCAGATCCCCAGCAGCATAATGATTTTGTTCTTTAAGGATTGCCTTGGTAAAGGGTTATAGTAGATCTGCAGAGGGAATGCTCATCACATTCCAAGTTAGGTCCAGGGGAGAAATAGACAAGAGAGTTTGACAGATGTCAAAAGTTTCGCTTGAGTCTTTGTTAGAGTAGCGAGACCTAGGAGAAGCAAGGGAGGGACCCCAAGCTCAGTAGGGGAGCGTAGGTACTTGTAGAAGAGGGTTTTCTCCCAGATAGTTCAGTCGGTAGAGCAAGACCGGCTGGTGTTGGGCAGTTGGACAGTGAGAGTGATCCTGTCAACTTGTTGCTAGGTCAGGTGGAGGACTGACAGTAAGTCCTTTGTAGGCTGAGGGGAGTGTAGAAGTGCTTCACCGGTAAGGCCACACCAATGTGTTGCTCATGTGTCCAGTATGACACAGACCGAGGATGGAAATGGGAGGTTCAGTGATGGAAATGGTTGCGAGGTGTTGAACCGGCCAGGACCAGAGCTGGAGCCGAACATGTTGCCACTCCAAGGTCGGGCAGCACCACCAGGGTGATCCGGTGGTAGTGCACAGAGACCCTCAGGCCACCGATGTATAGGAAACAGAGTTTCACACTCCACACTTGTTTAGCTAGTACACCTGTTGGGCAGGTGTGTGCAGAAAAACTAGCTTGTGTTTTGAATGTATTTTCCTTGCAGGAAAATATATTCTTTAGTGGGAGGTTGTGTGAGTGATCTAGATCCCTCAGCTAGTTTTCCTAGTTTCTAGATTAGGCTAGGCACTCTAGAAACTGAAGCTTTCAAAATAACATATACTTGTTGGGTGTTGAATGAAAGCTTATGTTATGGACTATCATTTGGGAGTAGTCAGAAGTCTGTGATTGCTCTGTAGAGAGAATTACAGAGATTTTCCTGTTTCTGTGAAACAGGATGATCGAGGTGAGAGTGAAGTGGGATGTGAGGTACTTGACTAAAACCGTTAGAGGTGGGGGGGAGAGTGGAGTGAACGTTGCCCCCCCACATGGGAGACATTACGCCACTGTCTTTTAGGCCTCCCCCTCCTTGTGACGTCACGGGATGCTCGAGGGTGAGTGAGCCTGTGATTGGTTTAGGCATATGTGCTGCAAGCCGAGTTTTGGCGCGAAGAGCTGTGGTTGGAAGCGGCATCTTAGTAGTGTGCCGGCTTCATGCTGATTGGTAAAGACAAAGTAGGGAGGAGGTATGGGTATTTGAGTTTCCCTGCCCGCCAGGGAGGGAGTTTGAATTGGGCGGCAAGCGGAGGAAGAAGTGTCTGGTGGAGGTGGCAGACCGGCCACCTCCACCTCCCGTTAATCGCTTCTGTCGTCCAAATTACTCATCGAATATGGCACTCCTGCCATCAGGGGTTGTGTCAAGGCCCAATTGGGTGAATTGGGGCCAAGGATTTATGGAAGGAACAGTAAAAAGCTAAAGAGACAGTTGACAGTGTTCACCCATGAGGCAGCTGGCAGAGCCTCATGGTGTAACAGGTGGTTTGGATAACCTGTCTAGTGTTGTTGGGCAATTAGCGGAATCGAGCAGGGCCTCCTAGTGTAATTGTGGTGTGATTACAGGCCCATGTTGGACTTTGAATTCCGCCAGGCGGCGTCAGTGTGGGGACGCCGCCGGCCATTGTCACCCCAGTGTAGAGCAAGGCAGGCTCTGGTTTGATGGGGTTGTTAGTGATTTCCCATCTGCGTGTGTACTCCTGTGGGCGGCAGCCTGCCAGCCCGAGGCACGCAGGCTGCGGGCGGCCACCCGCGCCGCCCACCTTGGCCAGCTGCTCAGGAGGAGGGGGGGTGCCACCCATGCCAGGCCACCCAGCCGCTCGGCCCGCGCGCCGGCTACCACCACCACCACCACCTCCCCCCCTGCTCTCAGCTCGGGAGGGGCACTGTGGGCCACGCGGTGGCCACATGCCTTGGCCACTTTCCCGGGACAGCCTAGGGCCACATCTTGTCGACGCATGAGGAGCAAGCAAGCTAAGTGTTGACAGCTAGTGTGGTAGTGACCTGGGAAATGAGAAAAAAAAAGGGAAAAGAGGGCAGTAGACGTGAGTACTATAATCAATGTGTACAGTGTGATGGGTACCGGTGGAAATTCATGGTAAGAGTTGTCTCAGAGCCTCGCCAGGCTAGAGAAGCAGCTGAGTGACAGCTGTCAGTAGGGTCCAGGTGATTGGTAGGGCGGTACCTGGAGATAGATATTATACACGGGACCACACTGTAGTATCATAATGTATATATAGCAGACTGACTAGAGTATGTAACTGGTCAGTGTAGAGATTTACCATATAAGTGATCCAGCCTGTCGATTCTTTATAATCATTCAGACTGGATTAATGCCATAGAGTACCGTAAATTATAATCATTAGAGGTAGGCAGGCCCGGTTGCAGTGATGTCAGTGGGGGGCCCTGAGGTCTGTGTAGTTAGTTACATTTACTTGATGATAAAATTTTCATTGATTATGTGAATGCCATTTCTATGTGTTCATTTGCATGGTTATGTACTGTGTTGTGTGGTAAGTCAGTAGATGTGATTGCTGACTGATTGCCTAATGATGTCATTAGCATGTGGGGTATGCTGACGGCATCATTATGTTGCAGGTTTGTGCAGTATTGTTATCAGCTTATATGATATTATTGCCCCAGGAACTGTGTTGAGGGTTTAAGGGACCTCTAGGATTATTCAGGGGAATTCACAATGCTTAATGAGAGCAGGCAATTGATGGGTTAATTGCCTTGCTGAGGTAAGTGTGTGTTCACAGTAGTCCTTTGCAACAGGTGCAAGAAAAAGGGGGGCAGTAATATTAGTATACTCTTGTGTGTTGCACAACCGTGTGTCAATATTGTGTGGGCACAGTAATTAGCGAGTTGCAGTAGCCGCAACCGTATGTGGGCAGTGCATTTATGATGTTGCATGCCATTGTAGTGTGACCTATGTAACGCTGGGGTTACTTTGTTTCTTTAAGTTGTGTTGAGGACTTAAGGATTCAGTGAGTTAATTAAGTAAGGGGTAATTAACTGGATAAGGGGTGCACACTTAGTATTGTGGAGTGAGTGAGGGCTGTTATGAGAGAAAACAGTGTTGAGCTTGAGTGAGATACGTCTCGGGAGCAATTAATTGTCCGTGTGCCAACTAATTGACCACTCTAGCTAATTATGTAATTAGCCTTCTCATCATGAATTCACGTAGTGGGAGAGGATCTGTCAGAGTCTGTCAGTATTTGTGTTAACGTAATTTGCTCGAGACTAATTACCTTTCAGGGGTATAGCAATTAGTGGCTCAAGTTAATTAGTGGAGTAATTAACATTGGAGAGCTCCGATGACTCGGTAAAGCGAGGTCATGGAGCTAGCATAAATCGTTGTATTAATCATATCCTGTCTGAGGACAGTGGATTAGTGGCACATCTTGTTAATTAGGGGTAATTAACTCCTTTCCCGTGAATTCACAGTGTTTGATGAGACCTGCTTAGGCAGTGCGGAGTGAGACGTATTTATGGATGATTAATTATCGGTCCTGGTGACAGTTAATTAATTGCTCAGAATTAATTAGGGAATTAATTAGGGTAATTAACACTCACTAGTAATTTTTTGACACAGACTGTTGTGAAGCTACCAAGTTAGGGTAGGCTTAGCTAACGTAACTCAATGGGGATGTAATTAGTAGTCCGTTTGACCTTAATTGAGAATTACTCACTGAATACTTGCAAGGAGTCAAGTGTGATGTAATATAAGTTTGAGTTATTGTTAACAAGAGAGAGACCAGTGTTAAAGATTAACGTAGAGTATCACCATGTTGTTGTTCTAGTGTGAGACAATTGTTTGTGATTACCGTAGTACTTGTTGCTGACTGCTGCGATCAGTCAATTAACGTAATTAATCACTTAAGGCAATTTCTTTTGGTTGTCGTCTGGTGACGAGAGTAGAGTCATCTAGGGATTTGTGGAGCTGTGTCCCAGAATCCCGCCTTGCCTGTCTTTGTTACTGTTTACAACAGTGCAACTTCTTGTAGGGAGTTGCAAAGAGTGTTCACACTGGGTTGTGATAGGGGGGGTCATTGTTGGACTACCCGCCTAGTTACGTGGGTCTCTCCTGGGGGGCGGGAGGACCCCTAAGCTTGTGATTATAGTAGCTGTCAGGGAAACCGAGACACTATTGATTGCATGCTTGTGTCTTCAGTGGATATCCTTCATTTGTTCAGTTAGTTCATGTTGTCAGCCCAAAGTGTCAGCAAGATGGAGCCTGCTGTCACTTCTCGAGGGGCTGTTGAATAGCTGTGTTGCAAATGCCACTTGATGTACAATAACGTAACCATTCGCTGTGGTGTAACTTAGTCTGTGATATTTTCTTTGATTTGCAATATTGCGTCATCAGTGGGCACACCTGTGTTCAGGTTAGTTCAGTATGCAGCCTCACAGCAAGGATTGCTATTTAGCTGTTTGTTATCGTGCCACTGGATGGACATTAACGTAACGTAAACTCGGTAATGTAGTAGTCTCTTGTTATTAATAAATTGTTATGTTATAGAAAACGGTCTTTGATGTCAACCCTTCAACCATATTATTCCACCATATTTCTGCATATTATTAAATGTTGATGTGATTCTGAAATGACGGCTGTTCTTGGGAATTCGAATTCCAATTCATAGCGCCACATCAATCGCCACGTTGCTCCTGGGAGTATGGGTTCGAGTCACTTCTGGGGTGTGAGTTTTCAGTTGCATATTGTCCTGGGGACCATTCAGGCTTGTTCGCATTTGTGTTCCTCATGTGTGCCCCAAAGAATGAGGTGATTTAGTAAAATGCTATGCCCAAGATTACCATCCGAGTGCCGGCGGTGGGGTGGTTCAAATAGCTTCGGCTATCACCTCATTATGTCCGGTCGTGATGGTCAAGTGGATTAAGGCGTCTTGTACATACCAGTTGCGTTGCTCCTGGGAGTATGGGTTCGAGTCACTTCTGGGGTGTGAGTTTTTCAGTTACATATTGTTCCTGGGGACCATTCAGGCTTGTTCGCATTTGTGTTCCTCACGTGTGCCCCAAAGAATGAGGTGATTTGGTAAAATGCTATGCCAAAGATTACCATCCGAGTGCCGGCGGTGGGGTGGTTCAAATAGCATCGGCTATCACCTCATTATGTCCGGTCGTGATGGTCAAGTGGATTAAGGCGTCTTGTACATACCAGTTCCGTTGCTCCTGGGAGTATGGGTTCGAGTCACTTCTGGGGTGTGAGTTTTCAGTACATATTGTCCTGGGGACCATTCAGGCTTGTTCGCAAATATAAATATTTGATTGTGAGAACCCGTCGGTTACCCTTTATTAGTTTTACGTCCTGTTTAACTAGGAGGAACCAGCGGCCTATTGTGGACAGGTTTTCACCCTTGGTGGTGGAGGCCCTGGCGGTTTGCTCCCGCTTTTCCTTTTTCTATTGGACTCATGTTTAACTGCCGTGAGCAGACTTTAAACTTGTAGTCCACCTCCTAAGGGAGGTAGGCGTAGAAAAAATCTCACAGATGGGATTGTGTAGAGGTTGAGGTTGGGAGTGTGTTGAGGTTGGGAGTGTATTGAGGTTGGGAGTGTGTTGAGGTTGGGAGTGTGTTGTGGTGGTAGTGCGTTGAGGTTGGGAGTATGTTGTGGTTGGTAGTGTGTTGAGGTTGGGATTGTGTTGAGGTTGGGATTGCGTTGAGGTTGGGAACGTGTTGAGGTTGGGAGTGTGTTGAGGTTGGGAGTGTTGAGGTTGGGAGTATGTTGAGGTTGGGAGTGTGTTGAGTTTGGGAGTGTGTTGAGGTTGGGAGTTTGTTGAGGTTGGGAGTTTGTTGAGGTTGGGAGTGTGTTGAGGTTGGTTGTGTGTTGAGGTTGGGAGTCTGTTGAGTTTGGGAGTCTGAGTTTGGGAGTGTGTTGTGGTTGGGAGTGTGTAGAGGTTGGGAGTGTGTAGAGGTTGGGAGTGTGTAGAGGTTGGGAGTGTGTTGAGGTTGGGAGTGTGTTGTGGTTGGTGTGTTGAAGTAGGGAGGTTGGTAATGTGTTGTGGTAGGAAGTGTGCTGTGGTTGATAGTGCTGTTGAGGTTGTTAGTGTGTTGAGGTTGGGAGCGTGTTGAGGTTGGGAGTGTGTGAGGTTGGGAGTGTGTTGAGGTTGGGAGCGTGTTGAGGTTGGGAGCGTGTTGAGGTTGGGAGCGTGTTGAGGTTGGGAGTGTGTTGAGGTTGGGTGTTGAGGTTGGGAGTGTGTTGAGGTTGGGAGTGTGTTGAGGTTGGGAGTGTGTTGAGGTCGAGAGTGTGTTGAGGTCGGGAGTGTGTTGAGGTCGGGAGAGTGTTGAGGTCGGGAGTGTGTTGAGATCGGGAGTGTGTTGAGATCAGGAGTGTGTTGAGGTTTGGAGTGTGCTGAGGTTTGGAGTATGCTGAGGTTTGGAGTGTGCTGAGGTTTACAGTGTGTTGAGGTTGGTAATGTGTTGAGGTTGGTAGTGTGTTGAGGTTGGTAGTGTGTTGAGGTTGGGAGTGCGTTAAGGTAGGGAGCGTGTTGAGGTTGGCAGTGTGTTGAGGTTGGTAGTGTGTTGTGGTTGGTACTGTCTTGAGGTTTATAGTGAGTTGTGGTTGGTAGTGTGTTGTTATTGGTAGTGTGTTGGGGTTTGAAGTGTGTGAAGGCTAGGAGTATATTGAGGTTGGGAGTGTGTTGAGGTTGGGAGTGTGTTGAGGTTGGAAGTGTGTTGAGGTTGGAAGTGTGTTGAGGTTGGGAGTTTTTTGAGGTTGGGATTTGTTGAGGTTGGGAGTGTGTTGAGGTTGGGAGTGTGTTGACGTTGGGAGTGTGTTGACGTTGGGAGTGTGTTGAGGTTGGGAGCACGTTGAGGTTGGTAGCGCATTGAGGTTGGGAGTGTGTTGAGGTTGGGAGTGTGTACTAGTTGGTAGTGTGTTGTGGTTGGTAGTGTGTTGTGGTTGCTAGTGTGTTGTGGTTGCTCGTGTGTTAAGGATGGTAGTGTGTTGAGGATGGGAGTGTGTTGAGGATGGGAGTGTGTTGAGGATGGGAGTGTGTTGAGGATGGGAGTGTGTTGAGGATGGGAGTGTGTTGAGGATGGGAGTGTGTTATGGTTGGGAGTGTGTTGAAGGCTAGGAGTGTGTTGAAGGCTAGGAGTGTGTTGAAGGCTAGGAGTGTGTTGAAGGCTAGGAGTGTGTTGAGGTCGGGAGTGTGTTGAGGTTGGGAGTGTGTTGAGGTTGGGAGTGTGTTGTGGTTGGTAGTGTGTTGTGGTTGGTAGTGTGTTGTGGTTGGTAGTGTGTTGTGGTTGGTAGTGTGTTGTGGTTGGTAGTGTGTTGTGGTTGGTAGTGTGTTGTGGTTGGTAGTGTGTTGTGGTTGGTAGTGTGTTGAGGGTGGTAGTGTGTTGAGGGTGGTAGTGTGTTGAGGGTGGTAGTGTTTTGAGGTTGGGATTGTGATGTGGTTGGTAGTGTGTTGTTGGTTCGTAGTGTGTTATAGTTGGTAGTGTGTTGCTGAGGTTGGTGGTGTGTTGTGGTTGGTAGTGTGTTGTGGTTGGTAGTGTGTTGCTGTTGGTAGTGTGTTGAGGTTGGTAGTGTGTTGAGGTTGGTAGTGTGTTGAGGTTGGTAGTGTGATATTATTATTAGTGTGTTGTGGTTGGTAGTGTGTTGTGGTTGGTAGTGTGTTGTTGTTGGTAGTGTGTTGTTGAGGTTGGTAGTGTATTGTGGTTGGTAGTGTGTTGATGGATGGTAGTGTGTTGATGGATGGTAGTGTGTTGTGGATGGTAGTGTGTTGTGGATGGTAGTGTGTTGTGTATGTTAGTGTGGTGTGGTTGGTTTTCTGTTCTGGTTGGTAGAGTGTTGTGGTTGGTAGTGTGTTGAGGTTGGGAGTGTGTTGCGGTTGGGAGTGTGTTGAGGTTGGGAGTGTTGAGGTTGGGAGTGTTGAGGTTGGGAGTTTATGAGGTTGGGAGTGTGTTGAGGTTGGGAGTGTGTTGAGGATGGGGGTGGGTTGAGGTTGGTAGTGTGTTGTGGTTGGTAGTGTGTTGTGGTTGGAAGTGTGTTGAGGTTGGAAGTGTGTTGAGGTTGGGAGTGTGTTGAGGTTGGGAGTGTGTTGAGGTTGGGAGTGTGTTGAGGTTGGGAGCGTGTTGAGGTTGGGAGCGTGTTGAGGTTGGGAGCGTGTTGAGGTTTTGAGTGTGTTGAGGTTGGGAGTGGGTTGTGGTTGGTAGTGTGTTGAGGTTGGGAGTGTGTTGAGGTTGGGAGTGTGTTGAGGTTGGGAGTTTGTTGAGGTTGGGAGTGTGTTGAGGTTGGGAGTGTGTTGAGGTTGGGAGTGTGTTGAGGTTGAGAGTGTTGAGGTTGAGAGTGTTGAGGTTGGTAACGCGTTGAGGTTGGGAGCGCGTTGAGGTTGGGAGTGTGTTGAGGTTGGGTGTGTGTTATAGTTGTTTGTGTGTTGTGGTTGGTAGTGTGTTGTGGTTGGTAGAGTGTTGTGGTTGCTAGTGTGTTAAGGTTGGTAGTGTGTTGTGTTTGGTAATGTGTTGAGGTTGGAAGTGTGTTGAGGTTGGGAGTGTGTTGAGGTTGGGAGTGTGTTGAGGTTGGGAGTGTGTTGAGGTTGGGAGTGTGTTGAGGTTGGGAGCGTGTTGAGGTTGGGAGCGTGTTGAGGTTGGGAGCGTGTTGAGGTTTTGAGTGTGTTGAGGTTGGGAGTGGGTTGTGGTTGGTAGTGTGTTGAGATTGGGCGTGTGTTGAGGTTGGGAGTGTGTTGAGGTTGGGAGTTGTTGAGGTTGGGAGTGTGTTGAGGTTGGGAGTGTGTTGAGGTTGGGAGTGTGTTGAGGTTGGGAGTGTGTTGAGGTTGGGAGTTTGTTGAGGTTGGGAGTGTGTTGAGGTTGGGAGTTTGTTGAGGTTGGGAGTGTGTTGAGGTTGGGAGTTTGTTGAGGTTGGGAGTGTGTTGAGGTTGGGAGTGTGTTGAGGTTGGGAGTGTGTTGAGGTTGGGAGTGTGTTGAGGTTCGGAGTGTGTTGAGGTTCGGAGTGTGTTGAGGTTGGGAGTGTTGAGGTTGAGAGTGTTGAGGTTGGGAGTGTGTTGAGGTTGGGAGTGTGTTGAGGATGGGAGTGTGTTGAGGATGGGAGTGTGTTGAGGATGGGAGTGTGTTATGGTTGGGATTATGTTGTGGTTGGGAGTGTGTTGAAGGCTAGGAGTGTGTTGAGGTTGGTAGTGTGTTGAGATTAGTAGTGTGTTGGGGTTGGGAGTGTGTTGAGGTTGGGAGTGTGTTGAGGATGGGAGTGTGTTGAGGATGGGAGTGTGTTGAGGATGGGAGTGTGTTGAGGATGGGAGTGTGTTGAGGATGGGAGTGTGTTGAGGATGGGAGTGTGTTGAGGATGGGAGTGTGTTGAGGATGGGAGTGTGTTGAGGATGGGAGTGTGTTATGGTTGGGATTATGTTGTGGTTGGGAGTGTGTTGAAGGCTAGGAGTGTGTTGAGGTTGGTAGTGTGTTGTGGTTGGTAGTGTGTTGTAGTTGTTAGTGTGTTGTTGTTGGTAGTATAGTAGTTGGGAGTGTGTTGAGATTAGTAGTGTGTTGGGGTTGGGAGTGTGTTGAGGTTAGTATTGTGTTGAGGTTGGTAGTGTGTTGAAGACTAGGAGTGTGTTGAAGGCTAGGAGTGTGTTGAAGGCTAGGAGTGTGTTGAGGTTGGGAGTGTGTTGAGGTTGGGAGTGTGTTGAGGTTAGGAGTGTGTTGTGGTTGGTAGTGTGTTGAGGTTGGAAGTGTGTTGAGGTCGGGAGTGTGTTGAGGTTGGGAGTGTGTTGAAGTTGGTAGTGTGTTGTGGTTGGTAGTGTGTTGTGGTTGGTAGTGTGTTGTGGTGGGAATGTGTTGAGGGTGGTAGTGTTTTGAGGTTGGGATTGTGATGTGGTTGGTAGTGTGTTGTGGTTCGTAGTGTGTTATAGTTGGTAGTGTGTTGCTGAGGTTGGTGTGTTGTGGTTGGTAGTGTGTTGTGGTTAGCAGTGTTTTGTGGTTGGTAGTGTGTTGTGGTTGGTAGTGTGTTGTGGTTGGTAGTGTGTTGTGGTTGGTAGTGTGTTGTAGTTGGTAGTGTGTTGTAGTTGGTAGTGTGTTGTAGTTGGTAGTGTGTTGTAGTTGGTAGTGTGTTGTAGTTGGTAGTGTGTTGAGATTAGTAGTGTGTTGTGGTTGGTAGTGTATTGTGGTTGGTAGTGTGTTGTTGTTGGTAGTATGTTGAAGTTGGTAGTGTGTTGTTGAGGATGGTAGTGTGTTGATGTTGGGCGTGTGTTGAGGATGGGGTTGGGTTAAGGTTGGGAGTGTGTTGAGGTTGGGAGTGTGTTGAGATTGGGAGTGTGTTGGGGTTGGGAGTGTGTTGAGGTTGGGAGTGTGTTGAGGTTGGGAGTGTTGAGGTTGGGAGTGTGTTGATGTTGGGCGTGTGTTGAGGATGGGGTTGGGTTAAGGTTGGGAGTGTGTTGAGGTTGGGAGTGTGTTGAGATTGGGAGTGTGTTGGGGTTGGGAGTGTGTTGAGGTTGGGAATGTGTTGAGGTTGGAAGTGTGTTGAGGTTGGGAGAGTGTTTAGGTTGGGAGTGTGTTGAGGTTGGGAGTGTGTTGAGGTTGGAGTGTGTTGAGGTTGGCGCTGTGTTGAGGTAGGGAGGTTGTCGAGGTAGGAAGGTTGTCGAGGTTGTTAGTGTGTCGAGGTTGGTAGTGTGTTAAGGTTGGTAGTGTGTTAAGGTTGGTAGTGTGTTGAGGTTGGGAGTGTGTTGAGGTTGGGAGTGTGTTGAGGTTGAGAGTGTGTTGAGGTTGGGAGTGTGTTGATGTTGGGAGTGTGTTGAGGTTGGGATTGTGTTGAGGTTGGGATTGTGTTGAGGTTGGGAATGTGTTGAGGTTGGGAATGTGTTGAGGTTGGGAGTGTGTTGAGGTTGGGAGTGTTGAGGTTGGGAGTGTGTTGAGAATGGGAGTGTGTTGAGGTTGGGAGTGTGTTGAGGTTGGTAGAGTGTTGAGGTTGGTAGTGTGTTGTGGTAAGAAGTGTCTCGTTGTGTACTGTGCTGAGGTTGGGAGTGTGTTGAGGTTGGGAGTGTGTTTAGGTTGGGAGTGTGTTGAGGTTGGGAGTGTGTTGAGGTTTTGAGTGTGTTGAGGTTGGGAGTGGGTTGTGGTTGGTAGTGTGTTGATGTTGGGAGTGTGTTGAGGTTGGGAGTGTGTTGAGGTTGGGAGTTTGTTGAGGTTGGGAGTGTGTTGAGGATGGGAGTGTGTTGAGGTTCGGAGTGTGTTGAGGTTGAGAGTGTTGAGGTTGGTAACGCGTTGAGGTTGGGAGCGCGTTGAGGTTGGGAGTGTGTTGAGGTTGGGAGTGTGTTGAGGTCGGGAGTGTGTTGAGGTCGGGAGTGTGTTGAGGTTGGGAGTGTGTTGAAGTTGGTAGTGTGTTGAGGGTGGTAGTGTGTTGAGGGTGGTAGTGTTTTGAGGATGGGATTGTGATGTGGTTGGTAGTGTGTTGCTGAGGTTGGTAGTGTGTTGTGGTTGGTAGTGTGTTGTGTTTGGTAGTGTGTTGTGGTTAGGAGTGTGTTGAGGTTGGGAGTGTGTTGAGATTAGTAGTGTGTTGGGGTTGGGAGTGTGTTGAGGTTGGGAGTGTGTTGAGGTTAGTATTGTGTTGAGGTTTGTAGTGTGTTGAGGTTGGTAGTGTGTTGAGGTTAGTATTGTGTTGAGGTTTGTAGTGTGTTGAGGTTGGTAGTGTGTTGAGGTTGGTAGTGTGTTGAGGTTGGGAGTGTGTTGAGGTTGGGAGTGTGTTAAGGTTGGGAGTGTGTTGAGGTTGGGAGTGTTTTGAGGTTGGGAGTGTGTTGAAGATGGGAGTGTGTTGAGGATGGGAGTGTGTTGAGGATGGGAGTGTGTTGAGGATGGGAGTGTGTTGAGGATGGGAGTGTGTTGAGGATGGGAGTGTGTTGAGGATGGGAGTGTGTTGAGGATGGAAGTGTGTTATGGTTGGGATTATGTTGTGGTTGGGAGTGTGTTGAAGGCTAGGAGTGTGTTGAGGTTGGTAGTGTGTTGTGGATAGTAGTGTGTTGTAGTTGTTAGTGTGTTGTTGTTGGTAGTATAGTAGTTGGGAGTGTATTGAGATTAGTAGTGTGTTGGGGTTGGGAGTGTGTTGAGGTTAGTATTGTGTTGAGGTTGGTAGTGTGTTGAAGGCTAGGATTGTGTTGAAGGCTAGGAGTGTGTTGAGGTTGGAAGTGTGTTGAAGGCTAGGAGTGTGTTGAAGGCTAGGAGTGTGTTGAGGTTGGGAGTGTGTTGAGGTTGGGAGTGTGTTGAGGTTGGGAGTGTGTTGAGGTTGGGAGTGTGTTGAGGTTGGGAGTGTGTTGTGGTTGGTAGTGTGTTGAGGTTGGGAGTGTGTTGAGGTTGGAAGTGTGTTGAGGTCGGGAGTGTGTTGAGGTTGGGATTGTGTTGTGGTTGGTAGTGTGTTGTGGTTGGTAGTGTGTTGTGGTTGGTAGTGTGTTGTGGTTGGGAATGTGTTGAGGGTGGTAGTGTTTTGAGGTTGGGATTGTGATGTGGTTGGTAGTGTATTGTGGTTGGTAGTGTGTTGTTGAGGTTGGTAGTGTGTTGTGGTTCGTAGTGTGTTATAGTTGGTAGTGTGTTGCTGAGGTTGGTGGTGTGTTGTGGTTGGTAGTGTGTTGTGGTTAGCAGTGTTTTGTGGTTGGTAGTGTGTTGTGGTTGGTAGTGTGTTGTTGTGGATGGTAGTGTGTTGAGGTTGGTTGTGTGTTGAGGTTGGTAGTGTGTTGAGGTTGGGAGTGTGTTGAGATTGGGAGTGTGTTGAGATTGGGAGTGTGTTGAGATTGGGAGTGTGTTGAGGTTGGGAATGTGTTGTGGTTGGAAGTGTGTTGAGGTTGGGAATGTGTTGAGGTTGGAAGTGTGTTAAGGTTGGGAGAGTGTTTAGGTTGGGAGTGTGTTGAGGTTGGGAGTGTGTTGAGGTTGGGAGTGTGTTGAGGTTGGGAGTGTGTTGAGATTGGGAGTGTGTTGGGGTTGGGAGTGTGTTGAGGTTGGGAATGTGTTGAGGTTGGGAATGTGTTGAGGTTGGAAGTGTGTTGAGGTTGGGAATGTGTTGAGGTTGGAAGTGTGTTGAGGTTGGGAGAGTGTTTAGGTTGGGAGTGTGTTGAGGTTGGGTGTTGAGGTTGGGAGTGTGTTGAGGTTGGCGCTGTGTTGAGGTAGGGAGGTTGTCGAGTTAGGGAGGTTGTCGAGGTTGGTAGTGTGTTAAGGTTGGTAGTGTGTTAAGGTTGGTAGTGTGTTAAGGTTGGGAGTGTGTTGAGGTTGGGAGTGTGTTGAGGTTGAGAGTGTGTTGAGGTTGGGAGTGTGTTGAGGTTGGGAGTGTGTTGAGGTTGGGATTGTGTTGAGGTTGGGATTGTGTTGAGGTTGGGAATGTGTTGAGGTTGGGAGTGTGTTGAGGTTGGGAGTGTTGAGGTTGGGAGTGTTGAGGTTGGGAGTGTGTTGAGAATGGGAGTGTGTTGAGGTTGGGAGTGTGTTGAGGTTGGGAGTGTGTTGAGGTTGGTAGAGTGTTGAGGTTGGTAGTGTGTTGTGGTAAGAAGTGTCTCGTTGTGTAGTGTGTTGCGGTTGGGAGTGTGTTGAGGTTCGGTGTGTGTTGAGGTTGGGAGTGTGTTGAGGTTGGGAGCGTGTTGAGGTTGGGAGTGTGTAGAGGTTTTGAGTGTGTTGAGGTTGGGAGTGGGTTGTGGTTGGTAGTGTGTTGATGTTGGGAGTGTGTTGAGGTTGGGAGTGTGTTGAGGTTGGGAGTTTGTTGAGGTTGGGAGTGTGTTGAGGATGGCAGTGTGTTCAGGTTCGGAGTGTGTTGAGGTTGAGAGTGTTGAAGTTGGTAACGCGTTGAGGTTGGGAGCGCGTTGAGGTTGGGAGTGTGTTGAGGTTGGGAGTGTGTTGAGGTTGGTAGTGTGTTGAGGTTTGTAGTGTGTTGAGGTTGGTAGTGTGTTGAGGTTGGTAGTGTGTTGAGGTTGGGAGTGTGTTGAGGTTAGTATTGTGTTGAGGTTTGTAGTGTGTTGAGGTTGGTAGTGTGTTGAGGTTGGTAGTGTGTTGAGGTTGGTAGTGTGTTGAGGTTGGGAGTGTGTTGAGGTTGGGAGTGTGTTGAGGTTGGGAGTGTTTTGAGGTTGGGAGTGTGTTGTGGTTGGTAGTGTGTTGTGGTTGGTAGTGTGTTGTGGTTGGTAGTGTGTTGAGGTTGGGAGTTTGTTGAGGTTGGTAGTGTGTTCAGGATAGTAGTGTGTTGAGGCTGGGAGTGTGTTGAGGCTGGGAGTGTGTTGAGCCTGGGAGTGTGTTGAGCCTGGGACTGTGTTGAGGCTGGGAGTGTGTTGAGGCTGGGAGTGTGTTGAGGTTGGGAGAGTGTTGAGGTTGGGAGAGTGTTGAGGTTGGGAGAGTGTTGAGGTTGGAAGTGTGTTGGGGTTGGGAGTGTGTTGAGATTAGTAGTGTGTTGGGGTTGGGAGTGTGTTGAGGTTTGTAGTGTGATGAGGTTGGGGATGTGTTGAGGTTGGTAGTGTGTTGAGGTTGGGAGTGTGTTGAGGTTGGGAGTGTGTTGAGGTCGGGAGTGTGTTGAGGTCGGGAGTGTGTTGAGGTCGGGAGTGTGTTGAGGTTGGGAGTGTGTTGAGGTTGGTAGTGTGTTGTGGATGGTAGCGTGTTGTGGATGGTAGTGTGTTGTGGTTGGTAGTGTGTTGAAGGCTAGGAGTGTGTTGAGGTTGGTAGTGTGTTGTGGTTGGTAGTGTGTTGTGGTTGGTAGTGTGTTGTGGTTGGGAGTGTGTTAGTGTGTTGAGGGTGGTAGTGTTTTGAGGTTGGGATTGTGATATGGTTGGTAGTGTGTTGTTGAGGTTAGTATTGTGTTGAGGTTTGTAGTGTGTTGAAGATGGTAGTGTGTTTTGGTTGGTAGTGTGTTGAGGCTGGGAGTGTGTTGAGGCTGGGAGTGTGTTGAGGTTGGGAGAGTGTTGAGGTTGGGAGAGTGTTGAGGTTGGGAGAGTGTTGAGGTTGGAAGTGTGTTGAGGTTGGGAGTGTGTTGAGGTTGGGAGTGTGTTGAGGTTGGGAATGTGTTGAGGTTGGGAGTGTGTTGAGGTTGGGAGTGTGTTGAGGTTGGGAATGTGTTGAGGTTGGGAGTGTGTTGAGGTTGGGAGTGTGTTGAGGTTGGGAGTGTGTTGAGGTTGGGAGTGTGTTGAGGTTGGGAGTGTGTTGAGGTTGGGAGTGTGTTGAGGTTGGGAGTGTGTTGAAGTTGGTAGTGTGTTGAAGTTGGTAGTGTGTTGTGGATGGTAGTGTGTTGTGGTTGGTAGTGTGTTGAAGGCTAGGAGTGTGTTGAGGTTGGTAGTGTGTTGTGGTTGGTAGTGTGTTGTATTGTTAGTGTGTTGTTGTTGGTAGTGTAGTAGTTGGGAGTGTGTTGAGATTAGTAGTGTGTTGGGGTTGGGAATGTGTTGAGGTTGGTAGTGTGTTGAGGTTGGTAGTGTGTTGAAGGCTAGGAGTGTGTTGAAGGCTAGGAGTGTGTTGAGGCTGGGAGTGTGTTGAGGCTGGGAGTGTGTTGAGGCTGGGAGTGTGTTGAGGCTGGGAGTGTGTTGAGGCTGGGAGTGTGTTGAGGCTGGGAGTGTGTTGAGGCTGGGAGTGTGTTGAGGCTGGGAGTGTGTTGAAGTTAGGAGTGTGTTGAGGTTGGGAGAGTGTTGAGGTTGGAAGTGTGTTGAGATTGGGAGTGTGTTGAGGTTGGGAGTGTGTTGAGGTTGGGAATGTGTTGAGGTTGGGAGTGTGTTGAGGTTGGGAGTGTGTTGAGGTTGGGAGTGTGTTGAGGTTGGGAGTGTGTTGAGGTTGGTAGTGTGATGAGGTTGGTAGTGTGATGAGGTTGGTAGTGTGATGAGGTTGGTAGTGTGATGAGGTTGGTAGTGTGATGAGGTTGGTAGTGTGATGAGGTTGGGAGTGTGTTGAGGTTGGGAGTGTGTTGAGGTTGGTAGTGTGTTCAGGATAGGAGTGTGTTGAGGCTGGGAGTGTGTTGAGGTTGGGAGTGTGTTGAGGTTGGGAGTGTGTTGAGGTTGGGAGTGTGTTGAGGTTGGGAGTGTGTTGAGGTTGGGAGTGTGTTGAGGTTGGGAGTGTGTTGAGGTTGGGAGTGTGTTGAGGTTGGGAGTGTGTTGAGGATGGGAGTGTGTTGAGGTTGGAAGTGCTGAGGTTGGGATTGTGATGTGGTTGGTAGTGTGTTGTGGTTCGTAGTGTGTTGTAGTTGGTAGTGTGTTGCTGAGGTTGGTGGTGTGTTGTGGTTGGTAGTGTGTTGTGGTTGGTAGTGTGTTGTGGTTCGTAGTGTGTTATAGTTGGTAGTGTGTTGCTGAGGTTGGTGGTGTGTTGTGGTTGGTAGTGTGTTGTGGTTAGCAGTGTTTTGTGGTTGGTAGTGTGTTGTGGTTGGTAGTGTGTTGTTGTGGATGGTAGTGTGTTGAGGTTGGTTGTGTGTTGAGGTTGGTAGTGTGTTGAGGTTGGGAGTGTGTTGAGATTGGGAGTGTGTTGAGATTGGGAGTGTGTTGAGATTGGGAGTGTGTTGAGGTTGGGAATGTGTTGTGGTTGGAAGTGTGTTGAGGTTGGGAATGTGTTGAGGTTGGAAGTGTGTTAAGGTTGGGAGAGTGTTTAGGTTGGGAGTGTGTTGAGGTTGGGAGTGTGTTGAGGTTGGGAGTGTGTTGAGGTTGGGAGTGTGTTGTAGTTGGTAGTGTGTTGTGGTTGGTAGTGTGTTGTGGTTGGTAGTGTGTTGATGTTGATAGTGTGTTGTGGATGGTAGTGTGTTGTGGATGGTAGTGTGTTGTGGTTGGTAGTGTGTTGTGGTTGGTAGTGTGTTGATGTTGGTAGTGTGTTGTGGATAGTAGTGTGTTGTGGATAGTAGTGTGTTGTGGTCGGTAGTGTGTTGAGGTTGGTGGTGTGTTGAGGTTGGTAGTGTGTTGAAGTTGGTAGAGTGTTGAGGTAGGGAGTCTGTTGTAGTTGGAAGTGTGTTGTGGTTGGTTGTGTGTGGAGGTTGGTTGTGTGTGGTGGTTGGTTGTGTGTTGAGGTTGGGAGTGTGTAGAGGCTGGGATTGTGTAGAGGTTGGGATTGTGTTGAGGTTGGGATTGTGTTGAGGTTGGGATTGTGTTGAGGTTGGGAGTGTGTTGTGGTTGGGAGTGTGTTGAGGTTGGTAGTTTCTTATAGTTGGGAGTGTTTTGAGATTGGTAGTGTGTTGTGGTTGGGATTGTGTAGAGGTTGGGATTGTGTTGAGGTTGGCATTGTGGTGAGGTTAGGATTGTGTTGAGGTTGGGAATGTGTTGAGGTTGGGAGTGTGTTGAGGTTGGGAGTGTTCAGGTTGGGAGTGTTCAGGTTGGAGTGTGTTGAGGTTGGGAGTGTGTTGAGGTTGGGAGTGTGTTGAGGTTGGGATTGTGTTGTGGTTGGGATTGTGTTGAGGATGGGAGTGTGTTAAGGTTGGTAGTGTATTGAGGTTGGCAATGTGTTGCGGTAGGGGGGTTGTCGAGGTTGGTAGTGTGTTGAGGTTGGTAGTGTGTTGTGGTAAGAAGTGTCTCGTTGTGTAATGTGGTGAGGTTGGGAGTGTGTTGAGGATGGGAGTGTGTTGAGGTTGGGAGTGTGTTGAGGTTGGGAGTGTGTTGAGGTTGGGAGTGTGTTGTGGTTGGTAGTGTGTTGAGGTTGGGAGTGTGATGAGGTTGGGAGTGTGTTGAGGTTGGGAGTGTGTTGAGGTTGGGAGTGTGTTGAGGTTGGGAGTGTGTAGAGGTTGGGAGTGTGTTGAGGTTGGGAGTGTGTTGAGATTGGGAGTGTGTTGAGGTTGGGAGTGTGTTGAGGTTGGGAGTGTGTTGAGGTTGGGAGTGTGTTGAGGTTATGAGTGTGTTGAGGTTGGGAGTGTTGAGGTTGGGAGTGTTGAGGTTGGTAGTGCGTTGAGGTTGGGAGTGTGCTGAGGTTGGGAGTGTGTTATAGTTGGTAGTGTGTTGTGGTTGGTAGTGTGTTGTGGTTGGTAGTGTGTTGTGGTTGGTAGTGTGTTGTGGTTGCTAGTGTGTTGTGGTTGCTAGTGTGTTGTGGTTGCTAGTGTGTTGTGGTTGCTAGTGTGTTGTGGTTGCTAGTGTGTTGTGGTTGCTAGTGTGTTGTGGTTGCTAGTGTGTTGTGTTTCGTATTATGTTGAGGTTGGGAGTGTTTTGAGGATGGGAGAGTGTTGAGGATGGGAGTGTGTTGAGGATGGGAGTGTGTTATGGTTGGGAGTGTGTTGTGGTTGGGAGTGTGTTGAGGTTGGGAGAGTGTTGAGGTTGGAAGTGTGTTGAGGTTGGGAGTGTGTTGTTGTTGGTAGTGTAGCAGTTGGGAGTGTGTTGAGATTAGTAGTGTGTTGGGGTTGGGAGTGTGTTGAGATTAGTAGTGTGTTGGGGTTGGGAGTGTGTTGAGGTTTGTAGTGTGTTGAGGTTGGGGATGTGTTGAGGTTGGGGATGTGTTGAGGTTGGGAGTGTGTTGAGGTTGGGAGTGTGTTGAGGTCGGGAGTGTGTTGAGGTCGGGAGTGTGTTGAGGTCGGGAGTGTGTTGAGGTTGGGAGTGTGTTGAGGTTGGGAGTGTGTTGAGGTTGGGAGTGTGTTGAGGTTGGGAGTGTGTTGAGGTTGGTAGTGTGTTGTGGTTGGTAGTGTGTTGTGGTTGGTAGTGTGTTGTGGTTGGTAGTGTGTTGTGGTTGGTAGTGTGTTGTGGTTGGGAGTGAGTTGAGGGTGGTAGTGTGTTGAGGGTGGTAGTGTTTTGAGGTTGGGATTGTGATGTGGTTGGTAGTGTGTTGTTGAGGTTGGTAGTGTGTTGTGGTTCATAGTGTGTTATAGTTGGTAGTGTGTTGAAGATGGTAGTGTGTTTTGGTTGGTAGTGTGTTGAGGTTGGGAGTTTGTTGAGGTTGGTAGTGTGTTGAGGCTGGGAGTGTGTTGAGGCTGGGAGTGTGTTGAGGCTGGGAGTGTGTTGAGGCTGGGAGTGTGTTGAGGCTGGGAGTGTGTTGAGGCTGGAAGTGTGTTGAGGTCGGGAGTGTGTTGAGGTCGGGAGTGTGTTGAGGTTGGGAGAGTGTGTTGAAGTTGGTAGTGTGTTGAGGGTGGTAGTGTGTTGAGGGTGGTAGTGTTTTGAGGATGGGATTGTGATGTGGTTGGTAGTGTGTTATAGTTGGTAGTGTGTTGCTGAGGTTGGTAGTGTGTTGTGGTTGGTAGTGTGTTGTGTTTGGTAGTGTGTTGTGGTTAGGAGTGTGTTGAGGTTGGGAGTGTGTTGAGATTAGTAGTGTGTTGGGGTTGGGAGTGTGTTGAGGTTGGGAGTGTGTTGAGGTTAGTATTGTGTTGAGGTTTGTAGTGTGTTGAGGTTGGTAGTGTGTTGAGGTTGGTAGTGTGTTGAGGTTGGGAGTGTGTTGAGGTTAGTATTGTGTTGAGGTTTGTAGTGTGTTGAGGTTGGTAGTGTGTTGAGGTTGGTAGTGTGTTGAGGTTGGGAGTGTGTTGAGGTTGGGAGTGTGTTGAGGTTGGGAGTGTGTTGAGGTTGGGAGTGTTTTGAGGTTGGGAGTGTGTTGAGGATGGGAGTGTGTTGAGGATGTGAGTGTGTTGAGGATGGGAGTGTGTTGAGGATGGCAGTTGTTACGAACCCGGATCCAGCGTCCGTGCCTGGAGCAGTGACAAACACGCCATCTGTGGGTCAGCTCCCGAAACCCCCGCCAAACGAACGACGACACCTAGTGAGGACAGCGTGTACTGGCCTCGAGGACCAGTTTCCAGTCTGGTTCAGCGCTCAACACCGCCGCTCCTGACCTCTGGTGAGGTGGTGCTCCGACGACAGCGCCATCTAGGGAGTGGATATGTCGGGCGTTTGTATCTGAGCCTGTGAGTGTGGTGTATTAGTGTCCCGGTTATTAATGACGTGTCTGCTTACAGAGCCGACCTGGGACCACTGTGTTGAAGGTGGAGTCAGTCTACCCGAGGCAGCCAGTCTCCATACTGTGAAGTTTGCTGCAGCTGTTGTGACGTCGTCCCCCCGGAAGAACACTGTGGTGTGTTAAGCCTGCCAGTGGAGTGGCAGTGGAAGGATTTACCCGGGACCGACGGTTGGAGACGATAATCCACTGGGGTATTGAGGACAGGAGGGTGATTGGTGATATCACACGAGACTCCTGTCTAGGGCGTACCCCTTTTATCGTGCGTGGAGTGGCCGTACCAGCCTTGTTGGCTCAGTACCTGCCAGCAGACCTGCTGGACGTGTGGTTGACGGCCTCCACGACGGTGCCCCCAGTGGACCTGTGTTGTGGCTGACCTGTGGCCAGGGTAGACTCGGCGTTCTCAGAGGACACGTCTTAAGGCCACGAAGAGAGCACCAAGGAATCGGCACCGAAAGTGGTGTGGCACCAGAGTCTTCAGCAGAAGACTACAGTGAATAATCCCCTTGCATAGTGTTAATACCCCTCCCCCTTGTGTACGTTTTATTTCTATATATTTAAATGGTGATGGTGTTAATTATAATATTGAGTTCTTAACTATCTTTCCATACTCCCTTTTAAGTTATACTCCCTTTTAAGTTACTTGCGTCACGGATCGCATCCCTTGATAGCCTCTACTGGCTTGGGGCCGGATATATATCTTCCTCTAACTACATCAGAGTAAGAACCCCGTTGCGTCCCGAGAGGGCCGTAACAGCAGTGTGTTGAGGATGGGAGTGTGTTGAGGATGGGAGTGTGTTGAGGATGGAAGTGTGTTATGGTTGGGATTATGTTGTGGTTGGGAGTGTGTTGAGGTTGGGAGTGTGTTGAGGTTGGGAGTGTGTTGAGGTTGGGAGTGTGTTGAGGTTGGGAGTGTGTTGAGGTTGGGAGTGTGTTGTGGTTGGGAGTGTGTTGAGGTCGGGAGTGTGTTGAGGTTGGGATTGTGTTGAGGTTGGGAGTGTGTTGAGGTTGGGATTGTGTTGTGGTTGGTAGTGTATTGTGGTTGGTAGTGTGTTGTTGAGGTTGGTAGTGTGTTGTGGTTCGTAGTGTGTTATAGTTGGTAGTGTGTTGCTGAGGTTGGTGGTGTGTTGTGGTTGGTAGTGTGTTGTGGTTAGCAGTGTTTTGTGGTTGGTAGTGTGTTGTGGTTGGTAGTGTGTTGTGGTTGGTAGTGTGTTGTTGTGGATGGTAGTGTGTTGAGGTTGGTTGTGTGTTGAGGTTGGCGCTGTGTTGAGGTAGGGAGGTTGTCGAGGTAGGGAGGTTGTCGAGGTTGTTAGTGTGTCGAGGTTGGTAGTGTGTTAAGGTTGGTAGTGTGTTGAGGTTGGGAGTGTGTTGAGGTTGGGAGTGTGTTGAGGTTGGGATTGTGTTGAGGTTGGGATTGTGTTGAGGTTGGGAATGTGTTGAGGTTGGGAGTGTGTTGAGGTTGGGAGTGTTGAGGTTGGGAGTGTTGAGGTTGGGAGTGTGTTGAGAATGGGAGTGTGTTGAGGTTGGGAGTGTGTTGAGGTTGGGAGTGTGTTGAGGTTGGGAGTGTGTTGAGGTTGGTAGTGTGTTGTGGTAAGAAGTGTCTCGTTGTGTAGTGTGTTGAGGTTGGGAGTGTGTTGAGGTTGGGAGTGTGTTGAGGTTGGGAGTGTGTTGAGGTCGGGAGTGTGTTGAGGTTGGGAGTGTGTTGAGGTTGGGAGTGTGTTGAAGTTGGTAGTGTGTTGAGGGTGGTAGTGTTTTGAGGATGGGATTGTGATGTGGTTGGTAGTGTGTTGTGGTTCTTAGTGTGTTATAGTTGGTAGTGTGTTGTGGTTGGTAGTGTGTTGAGGTTGGGAGTGTGTTGAGGTTAGTATTGTGTTGAGGTTTGTAGTGTGTTGAGGTTTGTAGTGTGTTGAGGTTGGTAGTGTGTTGATGTTGGTAGTGTGTTGAGGTTGGGATTGTGTTGAGGTTGGGAGTGTGTTGAGGTTAGTATTGTGTTGAGGTTTGTAGTGTGTTGAGGTTGGTAGTGTGTTAAGGTTGGTAGTGTGTTGAGGTTGGTAGTGTGTTGAGGTTGGGAGTGTGTTGAGGTTGGGAGTGTGTTGAGGTTGGGAGTGTGTTGAGGTTGGGAGTGTTTTGAGGTTGGGAGTGTGTTGAAGTTGGTAGTGTGTTGTGGTTGGTAGTGTGTTGTGGTTGGTAGTGTGTTGAGGTTGGGAGTTTGTTGAGGTTGGTAGTGTGTTCAGGATAGTAGTGTGTTGAGGCTGGGAGTGTGTTGAGGCTGGGAGTGTGTTGAGGCTGGGAGTGTGTTGAGGCTGGGAGTGTGTTGAGGCTGGGAGTGTGTTGAGGCTGGGAGTGTGTCGAGGCTGGGAGTGTGTCGAGGCTGGGAGTGTGTTGAGGCTGGGAGTGTGTTGAGGCTGGGAGTGTGTTGAGGTTGGGAGAGTGTTGAGGTTGGGAGAGTGTTGAGGTTGGAAGTGTGTTGAGGTTGGGAGTGTGTTGAGGTTGGGAGTGTGTTGAGGTTGGGAGTGTGTTGAGGTTGGGAGTGTGTTGAGGTTGGGAGTGTGTTGAGGTTGGGAGTGTGTTGAGGTTGGTAGTGTGATGAGGTTGGGAGTGTGTTGAGGTTGGGAGTGTGTTGAGGTTGGGAGTGTGTTGAGGTTAAGAGTGTGTTGAGGTTGGGAGTGTTGAGGTTGGGAGTGTGTTGATGTTGGGCGTGTGTTGAGGATGGGGGTGGGTTAAGGTTGGGAGTGTGTTGAGGTTGGGAGTGTGTTGAGGTTGGGAGTGTGTTGAGGTTGGGAGTGTGTTGAGATTGGGAGTGTGTTGGGGTTGGGAGTGTGTTGAGGTTGGGAATGTGTTGAGGTTGGGATTGTGTTGAGGTTGGAAGTGTGTTGAGGTTGGGAATGTGTTGAGGTTGGGAATGTGTTGAGGTTGGAAGTGTGTTGAGGTTGGGAGAGTGTTTAGGTTGGGAGTGTGTTGAGGTTGGAAGTGTGTTGAGGTTGGGAGTGTGTTGAGGTTGGGAGTGTTGAGGTTGGGATTGTGTTGAGGTTGGGATTGTGTTGAGGTTGGCGCTGTGTTGAGGTAGGGAGGTTGTCGAGTTAGGGAGGTTGTCGAGGTTGTTAGTGTGTCGAGGTTGGTAGTGTGTTAAGGTTGGTAGTGTGTTAAGGTTGGGAATGTGTTGAGGTTGGGAGTGTGTTGAGGTTGGGAATGTGTTGAGGTTGGGAGTGTGTTGAGGTTGGGAGTGTGTTGAGGTTGGGAGTGTTGAGGTTGGGAGTGTGTTGAGAATGGGAGTGTGTTGAGGTTGGGAGTGTGTTGAGGTTGGGAGTGTGTTGAGGTTGGTAGAGTGTTGAGGTTGGTAGTGTGTTGTGGTAAGAAGTGTCTCGTTGTGTAGTGTGTTGCGGTTGGGAGTGTGTTGAGGTTCGGTGTGTGTTGAGGTTGGGAGTGTGTTGAGGTTGGGAGCGTGTTGAGGTTGGGAGTGTGTTGAGGTTTTGAGTGTGTTGAGGTTGGGAGTGGGTTGTGGTTGGTAGTGTGTTGATGTTGGGAGTGTGTTGAGGTTGGGAGTGAGTTGAGGTTGGGAGTTTGTTGAGGTTGGGAGTGTGTTGAGGATGGCAGTGTGTTGAGGTTCGGAGTGTGTTGAGGTTGAGAGTGTTGAGGTTGGTAACGCGTTGAGGTTGGGAGCGCGTTGAGGTTAGTATTGTGTTGAGGTTTGTAGTGTGTTGAGGTTGGTAGTGTGTTGAGGTTGGTAGTGTGTTGAGGTTGGTAGTGTGTTGAGGTTGGTAGTGTGTTGAGGTTGGGAGTGTGTTGAGGTTAGTATTGTGTTGAGGTTTGTAGTGTGTTGAGGTTGGTAGTGTGTTGAGGTTGGTAGTGTGTTGAGGTTGGTAGTGTGTTGAGGTTGGTAGTGTGTTGAGGTTGGTAGTGTGTTGAGGTTGGTAGTGTGTTGAGGTTGGTAGTGTGTTAGGTTGGGAGTGTGTTGAGGTTGGGAGTGTTTTGAGGTTGGGAGTGTGTTGTGGTTGGTAGTGTGTTGTGGTTGGTAGTGTGTTGTGGTTGGTAGTGTGTTGTGGTTGGTAGTGTGTTGTGGTTGGTAGTGTGTTGAGGTTGGGAGTTTGTTGAGGTTGGTAGTGTGTTGAGGCTGGGAGTGTGTTGAGGCTGGGAGTGTGTTGAGGCTGGGAGTGTGTTGAGGCTGGGAGTGTGTTGAGGCTGGGAGTGTGTTGAGCCTGGGAGTGTGTTGAGGCTGGGAGTGTGTTGAGGCTGGGAGTGTGTTGAGGTTGGGAGAGTGTTGAGGTTGGGAGAGTGTTGAGGTTGGGAGAGTGTTGAGGTTGGAAGTGTGTTGAGGTTGGGAGTGTGTTGAGGTTGGGAATGTGTTGAGGTTGGTAGTGTGATGAGGTTGGGAGTGTGTTGAGGTTGGGAGTGTGTTGAGGTTGGGAGTGTGTTGTAGTTGGTAGTGTGTTGTGGATGGTAGTGTGTTGTGGATGGCAGTGTGTTGTGGTTGGTAGTGTGTTGAAGGCTAGGAGTGTGTTGAGGTTGGTAGTGTGTTGTGGTTGGTAGTGTGTTGAAGGCTAGGAGTGTGTTGTGGTTGGTAGTGTGTTGTAGTTGTTAGTGTGTTGTTGTTGGTAGTGTAGTAGTTGGGAGTGTGTTGAAATTAGTAGTGTGTTGTTGTTGGTAGTGTAGTAGTTGGGAGTGTGTTGAAATTAGTAGTGTGTTGTGGTTGGTAGTGTGTTGAACGCTAGGAGTGTGTTGAAGGCTAGGAGTGTGTTGAGGTTGGGAGTGTGTTGAGGTTGGTAGTGTGTTGTGGTTGGTAGTGTGTTGTGGTTGGGAGTGTGTTATAGTTGGTAGTGTGTTGAAGATGGTAGTGTGTTTTGGTTGGTAGTGTGTTGAGGTTGGGAGTGTGTTGAGGCTGGGAGTGTGTTGAGGCTGGGAGTGTGTTGAGGCTGGGAGTGTGTTGAGGTTTGGGAGTGTGTTGAGGTTTGTAGTGTGTTGAGGTTAGTAGTGTGTTGAGGCTTGGAGTGTGTTGAGGTTAGTAGTGTGTTGAGGCTTGGAGTGTGTTGCGGTTGGTAGTGTGTTGAGGTTTGGGAGTGTGTTGAGGTTTGTAGTGTGTTGAGGCTTGGAGTGTGTTGAGGGTGGGAGTGTGTTGAGGCTGGGAGTGTGTTGAGGTTGGGAGTGTGTTGAGGTTGGGAGAGTGTTGAGGTTGGAAGTGTGTTGAGGTTGGGAGTGTGTTGAGGTTGGGAGTGTGTTGAGGTTGGGAGTGTGTTGAGGTTGGGAATGTGTTGAGGTTGGGAATGTGTTGAGGTTGGGAGTGTGTTGAGGTTGGGAGTGTGTTGAGGTTGGGAGTGTGTTGAGGTTGGGAGTGTGTTGAGGTTGGGAGTGTGTTGAGGTTGGGAGTGTGTTGAGGTTGGGAGTGTGTTGAAGTTGGTAGTGTGTTGTGGATGGTAGTGTGTTGTGGTTGGTAGTGTGTTGAAGGCTAGGAGTGTGTTGAGGTTGATAGTGTGTTGTGGTTGGTAGTGTGTTGTATTTGTTAGTGTGTTGTTGTTGGTAGTGTAGTAGTTGGGAGTGTGTTGAGATTAGTAGTGTGTTGGGGTTGGGAGTGTGTTGAGGCTGGGAGTGTGTTGAGGCTGGGAGTGTGTTGAGGCTGGGAGTGTGTTGAGGCTGGGAGTGTGTTGAGGCTGGGAGTGTGTTGAAGTTAGGAGTGTGTTGAGGTTGGGAGAGTGTTGAGGTTGGAAGTGTGTTGAGATTGGGAGTGTGTTGAGGTTGGGAGTGTGTTGAGGTTGGGAATGTGTTGAGGTTGGGAGTGTGTTGAGGTTGGGAGTGTGTTGAGGTCGGGAGTGTGTTGAGGTTGGGAGTGTGTTGAAGTTGGTAGTGTGTTGAGGGTGGTAGTGTGTTGAGGGTGGTAGTGTTTTGAGGATGGGATTGTGATGTGGTTGGTAGTGTGTTATAGTTGGTAGTGTGTTGCTGAGGTTGGTAGTGTGTTGTGGTTGGTAGTGTGTTGTGTTTGGTAGTGTGTTGTGGTTAGGAGTGTGTTGAGGTTGGGAGTGTGTTGAGATTAGTAGTGTGTTGGGGTTGGGAGTGTGTTGAGGTTGGGAGTGTGTTGAGGTTAGTATTGTGTTGAGGTTTGTAGTGTGTTGAGGTTGGTAGTGTGTTGAGGTTGGTAGTGTGTTGAGGTTGGGAGTGTGTTGAGGTTGGGAGTGTGTTGAGGTTGGGAGTGTGTTGAGGTTGGGAGTGTGTTGAGGTTGGGAGTGTTTTGAGGTTGGGAGTGTGTTGAGGATGGGAGTGTGTTGAGGATGTGAGTGTGTTGAGGATGTGAGTGTGTTGAGGATGGGAGTGTGTTGAGGATGGCAGTGTGTTGAGGATGGGAGTGTGTTGAGGATGGGAGTGTGTTGAGGATGGGAGTGTGTTGAGGATGGAAGTGTGTTATGGTTGGGATTATGTTGTGGTTGGGAGTGTGTTGAAGGCTAGGAGTGTGTTGAGGTTGGAAGTGTGTTGAAGGCTAGGAGTGTGTTGAGGTTGGGAGTGTGTTGAGGTTGGGAGTGTGTTGAGGTTGGGAGTGTATTGAGGTTGGGAGTGTGTTGAGGTTGGGAGTGTGTTGAGGTTGGGAGTGTGTTGTGGTTGGTAGTGTGTTGAGGTTGGGAGTGTGTTGAGGTTGGAAGTGTGTTGAGGTTGGGATTGTGTTGTGGTTGGTAGTGTATTGTGGTTGGTAGTGTGTTGTTGAGGTTGGTAGTGTGTTGTGGTTCGGAGTGTGTTATAGTTGGTAGTGTGTTGCTGAGGTTGGTGGTGTGTTGTGGTTGGTAGTGTGTTGTGGTTAGCAGTGTTTTGTGGTTGGTAGTGTGTTGTGGTTGGTAGTGTGTTGTGGTTGGTAGTGTGTTGTTGTGGATGGTAGTGTGTTGAGGTTGGTTGTGTGTTGAGGTTGGCGCTGTGTTGAGGTAGGGAGGTTGTCGAGGTAGGGAGGTTGTCGAGGTTGTTAGTGTGTCGAGGTTGGTAGTGTGTTAAGGTTGGTAGTGTGTTGAGGTTGGGAGTGTGTTGAGGTTGGGAGTGTGTTGAGGTTGGGATTGTGTTGAGGTTGGGATTGTGTTGAGGTTGGGAATGTGTTGAGGTTGGGAGTGTGTTGAGGTTGGTAGAGTGTTGAGGTTGGTAGTGTGTTGTGGTAAGAAGTGTCTCGTTGTGTAGTGTGTTGAGGTTGGGAGTGTGTTGAGGTTGGGAGTGTGTTGAGGTTGGGAGCGTGTTGAGGTTGGGAGTGTGTTGAGGTTTTGAGTGTGTTGAGGATGGCAGTGTGTTGAGGTTCGGAGTGTGTTGAGGTTGAGAGTGTTGAGGTTGGTAACGCGTTGAGGTTGGGAGTGTGTTGAGGTTGGGAGTGTGTTGAGGTCGGGAGTGTGTTGAGGTCGGGAGTGTGTTGAGGTTGGGAGTGTGTTGAGGTTGGGAGTGTGTTGAAGTTGGTAGTGTGTTGAGGGTGGTAGTGTTTTGAGGATGGGATTGTGATGTGGTTGGTAGTGTGTTGTGGGTCTTAGTGTGTTATAGTTGGTAGTGTGTTGTGGTTGGTAGTGTGTTGTGTTTGGTAGTGTGTTGTGGTTAGGAGTGTGTTGAGGTTGGGAGTGTGTTGAGGTTAGTATTGTGTTGAGGTTTGTAGTGTGTTGAGGTTTGTAGTGTGTTGAGGTTGGTAGTGTGTTGATGTTGGTAGTGTGTTGAGGTTGGGAGTGTGTTGAGGTTGGGAGTGTGTTGAGGTTAGTATTGTGTTGAGGTTTGTAGTGTGTTGAGGTTGGTAGTGTGTTAAGGTTGGTAGTGTGTTGAGGTTGGTAGTGTGTTCAGGATAGTAGTGTGTTGAGGCTGGGAGTGTGTTGAGGCTGGGAGTGTGTTGAGGCTGGGAGTGTGTTGAGGCTGGGAGTGTGTTGAGCCTGGGAGTGTGTTGAGGCTGGGAGTGTGTTGAGGCTGGGAGTGTGTTGAGGTTGGGAGAGTGTTGAGGTTGGGAGAGTGTTGAGGTTGGAAGTGTGTTGAGGTTGGGAGTGTGTTGAGGTTGGGAGTGTGTTGAGGTTGGTAGTGTGATGAGGTTGGGAGTGTGTTGAGGTTGGGAGTGTGTTGAGGTTGGGAGTGTGTTGAGGTTAAGAGTGTGTTGAGGTTGGGAGTGTTGAGGTTGGGAGTGTGTTGATGTTGGGCGTGTGTTGAGGATGGGGGTGGGTTAAGGTTGGGAGTGTGTTGAGGTTGGGAGTGTGTTGAGGTTGGGAGTGTGTTGAGGTTGGGAGTGTGTTGAGGTTGGGAGTGTGTTGAGGTTGGGAGTGTGTTGGGGTTGGGAGTGTGTTGAGGTTGGGAATGTGTTGAGGTTGGGAATGTGTTTAGGTTGGAAGTGTGTTGAGGTTGGGAATGTGTTGAGGTTGGAAGTGTGTTGAGGTTGGGAGAGTGTTTAGGTTGGGAGTGTGTTGAGGTTGGGAGTGTGTTGAGGTTGGGAGTGTGTTGAGGTTGGGAGTGTGTTGAGGTTGGGATTGTGTTGAGGTTGGGATTGTGTTGAGGTTGGCGCTGTGTTGAGGTAGGGAGGTTGTCGAGTTAGGGAGGTTGTCGAGGTTGTTAGTGTGTCGAGGTTGGTAGTGTGTTAAGGTTGGTAGTGTGTTAAGGATGGTAGTGTGTTAAGGTTGGGAGTGTGTTGAGGTTGGGAGTGTGTTGAGGTTGAGAGTGTGTTGAGGTTGGGAGTGTGTTGAGGTTGGGAGTGTGTTGAGGTTGGGATTGTGTTGAGGTTGGGAATGTGTTGAGGTTAAGAGTGTGTTGAGAATGGGAGTGTGTTGAGGTTGGGAGTGTGTTGAGGTTGGGAGTGTGTTGAGGTTGGTAGAGTGTTGAGGTTGGGAGTGTGTTGAGGATGGCAGTGTGTTGAGGTTCGGAGTGTGTTGAGGTTGAGAGTGTTGAGGTTGGTAACGCGTTGAGGTTGGGAGCGCGTTGAGGTTAGTATTGTGTTGAGGTTAGTATTGTGTTGAGGTTTGTAGTGTGTTGAGGTTGGTAGTGTGTTGAGGTTGGTAGTGTGTTGAGGTTGGTAGTGTGTTGAGGTTGGGAGTGTGTTGAGGTTAGTATTGTGTTGAGGTTTGTAGTGTGTTGAGGTTGGTAGTGTGTTGAGGTTGGGAGTGTGTTGAGGTTGGGAGTGTGTTGAGGTTGGGAGTGTGTTGAGGTTGGGAGTGTGTTGAGGTTGGGAGTGTTTTGAGGTTGGGAGTGTGTTGTGGTTGGTAGTGTGTTGTGGTTGGTAGTGTGTTGTGGTTGGTAGTGTGTTGAGGTTGGGAGTTTGTTGAGGTTGGTAGTGTGTTCAGGATAGTAGTGTGTTGAGGCTGGGAGTGTGTTGAGGCTGGGAGTGTGTTGAGGCTGGGAGTGTGTTGAGGCTGGGAGTGTGTTGAGGCTGGGAGTGTGTTGAGGCTGGGAGTGTGTTGAGGTTGGGAGAGTGTTGATGTTGGGAGAGTGTTGAGGTTGGGAGAGTGTTGAGGTTGGAAGTGTGTTGAGGTTGGGAGTGTGTTGAGGTTGGGAATGTGTTGAGGTTGGGAGTGTGTTGTAGTTGGTAGTGTGTTGTGGATGGTAGTGTGTTGTGGATGGTAGTGTGTTGTGGATGGTAGTGTGTTGTGGTTGGTAGTGTGTTGAAGGCTAGGAGTGTGTTGAGGTTGGTAGTGTGTTGTAGTTGTTAGTGTGTTGTTGTTGGTAGTGTAGTAGTTGGGAGTGTGTTGAAATTAGTAGTGTGTTGTTGTTGGTAGTGTAGTAGTTGGGAGTGTGTTGAAATTAGTAGTGTGTTGTGGTTGGTAGTGTGTTGAACGCTAGGAGTGTGTTGAAGGCTAGGAGTGTGTTGAGGTTGGGAGTGTGTTGAGGTTGGTAGTGTGTTGTGGTTGGTAGTGCGTTGTGGTTGGGAGTGTGTTATAGTTGGTAGTGTGTTGAAGATGGTAGTGTGTTTTGGTTGGTAGTGTGTTGAGGTTGGGAGTGTGTTGAGGCTGGGAGTGTGTTGAGGCTGGGAGTGTGTTGAGGCTGGGAGTGTGTTGAGGTTTGGGAGTGTGTTGAGGTTTGTAGTGTGTTGAGGTTAGTAGTGTGTTGAGGCTTGGAGTGTGTTGAGGTTAGTAGTGTGTTGAGGCTTGGAGTGTGTTGCGGTTGGTAGTGTGTTGAGGTTTGGGAGTGTGTTGAGGTTTGTAGTGTGTTGAGGTTTGTAGTGTGTTGAGGTTAGTAGTGTGTTGAGGTTAGTAGTGTGTTGAGGCTTGGAGTGTGTTGAGGGTGGGAGTGTGTTGAGGCTGGGAGTGTGTTGAGGTTGGGAGTGTGTTGAGGTTGGGAGAGTGTTGAGGTTGGAAGTGTGTTGAGGTTGGGAGTGTGTTGAGGTTGGGAGTGTGTTGAGGTTGGGAGTGTGTTGAGGTTGGGAATGTGTTGAGGTTGGGAGTGTGTTGAGGTTGGGAGTGTGTTGAGGTTGGGAGTGTGTTGAGGTTGGGAGTGTGTTGAGGTTGGGAGTGTGTTGAGGTTGGGAGTGTGTTGAGGTTGGGAGTGTGTTGAGGTTGGGAGTGTGTTGAGGTTGGGAGTGTGTTGAGGTTGGGAGTGTGTTGAGGTTGGGAGTGTGTTGAAGTTGGTAGTGTGTTGAAGTTGGTAGTGTGTTGTGGATGGTAGTGTGTTGTGGTTGGTAGTGTGTTGAAGGCTAGGAGTGTGTTGAGGTTGGTAGTGTGTTGTGGTTGGTAGTGTGTTGTGTTTGTTAGTGTGTTGTTGTTGGTAGTGTAGTAGTTGGGAGTGTGTTGAGATTAGTAGTGTGTTAGGGTTGGGAATGTGTTGAGGTTGGTAGTGTGTTGAGGTTGGTAGTGTGTTGAAGGCTAGGAGTGTGTTGAAGGCTAGGAGTGTGTTGAGGCTGGGAGTGTGTTGAGGCTGGGAGTGTGTTGAGGCTGGGAGTGTGTTGAGGCTGGGAGTGTGTTGAGGCTGGGAGTGTGTTGAAGTTAGGAGTGTGTTGAGGTTGGGAGAGTGTTGAGGTTGGAAGTGTGTTGAGATTGGGAGTGTGTTGAGGTTGGGAGTGTGTTGAGGTTGGGAGTGTGTTGAGGTTGGGAGTGTGTTGAGGTTGGTAGTGTGATGAGGTTGGTAGTGTGATGAGGTTGGTAGTGTGATGAGGTTGGTAGTGTGATGAGGTTGGTAGTGTGATGAGGTTGGTAGTGTGATGAGGTTGGGAGTGTGTTGAGGTTGGGAGTGTGTTGAGGTTGGTAGTGTGTTCAGGATAGGAGTGTGTTGAGGCTGGGAGTGTGTTGAGGTTGGGAGTGTGTTGAGGTTGGGAAAGTGTTGAGGTTGGGAGTGTGTTGAGGTTGGGAGTGTCTTGTGGTTGGGAGTGTACTTAGGTTGGGAATGTACTGAGGTTAAGGTTGGGAGTGTACTGAAGTTGGGAGTGTACTGAGGTGTGCAGTGTACTGAGGTGTAAAGTGTACTGAGGTGTGCAGTGTACTGAGGTTGGGAGTGTGTTGAGGTTACGAGTGTGTGTTGAGGTTAGGAGTTTGTGTGTTGAGGTTAGGAGTGTGTGTGTTGAGGTTAGAAGTGTGTGTGTGTGTTCAGGTTAGGAGTGTGTGTTTAGGTTAGGAGTGTGTGTTTAGGTCAGGAGTGTGTGTTTAGGTCAGGAGTGTGTGTTTAGGTTAGGAGTGTGTGTTCAGGTTAGTAGGGTGTTGAGGTTGGGAGTGTTGAGGTTGGAAGTGTGTTGAGGTTGGGAGTGTGTTGAGGCTGGTAGTGTGTTGGGGCTGGGAGTGTGTTGAGGCTGGGAGTGTGTTGAGGAAGGGAGTGTGTTGAGGAAGGGAGTGTGTTGAGTTTGGGAGTGTGTTGAGTTTGGGAGTGTGTTGAGGTTGGGAGTGTGTTGAGGTTGGGAGTGTGTTGAGGTTGGGAGTGTGTTGAGGTTGGGAGTGTGTTGAGGTTGGGAGTGTGTTGAGGTTGGGAGTGTGTTGAGGTTGGGAGTGTGTTGAGGTTGGGAGTGTGTTGAGGATGGGAGTGTGTTGAGGTTGGAAGTGTTGAGGTTGGGATTGTGATGTGGTTGGTAGTGTGTTGTTGAGGTTGGTAGTGTGTTGTGGTTCGTAGTGTGTTGTAGTTGGTAGTGTGTTGCTGAGGTTGGTGGTGTGTTGTGGTTGGTAGTGTGTTGTGGTTGGTAGTGTGTTGAGGATGGTAGTGTGTTGTGGATGGTAGTGTGTTGTGGATGGTAGTGTGTTGTGATTGGTAGTGTGTTGAGGTTGGTAGTGTGTTGTAGTTGGTAGTGTGTTGTGGTTGGTAGTGTGTTGTGGTTGGTAGTGTGTTGATGTTGATAGTGTGTTGTGGATGGTAGTGTGTTGTGGATGGTAGTGTGTTGTGATTGGTAGTGTGTTGTGGTTGGTAGTGTGTTGATGTTGGTAGTGTGTTGTGGATAGTAGTGTGTTGTGGATAGTAGTGTGTTGTGGTCGGTAGTGTGTTGAGGTTGGTGGTGTGTTGAGGTTGGTAGTGTGTTGAAGTTGGTAGTGTGTTGAGGTTGGTAGTGTGTTGAGGTAGGGAGTCTGTTGTAGTTGGAAGTGTGTTGTGGTTGGTTGTGTGTGGAGGTTGGTTGTGTGTGGTGGTTGGTTGTGTGTTGAGGTTGGGAGTGTGTAGAGGCTGGGATTGTGTAGAGGTTGGGATTGTGTTGAGGTTAGGATTGTGTTGAGGTTGGGATTGTGTTGAGGTTGGGAGTGTGTTGTGGTTGGGAGTGTGTTGAGGTTGGTAGTTTCTTATAGTTGGGAGTGTTTTGAGATTGGTAGTGTGTTGTGGTTGGGATTGTGTAGAGGTTGGGATTGTGTTGAGGTTGGTAGTTTCTTATAGTTGGGAGTGTTTTGAGATTGGTAGTGTGTTGTGGTTGGGATTGTGTAGAGGTTGGGATTGTGTTGAGGTTGGCATTGTGGTGAGGTTAGGATTGTGTTGAGGTTGGGAATGTGTTGAGGTTGGGAGTGTGTTGAGGTTGGGAGTGTTCAGGTTGGGAGTGTTCAGGTTGGGAGTGTGTTGAGGTTGGGAGTGTGTTGAGGTTGGGAGTGTGTTGAGGTTGGGAGTGTGTTGAGGTTGGGATTGTGTTGAGGTTGGGATTGTGTTGAGGATGGGAGTGTGTTAAGGTTGGTAGTGTATTGAGGTTGGCAATGTGTTGCGGTAGGGGGGTTGTCGAGGTTGGTAGTGTGTTGAGGTTGGTAGTGTGTTGAGGTTGGTAGTGTGTTGTGGTAAGAAGTGTCTCGTTGTGTAATGTGGTGAGGTTGGGAGTGTGTTGAGGATGGGAGTGTGTTGAGGTTGGGAGTGTGTTGAGGTTGGGAGTGTGTTGAGGTTGGTAGTGTGTTGAGGTTAGGAGTGTGTTGAGGTTGGGAGTGTGTTGAGGTTGGGAGTGTGTTGAGGTTGGGAGTGTGTTGAGGTTGGGAGTGTGTTGAGATTGGGAGTGTGTTGAGATTGGGAGTGTGTTGAGGTTGGGAGTGTGTTGAGGTTGGGAGTGTGTTGAGGTTGGGAGTGTGTTGAGGTTATGAGTGTGTTGAGGTTGGGAGTGTTGAGGTTGGGAGTGTTGAGGTTGGTAGTGCGTTGAGGTTGGGAGTGTGCTGAGGTTGGGAGTGTGTTATAGTTGGTAGTGTGTTGTGGTTGGTAGTGTGTTGTGGTTGGTAGTGTGTTGTGGTTGGTAGTGTGTTGTGGTTGGTAGTGTGTTGTGGTTGGTAGTGTGTTGTGGTTGGTAGTGTGTTGTGGTTGGTAGTGTGTTGTGGTTGCTAGTGTGTTGTGGTTGCTAGTGTGTTGTGGTTGCTAGTGTGTTGTGGTTGGTAGTGTGTTGTGTTTCGTATTGTGTTGTGGTTGGGAGTGTTTTGAGGATGGGAGAGTGTTGAGGATGGGAGTGTGTTATGGTTGGGAGTGTGTTGTGGTTGGGAGTGTGTTGTGGTTGGGAGTGTGTTGTGGTTGGGAGTGTGGTGAAGGCTAGGAGTGTGTTGAGGTTTGTAGTGAGTTGTAGTTGGTAGTGTGTTGTGGTTGGTAGTGTGTTGTGGTTGGTAGTGTAGCAGTTGGGAGTGTGTTGAGATTAGTAGGGTGTTGGGGTTGGGAGTGTGGTGAGGTTGGGAGTGTGTTGAGGTTGGGTGTTGAGGTTGGTAGTGTGATGAGGTTGGGAGTGTGTTGAGGTTGGGAGTGTGTTGAGGTTGGGAGTGTGTTGAGGTTGGGATTGTGTTGTAGTTGGGAGTGTGTTGTGGATGGTAGTGTGTTGTGGTTGGTAGTGTGTGTTGAAGGCTAGAAGTGTGTTGAGGTTGGTAGTGTGTTGTGGTTGGTAGTGTGTTGTAGTTGTTAGTGTGTTGTTGTTGGTAGTGTAGTAGTTGGGAGTGTGTTGAAATTAGTAGTGTGTTGGGGTTGGGAGTGTATTGAGGTTAGTATTTTGTTGAGGTTTGTAGTGTGTTGAGGTTGGTAGTGTGTTGAAGGCTAGGAGTGTGTTGAAGGCTAGGAGTGTGTTGAGGTTGGTAGTGTGTTGAGGCTGGGAGTGTGTTGAGGTCGGGAGTGTGTTGAGGTTGGGAGTGTGTTGAGGTTGGTAGTGTGTTGTGGTTGGTAGTGTGTTGTGGTTGGGAGTGTGTTGAGGGTGGTAGTGTGTTGAGGGTGGTAGTGTTTTGAGGTTGGGATTGTGATGTGGTTGGTAGTGTGTTGTTGAGGTTGGTAGTGTGTTGTGGTTCATAGTGTGTTATAGTTGGTAGTGTGTTGAGGTTGGGAGTGTGTTGAGGTTTGTAGTGTGTTGAGGTTAGTAGTGTGTTGAGGTTGGGAGTGTGTTGAGGTTAGTAGTGTGTTGAGGCTGGGAGTGTGTTGAGGCTGAGTGTGTGTTGAGGCTGGGATTGTGTTGAGGCTGGGATTGTGTTGAGGCTGGGAGTGTGTTGAGGCTGGGAGTGTGTTGAGGCTGGGAGTGTGTTGAGGCTGGGAGTGTGTTGAGGCTGGGAGTGTGTTGAGGCTGGGAGTGTGTTGAGGCTGGGAGTGTGTTGAGGCTGGGAGTGTGTTGAGGCTGAGTGTGTGTTGAGGCTGAGTGTGTGTTGAGGCTGAGAGTGTGTTGAGGCTGGGAGTGTGTTGAGGCTGGGAGTGTGTTGAGGCTGGGAGTGTGTTGAGGCTGGGAGTGTGTTGAGGCTGGGAGTGTGTTGAGGCTGGGAGTGTGTTGAGGCTGGGAGTGTGTTGAGGCTGGGAGTGTGTTGAGGTTGGGAGAGTGTTGAGGTTGGGAGTGTGTTGAGGTTGGGAGTGTGTTGAGGTTGGGAGTGTGTTGAGGTTGGGAGTGTGTTGAGGTTGGGAGTGTGTTGAGGTTGGTAGTGTGATGAGGTTGGTAGTGTGATGAGGTTGGTAGTGTGATGAGGTTGGTAGTGTGATGAGGTTGGTAGTGTGATGAGGTTGGGAGTGTGTTGAGGTTGGGAGTGTGTTGAGGTTGGTAGTGTGTTCAGGATAGGAGTGTGTTGAGGCTGGGAGTGTGTTGAGGTTGGGAGTGTGTTGAGGTTGGGAAAGTGTTGAGGTTGGGAGTGTGTTGAGGTTGGGAGTGTCTTGTGGTTGGGAGTGTACTTAGGTTGGGAATGTACTGAGGTTGAGGTTGGGAGTGTACAGAAGTTGGGAGTGTACTGAGGTGTGCAGTGTACTGAGGTGTAAAGTGTACTGAGGTGTGCAGTGTACTGAGGTTGGGAGTGTGTTGAGGTTACGAGTGTGTGTTGAGGTTAGGAGTTTGTGTGTTGAGGTTAGGAGTGTGTGTGTTGAGGTTAGGAGTGTGTATGTTGAGGTTAGAAGTGTGTGTGTGTGTTCAGGTTAGGAGTGTGTGTTTAGGTTAGGAGTGTGTGTTTAGGTCAGGAGTGTGTGTTTAGGTCAGGAGTGTGTGTTTAGGTTAGGAGTGTGTGTTCAGGTTAGTAGGGTGTTGAGGTTGGGAGTGTTGAGGTTGGAAGTGTGTTGAGGTTGGGAGTGTGTTGAGGCTGGTAGTGTGTTGGGGCTGGGAGTGTGTTGAGGCTGGGAGTGTGTTGAGGCTGGGAGTGTGTTGAGGAAGGGAGTGTGTTGAGGTTGGGAGTGTGTTGAGGTTGGGAGTGTGTTGAGGTTGGGAGTGTGTTGAGGTTGGGAGTGTGTTGAGGTTGGGAGTGTGTTGAGGTTGGGAGTGTGTTGAGGTTGGTAGTGTGTTGAGGTTGGGAGTGTGTTGAGGATGGGAGTGTGTTGAGGTTGGAAGTGTTGAGGTTGGGATTGTGATGTGGTTCGTAGTGTGTTGTTGAGGTTGGTAGTGTGTTGTGGTTGGTAGTGTGTTGTGGTTGGTAGTGTGTTGAGGATGGTAGTGTGTTGAAGTTGGTAGTGTGTTGAGGTTGGTAGTGTGTTGTAGTTGGTAGTGTGTTGTGGTTGGTAGTGTGTTGTGGTTGGTAGTGTGTTGATGTTGATAGTGTGTTGTGGATGGTAGTGTGTTGTGGATGGTAGTGTGTTGTGATTGGTAGTGTGTTGTGGTTGGTAGTGTGTTGATGTTGGTAGTGTGTTGTGGATAGTAGTGTGTTGTGGATAGTAGTGTGTTGTGGTCGGTAGTGTGTTGAGGTTGGTGGTGTGTTGAGGTTGGTAGTGTGTTGAAGTTGGTAGTGTGTTGAGGTTGGTAGTGTGTTGAGGTAGGGAGTCTGTTGTAGTTGGAAGTGTGTTGTGGTTGGTTGTGTGTGGAGGTTGGTTGTGTGTGGTGGTTGGTTGTGTGTTGAGGTTGGGAGTGTGTAGAGGCTGGGATTGTGTAGAGGTTGGGATTGTGTTGAGGTTGGGATTGTGTTGAGGTTGGGATTGTGTTGAGGTTGGGAGTGTGTTGTGGTTGGGAGTGTGTTGAGGTTGGTAGTTTCTTATAGTTGGGAGTGTTTTGAGATTGGTAGTGTGTTGTGGTTGGGATTGTGTAGAGGTTGGGATTGTGTTGAGGTTGGTAGTTTCTTATAGTTGGGAGTGTTTTGAGATTGGTAGTGTGTTGTGGTTGGGATTGTGTAGAGGTTGGGATTGTGTTGAGGTTGGCATTGTGGTGAGGTTAGGATTGTGTTGAGGTTGGGAATGTGTTGAGGTTGGGAATGTGTTGAGGTTGGGAGTGTGTTGAGGTTGGGAGTGTTCAGGTTGGGAGTGTTCAGGTTGGGAGTGTGTTGAGGTTGGGAGTGTGTTGAGGTTGGGAGTGTGTTGAGGTTGGGAGTGTGTTGAGGTTGGGATTGTGTTGAGGTTGGGATTGTGTTGAGGATGGGAGTGTGTTAAGGTTGGTAGTGTATTGAGGTTGGCAATGTGTTGCGGTAGGGGGGTTGTCGAGGTTGGTAGTGTGTTGAGGTTGGTAGTGTGTTGAGGTTGGTAGTGTGTTGTGGTAAGAAGTGTCTCGTTGTGTAATGTGGTGAGGTTGGGAGTGTGCTGAGGATGGGAGTGTGTTGAGGTTGGGAGTGTGTTGAGGTTGGGAGTGTGTTGAGGTTGGTAGTGTGTTGAGGTTAGGAGTGTGTTGAGGTTGGGAGTGTGTTGAGGTTGGGAGTGTGTTGAGGTTGGGAGTGTGTAGAGGTTGGGAGTGTGTTGAGGTTGGGAGTGTGTTGAGGTTGGGAGTGTGTTGAGGTTGGGAGTGTGTTGAGATTGGGAGTGTGTTGAGGTTGGGAGTGTGTTGAGGTTGGGAGTGTGTTGAGGTTGGGAGTGTGTTGAGGTTATGAGTGTGTTGAGGTTGGGAGTGTTGAGGTTGGGAGTGTTGAGGTTGGTAGTGCGTTGAGGTTGGTAGTGCGTTGAGGTTGGGAGTGTGCTGAGGTTGGGAGTGTGTTATAGTTGGTAGTGTGTTGTGGTTGGTAGTGTGTTGTGGTTGGTAGTGTGTTGTGGTTGGTAGTGTGTTGTGGTTGGTAGTGTGTTGTGGTTGCTAGTGTGTTGTGGTTGCTAGTGTGTTGTGGTTGGTAGTGTGTTGTGGTTGCTAGTGTGTTGTGGTTGGTAGTGTGTTGTGTTTCGTATTGTGTTGTGGTTGGGAGTGTTTTGAGGATGGGAGAGTGTTGAGGATGGGAGTGTGTTGAGGATGGGAGTGTGTTATGGTTGGGAGTGTGTTGTGGTTGGGAGTGTGTTGTGGTTGGGAGTGTGGTGAAGGCTAGGAGTGTGTTGAGGTTGGTAGTGAGTTGTAGTTGGTAGTGTGTTGTGGTTGGTAGTGTGTTGTGGTTGGTAGTGTAGCAGTTGGGAGTGTGTTGAGATTAGTAGGGTGTTGGGGTTGGGAGTGTGTTGAGATTAGTAGTGTGTTGGGGTTGGGAGTGTGTTGAGGTTTGTAGTGTGTTGAGGTTGGGGATGTGTTGAGGTTGGTAGTGTGTTGAGGTTGGGAGTGTGTTGAGGTCGGGAGTGTGTTGAGGTCGGGAGTGTGTTGAGGTCGGGAGTGTGTTGAGGTTGGGAGTGTGTTGAGGTTGGGAGTGTGTTGAGGTTGGGAGTGTGTTGAAGTTGGTAGTGTGTTGTGGTTGGTAGAGTGTTGAGGTCGGGAGTGTGTTGAGGTTGGGAGTGTGTTGAGGTTGGGAGTGTGTTGAGGTTGGGAGTGTGTTGAGGTTGGGAGTGTGTTGAGGTTGGTAGTGTGTTGTGGTTGGTAGTGTGTTGTGGTTGGTAGTGTGTTGTGGTTGGTAGTGTGTTGTGGTTGGGAGTGAGTTGAGGGTGGTAGTGTGTTGAGGGTGGTAGTGTTTTGAGGTTGGGATTGTGATGTGGTTGGTAGTGTGTTGTTGAGGTTGGTAGTGTGTTGTGGTTCATAGTGTGTTATAGTTGGTAGTGTGTTGAAGATGGTAGTGTGTTTTGGTTGGTAGTGTGTTGAGGTTGGGAGTTTGTTGAGGTTGGTAGTGTGTTGAGGCTGGGGGTGTGTTGAGGCTGGGAGTGTGTTGAGGCTGGGAGTGTGTTGAGGCTGGGAGTGTGTTGAGGCTGGGAGTGTGTTGAGGCTGGGAGTGTGTTGAGGCTGGGAGTGTGTTGAGGCTGGGAGTGTGTTGAGGTTGGGAGTGTGTTGAGGTTGGGAGTGTGTTGAGGTTGGAAGTGTGTTGAGGTTGGAAGTGTGTTGAGGTTGGGAGTGTGTTGAGGTTGGGAGTGTGTTGAGGTTGGGAGTGTGGTGAGGTTGGGAGCGTGTTGAGGTTGGGTGTTGAGGTTGGTAGTGTGATGAGGTTGGGAGTGTGTTGAGGTTGGGAGTGTGTTGAGGTTGGGAGTGTGTTGAGGTTGGGATTGTGTTGTAGTTGGGAGTGTGTTGTGGATGGTAGTGTGTTGAGGTTGGGACTGTGTTGAAGTTGGGAGTGTGTTGGGGTTGGTAGTGTGATGAGGTTGGTAGTGTGATGAGGTTGGGAGTGTGTTGAGGTTGGGAGTGTGTTGAGGTTGGGACTGTGTTGAAGTTGGTAGTGTGTTGCGGTTGGTAGTGTGTTGAGGTCGGGAGTGTGTTGAGGTTGGGAGTGTGTTGAAGTTGGTAGTGTGTTGTGGTTGGTAGTGTGTTGTGGTTGGGAGTGTGTTGAGGGTGGTAGTGTTTTGAGGTTGGAATTGTGATGTGGTTGGTAGTGTAGTAGATGGGAGTGTGTTGAGATTAGTAGTGTGTTGGGGTTGGGAGTGTGTTGAGGTTAGTATTGTGTTGAGGTTTGTAGTGTGTTGAGGTTGGTAGTTTGTTGAGGTTGGTAGTGTGTTGAGGTTGGTAGTGTGTTGAGGTTGGTAGTGTGTTGAGGTTGGTAGTGTGTTGAAGTTGGTACTGTGTTGTGGTTGGTAGTGTGTTGTGGTTGGTAGTGTGTTGAGGTTGGGAGTGTGTTGAGGTTTGTAGTGTGTTGAGGTTAGTTGTGTGTTGTGGTTGGGAGTGTGTTGAGGTTGAGAGTTTGTTGAGGTTGGTAGTGTGTTCAGGATAGTAGTGTGTTGCGGCTGGGAGTGTGTTGAGGCTGGGAGTGTGTTGAGGCTGGGAGTGTGTTGAGGCTGAGAGTGTGTTGAGGCTGGGAGTGTGTTGAGGCTGGGAGTGTGTTGAGGTTGGGAGAGTGTTAAGGTTGGAAGTGTGTTGAGGTTGGAGTGTGTTGAGGTTGGGAGTGTGTTGAGGTTGGGAGTGTGTTGAGGTTGGGAGTGTGTTGAGGTAGGGAATGTGTTGAGGTTGGGAGTGTGTTGAGGTTGGGAGTGTGTTGAGGTTGGGAGTGTGTTGAGGTTGGGAGTGTGTTGAGGTAGGGAGTGTGTTGAGGTTGGGAGTGTGTTGAGGTTGGGAGTGTGTTGAGGTTGGTAGTGTGATGAGGTTGGGAGTGTGTTGAGGTTGGGAGTGTGTTGAGGTTGGGAGTGTGTTGTGGTTGGTAGTGTGCTGAGGTTGGGAGTGTGTTGAGGTTGGGAGTGTGTTGAGGTCGGGAGTGTGTTGAGGTTGGGAGTGTGTTGAAGTTGGTAGTGTGTTGTGGTTGGTAGTGTGTTGAGGTCGGGAGTGTATTGAGGTTGGTAGTGTGATGAGGTTGGTAGTGTGATGAGGTTGGTAGTGTGATGAGGTTGGTAGTGTGATGAGGTTGGTAGTGTGATGAGGTTGGGAGTGTTTTGAGGTTGGGAGTGTGTTGAGGTTGGGAGTTTCTTGAGGTTGGTAGTGTGTTCAGGATAGGAGTGTGTTGAGGCTGGGAGTATGTTGAGGCTGGGAGTGTGTTGAGGCTGGGAGTGTGTTGAGGTTGGGAGTGTGCTGAGGTTGGGAGTGTGTTGAGGTTGGGAGTGTGTTGAGGTTGGGAGTGTGTTGAGGTTGGGAGTGTGTTGAGGTTGGGAGTGTGTTGAGGTTGGGAGTGTGTTGAAGTTGGTAGTGTGTTGAGGTTGGTAGTGTGTTGAGGTAGGGAGTCTGTTGTAGTTGGAAGTGTGTTGTGGTTGGTTGTGTGTGGAGGTTGGTTGTGTGTGGTGGTTGGTTGTGTGTTGAGGTTGGGAGTGTGTAGAGGCTGGGATTGTGTAGAGGTTGGGATTGTGTTGAGGTTGGGATTGTGTTGAGGTTGGGAGTGTGTTGTGGTTGGGAGTGTGTTGAGGTTGGTAGTTTCTTATAGTTGGGAGTGTTTTGAGATTGGTAGTGTGTTGTGGTTGGGATTGTGTAGAGGTTGGGATTGTGTTGAGGTTGGTAGTTTCTTATAGTTGGGAGTGTTTTGAGATTGGTAGTGTGTTGTGGTTGGGATTGTGTAGAGGTTGGGATTGTGTTGAGGTTGGCATTGTGGTGAGGTTAGGATTGTGTTGAGGTTGGGAATGTGTTGAGGTTGGGAGTGTGTTGAGGTTGGGAGTGTTCAGGTTGGGAGTGTGTTGAGGTTGGGAGTGTGTTGAGGTTGGGAGTGTGTTGAGGTTGGGAGTGTGTTGAGATTGGGATTGTGTTGAGGTTGGGATTGTGTTGAGGATGGGAGTGTGTTAAGGTTGGTAGTGTATTGAGGTTGGCAATGTGTTGCGGTAGGGGGGTTGTCGAGGTTGGTAGTGTGTTGAGGTTGGTAGTGTGTTGAGGTTGGTAGTGTGTTGTGGTAAGAAGTGTCTCGTTGTGTAATGTGGTGAGGTTGGGAGTGTGTTGAGGATGGGAGTGTGTTGAGGTTGGGAGTGTGTTGAGGTTGGGAGTGTGTTGAGGTTGGTAGTGTGTTGAGGTTAGGAGTGTCTTGAGGTTGGGAGTGTGTTGAGGTTGGGAGTGTGTTGAGGTTGGGAGTGTGTAGAGGTTGGGAGTGTGTTGAGGTTGGGAGTGTGTTGAGGTTGGGAGTGTGTTGAGGTTGGGAGTGTGTTGAGATTGGGAGTGTGTTGAGGTTGGGAGTGTGTTGAGGTTGGGAGTGTGTTGAGGTTGGGAGTGTGTTGAGGTTATGAGTGTGTTAGGGTGGGAGTGTTGAGGTTGGGAGTGTTGAGGTTGGTAGTGCGTTGAGGTTGGTAGTGCGTTGAGGTTGGGAGTGTGCTGAGGTTGGGAGTGTGTTATAGTTGGTAGTGTGTTGTGGTTGGTAGTGTGTTGTGGTTGGTAGTGTGTTGTGGTTGGTAGTGTGTTGTGGTTGCTAGTGTGTTGTGGTTGCTAGTGTGTTGTGGTTGCTAGTGTGTTGTGGTTGCTAGTGTGTTGTGGTTGCTAGTGTGTTGTGTTTCGTATTGTGTTGTGGTTGGGAGTGTTTTGAGGATGGGAGAGTGTTGAGGATGGGAGTGTGTTGAGGATGGGAGTGTGTTATGGTTGGGAGTGTGTTGTGGTTGGGAGTGTGTTGTGGTTGGGAGTGTGGTGAAGGCTAGGAGTGAGTTGAGGTTGGTAGTGAGTTGTAGTTGGTAGTGTGTTCTGGTTGGTAGTGTGTTGTGGTTGGTAGTGTAGCAGTTGGGAGTGTGTTGAGATTAGTAGGGTGTTGGGGTTGGGAGTGTGGTGAGGTTGGGAGTGTGTTGAGGTTGGGTGTTGAGGTTGGTAGTGTGATGAGGTTGGGAGTGTGTTGAGGTTGGGAGTGTGTTGAGGTTGGGAGTGTGTTGAGGTTGGGATTGTGTTGTAGTTGGGAGTGTGTTGTGGATGGTAGTGTGTTGTGGTTGGTAGTGTGTTGAAGGCTAGAAGTGTGTTGAGGTTGGTAGTGTGTTGTGGTTGGTAGTGTGTTGTAGTTGTTAGTGTGTTGTTGTTGGTAGTGTAGTAGTTGGGAGTGTGTTGAAATTAGTAGTGTGTTGGGGTTGGGAGTGTATTGAGGTTAGTATTTTGTTGAGGTTTGTAGTGTGTTGAGGTTGGTAGTGTGTTGAAGGCTAGGAGTGTGTTGAAGGCTAGGAGTGTGTTGAGGTTGGTAGTGTGTTGAGGCTGGGAGTGTGTTGAGGTTGGGAGTGTGTTGAGGTTGGTAGTGTGTTGTGGTTGGTAGTGTGTTGTGGTTGGGAGTGTGTTGAGGGTGGTAGTGTGTTGAGGGTGGTAGTGTTTTGAGGTTGGGATTTTGATGTGGTTGGTAGTGTGTTGTTGAGGTTGGTAGTGTGTTGTGGTTCATAGTGTGTTATAGTTGGTAGTGTGTTGAGGTTGGGAGTGTGTTGAGGTTTGTAGTGTGTTGAGGTTAGTAGTGTGTTGAGGTTGGGAGTGTGTTGAGGTTAGTAGTGTGTTGAGGCTGGAAGTGTGTTGAGGCTGAGTGTGTGTTGAGGCTGGGATTGTGTTGAGGCTGGGAGTGTGTTGAGGCTGGGAGTGTGTTGAGGCTGGGAGTGTGTTGAGGCTGGGAGTGTGTTGAGGCTGGGAGTGTGTTGAGGCTGGGAGTGTGTTGAGGCTGGGAGTGTGTTGAGGCTGGGAGTGTGTTGAGGCTGAGTGTGTGTTGAGGCTGAGAGTGTGTTGAGGCTGGGAGTGTGTTGAGGCTGGGAGTGTGTTGAGGCTGGGAGTGTGTTGAGGCTGGGAGTGTGTTGAGGCTGGGAGTGTGTTGAGGCTGGGAGTGTGTTGAGGTTGGGAGAGTGTTGAGGTTGGAAGTGTGTTGAGGTTGGGAGTGTGTTGAGGTTGGGAGTGTGTTGAGGTTGGGAATGTGTTGAGGTTGGGAGTGTGTTGAGGTTGGGAGTGTGTTGAGGTTGGTAGTGTGATGAGGTTGGTAGTGTGATGAGGTTGGTAGTGTGATGAGGTTGGTAGTGTGATGAGGTTGGTAGTGTGATGAGGTTCGGAGTGTGTTGAGGTTGGGAGTGTGTTGAGGTTGGTAGTGTGTTCAGGATAGGAGTGTGTTGAGGCTGGGAGTGTGTTGAGGTTGGGAGTGTGTTGAGGTTGGGAAAGTGTTGAGGTTGGGAGTGTGTTGAGGTTGGGAGTGTCTTGTGGTTGGGAGTGTACTTAGGTTGGGAATGTACTGAGGTTGAGGTTGGGAGTGTACTGAAGTTGGGAGTGTACTGAGGTGTGCAGTGTACTGAGGTGTAAAGTGTACTGAGGTGTGCAGTGTACTGAGGTTGGGAGTGTGTTGAGGTTACGAGTGTGTGTTGAGGTTAGGAGTTTGTGTGTTGAGGTTAGGAGTGTGTGTGTTGAGGTTAGGAGTGTGTATGTTGAGGTTAGAAGTGTGTGTGTGTGTTCAGGTTAGGAGTGTGTGTTTAGGTTAGGAGTGTGTGTTTAGGTCAGGAGTGTGTGTTTAGGTCAGGAGTGTGTGTTTAGGTTAGGAGTGTGTGTTCAGGTTAGTAGGGTGTTGAGGTTGGGAGTGTTGAGGTTGGAAGTGTGTTGAGTTTGGGAGTGTGTTGAGGTTACGAGTGTGTGTTGAGGTTAGGAGTTTGTGTGTTGAGGTTAGGAGTGTGTGTGTTGAGGTTAGGAGTGTGTATGTTGAGGTTAGAAGTGTGTGTGTGTGTTCAGGTTAGGAGTGTGTGTTTAGGTTAGGAGTGTGTGTTTAGGTCAGGAGTGTGTGTTTAGGTCAGGAGTGTGTGTTTAGGTTAGGAGTGTGTGTTCAGGTTAGTAGGGTGTTGAGGTTGGGAGTGTTGAGGTTGGAAGTGTGTTGAGGTTGGGAGTGTGTTGAGGCTGGTAGTGTGTTGGGGCTGGGAGTGTGTTGAGGCTGGGAGTGTGTTGAGGCTGGGAGTGTGTTGAGGAAGGGAGTGTGTTGAGGAAGGGAGTGTGTTGAGTTTGGGAGTGTGTTGAGGTTGGGAGTGTGTTGAGGTTGGGAGTGTGCTGAGGTTGGGAGTGTGTTGAGGTTGGGAGTGTGTTGAGGTTGGGAGTGTGTTGAGGTTGGGAGTGTGTTGAGGTTGGGAGTGTGTTGAGGTTGGGAGTGTGTTGAAGTTGGTAGTGTGTTGAGGTTGGTAGTGTGTTGAGGTAGGGAGTCTGTTGTAGTTGGAAGTGTGTTGTGGTTGGTTGTGTGTGGAGGTTGGTTGTGTGTGGTGGTTGGTTGTGTGTTGAGGTTGGGAGTGTGTAGAGGCTGGGATTGTGTAGAGGTTGGGATTGTGTTGAGGTTGGGATTGTGTTGAGGTTGGGATTGTGTTGAGGTTGGGAGTGTGTTGTGGTTGGGAGTGTGTTGAGGTTGGTAGTTTCTTATAGTTGGGAGTGTTTTGAGATTGGTAGTGTGTTGTGGTTGGGATTGTGTAGAGGTTGGGATTGTGTTGAGGTTGGTAGTTTCTTATAGTTGGGAGTGTTTTGAGATTGGTAGTGTGTTGTGGTTGGGATTGTGTAGAGGTTGGGATTGTGTTGAGGTTGGCATTGTGGTGAGGTTAGGATTGTGTTGAGGTTGGGAATGTGTTGAGGTTGGGAGTGTGTTGAGGTTGGGAGTGTTGAGGTTGGGAGTGTGTTGAGGTTGGGAGTGTGTTGAGGTTGGGAGTGTGTTGAGGTTGGGAGTGTGTTGAGATTGGGATTGTGTTGAGGTTGGGATTGTGTTGAGGATGGGAGTGTGTTAAGGTTGGTAGTGTATTGAGGTTGGCAATGTGTTGCGGTAGGGGGGTTGTCGAGGTTGGTAGTGTGTTGAGGTTGGTAGTGTGTTGAGGTTGGTAGTGTGTTGTGGTAAGAAGTGTCTCGTTGTGTAATGTGGTGAGGTTGGGAGTGTGTTGAGGATGGGAGTGTGTTGAGGTTGGGAGTGTGTTGAGGTTGGGAGTGTGTTGAGGTTGGTAGTGTGTTGAGGTTAGGAGTGTGTTGAGGTTGGGAGTGTGTTGAGGTTGGGAGTGTGTTGAGGTTGGGAGTGTGTTGAGGTTGGGAGTGTGTTGAGGTTGGGAGTGTGTTGAGGTTGGGAGTGTGTTGAGATTGGGAGTGTGTTGAGGTTGGGAGTGTGTTGAGGTTGGGAGTGTGTTGAGGTTGGGAGTGTGTTGAGGTTATGAGTGTGTTGAGGTTGGGAGTGTTGAGGTTGGGAGTGTTGAGGTTGGTAGTGCGTTGAGGTTGGTAGTGCGTTGAGGTTGGGAGTGTGCTGAGGTTGGGAGTGTGTTATAGTTGGTAGTGTGTTGTGGTTGGTAGTGTGTTGTGGTTGGTAGTGTGTTGTGGTTGGTAGTGTGTTGTGGTTGCTAGTGTGTTGTGGTTGCTAGTGTGTTGTGGTTGCTAGTGTGTTGTGGTTGCTAGTGTGTTGTGGTTGCTAGTGTGTTGTGGTTGGTAGTGTGTTGTGTTTCGTATTGTGTTGTGGTTGGGAGTGTTTTGAGGATGGGAGAGTGTTGAGGATGGGAGTGTGTTGAGGATGGGAGTGTGTTATGGTTGGGAGTGTGTTGTGGTTGGGAGTGTGTTGTGGTTGGGAGTGTGGTGAAGGCTAGGAGTGTGTTGAGGTTGGTAGTGAGTTGTAGTTGGTAGTGTGTTGTGGTTGGTAGTGTGTTGTGGTTGGTAGTGTAGCAGTTGGGAGTGTGTTGAGATTAGTAGGGTGTTGGGGTTGGGAGTGTGGTGAGGTTGGGAGTGTGTTGAGGTTGGGTGTTGAGGTTGGTAGTGTGATGAGGTTGGGAGTGTGTTGAGGTTGGGAGTGTGTTGAGGTTGGGAGTGTGTTGAGGTTGGGATTGTGTTGTAGTTGGGAGTGTGTTGTGGATGGTAGTGTGTTGTGGTTGGTAGTGTGTTGAAGGCTAGAAGTGTGTTGAGGTTGGTAGTGTGTTGTGGTTGGTAGTGTTGAGGTTGGTAGTGAGTTGTAGTTGGTAGTGTGTTGTGGTTGGTAGTGTGTTGTGGTTGGTAGTGTAGCAGTTGGGAGTGTGTTGAGATTAGTAGGGTGTTGGGGTTGGGAGTGTGGTGAGGTTGGGAGTGTGTTGAGGTTGGGTGTTGAGGTTGGTAGTGTGATGAGGTTGGGAGTGTGTTGAGGTTGGGAGTGTGTTGAGGTTGGGAGTGTGTTGAGGTTGGGATTGTGTTGTAGTTGGGAGTGTGTTGTGGATGGTAGTGTGTTGTGGTTGGTAGTGTGTTGAAGGCTAGAAGTGTGTTGAGGTTGGTAGTGTGTTGTGGTTGGTAGTGTGTTGTAGTTGTTAGTGTGTTGTTGTTGGTAGTGTAGTAGTTGGGAGTGTGTTGAAATTAGTAGTGTGTTGGGGTTGGGAGTGTATTGAGGTTAGTATTTTGTTGAGGTTTGTAGTGTGTTGAGGTTGGTAGTGTGTTGAAGGCTAGGAGTGTGTTGAAGGCTAGGAGTGTGTTGAGGTTGGTAGTGTGTTGAGGCTGGGAGTGTGTTGAGGTCGGGAGTGTGTTGAGGTTGGGAGTGTGTTGAGGTTGGTAGTGTGTTGTGGTTGGTAGTGTGTTGTGGTTGGGAGTGTGTTGAGGGTGGTAGTGTGTTGAGGGTGGTAGTGTTTTGAGGTTGGGATTGTGATGTGGTTGGTAGTGTGTTGTTGAGGTTGGTAGTGTGTTGTGGTTCATAGTGTGTTATAGTTGGTAGTGTGTTGAGGTTGGGAGTGTGTTGAGGTTTGTAGTGTGTTGAGGTTAGTAGTGTGTTGAGGTTGGGAGTGTGTTGAGGTTAGTAGTGTGTTGAGGCTGGGAGTGTGTTGAGGCTGAGTGTGTGTTGAGGCTGGGATTGTGTTGAGGCTGGGAGTGTGTTGAGGCTGGGAGTGTGTTGAGGCTGGGAGTGTGTTGAGGCTGGGAGTGTGTTGAGGCTGAGTGTGTGTTGAGGCTGAGAGTGTGTTGAGGCTGGGAGTGTGTTGAGGCTGGGAGTGTGTTGAGGCTGGGAGTGTGTTGAGGCTGGGAGTGTGTTGAGGCTGGGAGTGTGTTGAGGTTGGGAGAGTGTTGAGGTTGGAAGTGTGTTGAGGTTGGGAGTGTGTTGAGGTTGGGAGTGTGTTGAGGTTGGGAATGTGTTGAGGTTGGGAGTGTGTTGAGGTTGGGAGTGTGTTGAGGTTGGTAGTGTGATGAGGTTGGTAGTGTGATGAGGTTGGTAGTGTGATGAGGTTGGTAGTGTGATGAGGTTGGTAGTGTGATGAGGTTGGTAGTGTGATGAGGTTGGGAGTGTGTTGAGGTTGGGAGTGTGTTGAGGTTGGTAGTGTGTTCAGGATAGGAGTGTGTTGAGGCTGGGAGTGTGTTGAGGTTGGGAGTGTGTTGAGGTTGGGAAAGTGTTGAGGTTGGGAGTGTGTTGAGGTTGGGAGTGTCTTGTGGTTGGGAGTGTACTTAGGTTGGGAATGTACTGAGGTTGAGGTTGGGAGTGTACTGAAGTTGGGAGTGTACTGAGGTGTGCAGTGTACTGAGGTGTAAAGTGTACTGAGGTGTGCAGTGTACTGAGGTTGGGAGTGTGTTGAGGTTACGAGTGTGTGTTGAGGTTAGGAGTTTGTGTGTTGAGGTTAGGAGTGTGTGTGTTGAGGTTAGGAGTGTGTATGTTGAGGTTAGAAGTGTGTGTGTGTGTTCAGGTTAGGAGTGTGTGTTTAGGTTAGGAGTGTGTGTTTAGGTCAGGAATGTGTGTTTAGGTCAGGAGTGTGTGTTTAGGTTAGGAGTGTGTGTTCAGGTTAGTAGGGTGTTGAGGTTGGGAGTGTTGAGGTTGGAAGTGTGTTGAGGTTGGGAGTGTGTTGAGGCTGGTAGTGTGTTGGGGCTGGGAGTGTGTTGAGGCTGGGAGTGTGTTGAGGCTGGGAGTGTGTTGAGGAAGGGAGTGTGTTGAGGAAGGGAGTGTGTTGAGTTTGGGAGTGTGTTGAGGTTGGGAGTGTGTTGAGGTTGGGAGTGTGTTGAGGTTGGGAGTGTGTTGAGGTTGGGAGTGTGTTGAGGTTGGGAGTGTGTTGAGGTTGGGAGTGTGTTGAGGTTGGGAGTGTGTTGAGGTTGGGAGTGTGTTGAGGATGGGAGTGTGTTGAGGTTGGAAGTGTTGAGGTTGGGATTGTGATGTGGTTGGTAGTGTGTTCTTGAGGTTGGTAGTGTGTTGTGGTTCGTAGTGTGTTGTAGTTGGTAGTGTGTTGCTGAGGTTGGTGGTGTGTTGTGGTTGGTAGTGTGTTGTGGTTGGTAGTGTGTTGAGGATGGTAGTGTGTTGAAGTTGGTAGTGTGTTGAGGTTGGTAGTGTGTTGTAGTTGGTAGTGTGTTGTGGTTTGTAGTGTGTTGTGGTTGGTAGTGTGTTGATGTTGATAGTGTGTTGTGGATGGTAGTGTGTTGTGGATGGTAGTGTGTTGTGATTGGTAGTGTGTTGTGGTTGGTAGTGTGTTGATGTTGGTAGTGTGTTGTGGATAGTAGTGTGTTGTGGATAGTAGTGTGTTGTGGTCGGTAGTGTGTTGAGGTTGGTGGTGTGTTGAGGTTGGTAGTGTGTTGAAGTTGGTAGTGTGTTGAGGTTGGTAGTGTGTTGAGGTAGGGAGTCTGTTGTAGTTGGAAGTGTGTTGTGGTTGGTTGTGTGTGGAGGTTGGTTGTGTGTGGTGGTTGGTTGTGTGTTGAGGTTGGGAGTGTGTAGAGGCTGGGATTGTGTAGAGGTTGGGATTGTGTTGAGGTTGGGATTGTGTTGAGGTTGGGATTGTGTTGAGGTTGGGAGTGTGTTGTGGTTGGGAGTGTGTTGAGGTTGGTAGTTTCTTATAGTTGGGAGTGTTTTGAGATTGGTAGTGTGTTGTGGTTGGGATTGTGTAGAGGTTGGGATTGTGTTGAGGTTGGTAGTTTCTTATAGTTGGGAGTGTTTTGAGATTGGTAGTGTGTTGTGGTTGGGATTGTGTAGAGGTTGGGATTGTGTTGAGGTTGGCATTGTGGTGAGGTTAGGATTGTGTTGAGGTTAGGAATGTGTTGAGGTTGGGAGTGTGTTGAGGTTGGGAGTGTTCAGGTTGGGAGTGTTCAGGTTGGGAGTGTGTTGAGGTTGGGAGTGTGTTGAGGTTGGGAGTGTGTTGAGGTTGGGAGTGTGTTGAGGTTGGGATTGTGTTGAGGTTGGGATTGTGTTGAGGATGGGAGTGTGTTAAGGTTGGTAGTGTATTGAGGTTGGCAATGTGTTGCGGTAGGGGGGTTGTCGAGGTTGGTAGTGTGTTGAGGTTGGTAGTGTGTTGAGGTTGGTAGTGTGTTGAGGTTGGTAGTGTGTTGAGGTTGGTAGTGTGTTGTGGTAAGAAGTGTCTCGTTGTGTAATGTGGTGAGGTTGGGAGTGTGTTGAGGATGGGAGTGTGTTGAGGTTGGGAGTGTGTTGAGGTTGGGAGTGTGTTGAGGTTGGTAGTGTGTTGAGGTTAGGAGTGTGTTGAGGTTGGGAGTGTGTTGAGGTTGGGAGTGTGTTGAGGTTGGGAGTGTGTAGAGGTTGGGAGTGTGTTGAGGTTGGGAGTGTGTTGAGGTTGGGAGTGTGTTGAGATTGGGAGTGTGTTGAGGTTGGGAGTGTGTTGAGGTTGGGAGTGTGTTGAGGATGGGAGTGTGTTGAGGTTGGGAGTGTGTTGAGGTTATGAGTGTGTTGAGGTTGGGAGTGTTGAGGTTGGGAGTGTTGAGGTTGGTAGTGCGTTGAGGTTGGTAGTGCGTTGAGGTTGGGAGTGTGCTGAGGTTGGGAGTGTGTTATAGTTGGTAGTGTGTTGTGGTTGGTAGTGTGTTGTGGTTGGTAGTGTGTTGTGGTTGGTAGTGTGTTGTGGTTGGTAGTGTGTTGTGGTTGCTAGTGTGTTGTGGTTGCTAGTGTGTTGTGGTTGGTAGTGTGTTGTGGTTGCTAGTGTGTTGTGGTTGGTAGTGTGTTGTGTTTCGTATTGTGTTGTGGTTGGGAGTGTTTTGAGGATGGGAGAGTGTTGAGGATGGGAGTGTGTTGAGGATGGGAGTGTGTTATGGTTGGGAGTGTGTTGTGGTTGGGAGTGTGTTGTGGTTGGGAGTGTGGTGAAGGCTAGGAGTGTGTTGAGGTTGGTAGTGAGTTGTAGTTGGTAGTGTGTTGTGGTTGGTAGTGTGTTGTGGTTGGTAGTGTAGCAGTTGGGAGTGTGTTGAGATTAGTAGGGTGTTGGGGTTGGGAGTGTGTTGAGATTAGTAGTGTGTTGGGGTTGGGAGTGTGTTGAGGTTTGTAGTGTGTTGAGGTTGGGGATGTGTTGAGGTTGGTAGTGTGTTGAGGTTGGGAGTGTGTTGAGGTCGGGAGTGTGTTGAGGTCGGGAGTGTGTTGAGGTCGGGAGTGTGTTGAGGTCGGGAGTGTGTTGAGGTTGGGAGTGTGTTGAGGTTGGGAGTGTGTTGAAGTTGGTAGTGTGTTGTGGTTGGTAGAGTGTTGAGGTCGGGAGTGTGTTGAGGTTGGGAGTGTGTTGAGGTTGGGAGTGTGTTGAGGTTGGTAGTGTGTTGTGGTTGGTAGTGTGTTGTGGTTGGTAGTGTGTTGTGGTTGGTAGTGTGTTGTGGTTGGGAGTGAGTTGAGGGTGGTAGTGTGTTGAGGGTGGTAGTGTTTTGAGGTTGGGATTGTGATGTGGTTGGTAGTGTGTTGTTGAGGTTGGTAGTGTGTTGTGGTTCATAGTGTGTTATAGTTGGTAGTGTGTTGAAGATGGTAGTGTGTTTTGGTTGGTAGTGTGTTGAGGTTGGGAGTTTGTTGAGGTTGGTAGTGTGTTGAGGCTGGGGGTGTGTTGAGGCTGGGAGTGTGTTGAGGCTGGGAGTGTGTTGAGGCTGGGAGTGTGTTGAGGCTGGGAGTGTGTTGAGGCTGGGAGTGTGTTGAGGCTGGGAGTGTGTTGAGGCTGGGAGTGTGTTGAGGCTGGGAGTGTGTTGAGGCTGGGAGTGTGTTGAGGCTGGGAGTGTGTTGAGGTTGGGAGTGTGGTGAGGTTGGGAGTGTGTTGAGGTTGGGAGTGGGTTGAGGTTGGGTGTTGAGGTTGGTAGTGTGATGAGGTTGGGAGTGTGTTGAGGTTGGGAGTGTGTTGAGGTTGGGAGTGGGTTGAGGTTGGGATTGTGTTGTAGTTGGGAGTGTGTTGTGGATGGTAGTGTGTTGTGGTTGGTAGTGTGTTGAAGGCTAGAAGTGTGTTGAGGTTGGTAGTGTGTTGTGGTTGGTAGTGTGTTGTAGTTGTTAGTGTGTTGTTGTTGGTAGTGTAGTAGTTGGGAGTGTGTTGAAATTAGTAGTGTGTTGGGGTTGGGAGTGTATTGAGGTTAGTATTTTGTTGAGGTTTGTAGTGTGTTGAGGTTGGTAGTGTGTTGAAGGCTAGGAGTGTGTTGAAGGCTAGGAGTGTGTTGAGGTTGGTAGTGTGTTGAGGCTGGGAGTGTGTTGAGGTCGGGAGTGTGTTGGGGTTGGGAGTGTGTTGAGGTTGGTAGTGTGTTGTGGTTGGTAGTGTGTTGTGGTTGGGAGTGTGTTGAGGGTGGTAGTGTGTTGAGGGTGGTAGTGTTTTGAGGTTGGGATTGTGATGTGGTTGGTAGTGTGTTGTTGAGGTTGGTAGTGTGTTGTGGTTCATAGTGTGTTATAGTTGGTAGTGTGTTGAGGTTGGGAGTGTGTTGAGGTTTGTAGTGTGTTGAGGTTAGTAGTGTGTTGAGGTTGGGAGTGTGTTGAGGTTAGTAGTGTGTTGAGGCTGGGAGTGTGTTGAGGCTGAGTGTGTGTTGAGGCTGGGATTGTGTTGAGGCTGGGAGTGTGTTGAGGCTGGGAGTGTGTTGAGGCTGGGAGTGTGTTGAGGCTGGGAGTGTGTTGAGGCTGGGAGTGTGTTGAGGCTGGGAGTGTGTTGAGGCTGGGAGTGTGTTGAGGCTGAGTGTGTGTTGAGGCTGAGAGTGTGTTGAGGCTGGGAGTGTGTTGAGGCTGGGAGTGTGTTGAGGCTGGGAGTGTGTTGAGGCTGGGAGTGTGTTGAGGCTGGGAGTGTGTTGAGGCTGGGAGTGTGTTGAGGTTGGGAGAGTGTTGAGGTGGAAGTGTGTTGAGGTTGGGAGTGTGTTGAGGTTGGGAGTGTGTTGAGGTTGGGAATGTGTTGAGGTTGGGAGTGTGTTGAGGTTAGGAGTGTGATGAGGTTGGTAGTGTGATGAGGTTGGTAGTGTGATGAGGTTGGGAGTGTGTTGAGGTTGGGAGTGTGTTGAGGTTGGGACTGTGTTGAAGTTGGTAGTGTGTTGCGGTTGGTAGTGTGTTGAGGTCGGGAGTGTGTTGAGGTTGGGAGTGTGTTGAAGTTGGTAGTGTGTTGTGGTTGGTAGTGTGTTGTGGTTGGGAGTGTGTTGAGGGTGGTAGTGTTTTGAGGTTGGAATTGTGATGTGGTTGGTAGTGTAGTAGATGGGAGTGTGTTGAGATTAGTAGTGTGTTGGGGTTGGGAGTGTGTTGAGGTTAGTATTGTGTTGAGGTTTGTAGTGTGTTGAGGTTGGTAGTTTGTTGAGGTTGGTAGTGTGTTGAGGTTGGTAGTGTGTTGAGGTTGGTAGTGTGTTGAGGTTGGTAGTGTGTTGAGGTTGGTAGTGTGTTGAGGTTGGTAGTGTGTTGAAGTTGGTACTGTGTTGTGGTTGGTAGTGTGTTGTGGTTGGTAGTGTGTTGTGGTTGGTAGTGTGTTGAGGTTGGGAGTGTGTTGAGGTTTGTAGTGTGTTGAGGTTAGTTGTGTGTTGTGGTTGGGAGTGTGTTGAGGTTGAGAGTTTGTTGAGGTTGGTAGTGTGTTCAGGATAGTAGTGTGTTGCGGCTGGGAGTGTGTTGAGGCTGGGAGTGTGTTGAGGCTGGGAGTGTGTTGAGGCTGGGAGTGTGTTGAGGCTGGGAGTGTGTTGAGGTTGGGAGAGTGTTAAGGTTGGAAGTGTGTTGAGGTTGGGAGTGTGTTGAGGTTGGGAGTGTGTTGAGGTTGGGAGTGTGTTGAGGTTGGGAGTGTGTTGAGGTAGGGAGTGTGTTGAGGTTGGGAGTGTGTTGAGGTTGGGAGTGTGTTGAGGTTGGGAGTGTGTTGAGGTTGGGAGTGTGTTGAGGAAGGGAATGTGTTGAGGTTGGGAGTGTGTTGAGGTTGGGAGTGTGTTGAGGTTGGTAGTGTGATGAGGTTGGGAGTGTGTTGAGGTTGGGAGTGTGTTGAGGTTGGGAGTGTGTTGTGGTTGGTAGTGTGCTGAGGTTGGGAGTGTGTTGAGGTTGGGAGTGTGTTGAGGTTGGTAGTGTGTTGAGGTTGGTAGTGTGTTGAGGTTGGTAGTGTGTTGAGGTCGGGAGTGTGTTGTGGTTGGGAGTGTGTTGAAGTTGGTAGTGTGTTGTGGTTGGTAGTGTGTTGAGGTCGGGAGTGTATTGAGGTTGGTAGTGTGATGAGGTTGGTAGTGTGATGAGGTTGGTAGTGTGATGAGGTTGGTAGTGTGATGAGGTTGGTAGTGTGATGAGGTTGGGAGTGTTTTGAGGTTGGGAGTGTGTTGAGGTTGGGAGTTTCTTGAGGTTGGTAGTGTGTTCAGGATAGGAGTGTGTTGAGGCTGGGAGTGTGTTGAGGTTGGGAGTGTGCTGAGGTTGGGAGTGTGTTGAGGTTGGGAGTGTGTTGAGGTTGGGAGTGTGTTGAGGTTGGGAGTGTGTTGAGGTTGGGAGTGTACTGAGGTTGGGAGTGTACTGAGGTTGGGAGTGTACTGAGGTTGGGAGTGTACTGAGGTTGGGAGTGTACTGAGGTTGGGAATGTACTGAGGTTGGGAGTGTGTTGAGGTTGGTAGTGTGTTGTGGTTGGTAGTGTGTTGTGGTTGGGAGTGTGTTGAGGGTGGTAGTGTGTTGAGGGTGGTAGTGTTTTGAGGTTGGGATTGTGATGTGGTTGGTAGTGTGTTGTTGAGGTTGGTAGTGTGTTGTGGTTCATAGTGTGTTATAGTTGGTAGTGTGTTGAGGTTGGGAGTGTGTTGAGGTTTGTAGTGTGTTGAGGTTAGTAGTGTGTTGAGGTTGGGAGTGTGTTGAGGTTAGTAGTGTGTTGAGGCTGGGAGTGTGTTGAGGCTGAGTGTGTGTTGAGGCTGGGATTGTGTTGAGGCTGAGTGTGTATTGAGGCTGGGAGTGTGTTGAGGCTGGGAGTGTGTTGAGGCTGGGAGTGTGTTGAGGCTAGAAGTGTGTTGAGGCTGGGAGTGTGTTGAGGCTGGGAGTGTGTTGAGGCTGGGAGTGTGTTGAGGCTGGGAGTGTGTTGAGGCTGGGAGTGTGTTGAGGCTGGGAGTGTGTTGAGGCTGGGAGTGTGTTGAGGCTGGGAGTGTGTTGAGGCTGGGAGTGTGTTGAGGCTGGGAGTGTGTTGAGGTTGGGAGAGTGTTGAGGTTGGAAGTGTGTTGAGGTTGGGAGTGTGTTGAGGTTGGGAGTGTGTTGAGGTTGGGAATGTGTTGAGGTTGGGAGTGTGTTGAGGTTGGGAGTGTGTTGAGGTTGGTAGTGTGATGAGGTTGGTAGTGTGATGAGGTTGGGAGTGTGTTGAGGTTGGGACTGTGTTGAAGTTGGTAGTGTGTTGAGGTTGGTAGTGTGTTGAGGTCGGGAGTGTGTTGAGGTTGGGAGTGTGTTGAAGTTGGTAGTGTGTTGTGGTTGGTAGTGTGATGTGGTTGGTAGTGTGATGTGGTTGGGAGTGTGTTGAGGGTGGTAGTGTTTTGAGGTTGGGATTGTGATGTTGTTGGTAGTGTAGTAGATGGGAGTGTGTTGAGATTAGTAGTGTGTTGGGGTTGGGAGTGTGTTGAGGTTAGTATTGTGTTGAGGTTTGTAGTGTGTTGAGGTTGGTAGTGTGTTGAGGTTGGTAGTGTGTTGAGGTTGGTAGTGTGTTGAGGTTGGTAGTGTGTTGAGGTTGGGAGTGTGTTGAGGTTGGGAGTGTGTTGAGGTTAGTTGTGTGTTGTGGTTGGGAGTGTGTCTAGGTTGGGAGTGTGTTGAGGTTGGGAGTGTGTTGAAGTTAGTTGTGTGTTGTGGTTGGGAGTGTGTTGAAGTTAGTTGTGTGTTGTGGTTGGGAGTGTGTTGTGGTTGGTAGTGTGTTGAGGTTGGGAGTGTGTTGAGGTTTGTAGTGTATTGAGGTTTGTAGTGTGTTGAGGTTAGTTGTGTGTTGTGGTTGGGAGTGTGTTGAGGTTGGGAGTTTGTTGAGGTTGGGAGTTTGTTGAGGTTGGTAGTGTGTTCAGGATAGTAGTGTGTTGCGGCTGGGAGTGTGTTGAGGCTGGGAGTGTGTTGAGGCTGGGAGTGTGTTGAGGCTGGGAGTGTGTTGAGGCTGGGAGTGTGTTGAGGTTGGGAGAGTGTTAAGGTTGGAAGTGTGTTGAGGTTGGGAGTGTGTTGAGGTTGGGAGTGTGTTGAGGTTGGGAGTGTGTTGAGGTTGGGAGTGTGTTGAGGTAGGGAATGTGTTGAGGTTGAGAGTGTGTTGAGGTTGGGAGTGTGTTGAGGTTGGGAGTGTGTTGAGGTTGGGAGTGTGTTGAGGTTGGGAGTGTGTTGAGGTTGGGAGTGTGTTGAGGTTGGCAATGTGTTGCGGTAGGGGGGTTGTCGAGGTTGGTAGTGTGTTGAGGTTGGTAGTGTGTTGTGGTAAGAAGTGTCTCGTTGTGTAGTGTAGTGAGGTTGGGAGTGTGTTGAGGTTGGGATTGTGTTGAGGATGGGAGTGTGTTAAGGTTGGTAGTGTGTTGAGGTTGGCAATGTGTTGCGGTAGGGGGGTTGTCGAGGTTGGTAGTGTGTTTAGGTTGGTAGGGTGTTGTGGTTGGTGGTGTGTTGTGGTTGGTAGTGTGTTGTGGTTGGTAGTGTGTTGTGGTTGGTAGTGTGTTGTGGTTGGTAGTGTGTTGTGGTTGGTAGTGTGTTGTGGTTGGTAGTGTGTTGTGGTTGGTAGTGTGTTGTGGTTGGTAGTGTGTTGTGGTTGGTAGTGTGTTGTGGTTGGTAGTGTGTTGTGGTTGCTAGTGTGTTGTGGTTGCTAGTGTGTTGTGGTTGGGAGTTTGTTGAGGTTGGTAGTGTGTTCAGGATAGTAGTGTGTTGAGGCTGGGAGTGTGTTGAGGCTGGGAGTGTGTTGAGGCTGGGAGTGTGTTGAGGCTGGGAGTGTGTTGAGGCTGGGAGTGTGTTGAGGCTGGGAGTGTGTTGAGGCTGGGAGTGTGTTGAGGTTGGGAGTGTGTTGAGGTTGGGAGTGTGTTGAGGTTGGGAGAGTGTCGAGGTTGGAAGTGTGTTGAGGTTGGGAGTGTGTTGAGGTTGGGTGTTGAGGTTGGTAGTGTGTTGAGGCTGGGAGTGTGTTGAGGCTGGGAGTGTGTTGAGGCTGGGAGTGTGTTGAGGCTGGGAGTGTGTTGAGGCTGGGAGTGTGTTGAGGCTGGGAGTGTGTTGAGGCTGGGAGTGTGTTGAGGCTGGGAGAGTGTTGAGGTTGGAAGTGTGATGAGGTTGGGAGTGTGTTGAGGTTTAGAGTGTGTTGAGGTTGGGAGTGTGTTGAGGTTGGGAGAGTGTTGAGGTTGGGAGTGTGTTGAGGTTGGGAGTGTGTTGAGGTTGGGAGTGTGTTGAGGTTGGGAGTGTGTTGAGGTTGGGAGTGTGTTGAGGTTGGGAGTGTGTTGTGGTTGGTAGTGTGTTGAGGTTGGGATTGTGTTGTAGTTGGGAGTGTGTTGTGGTTGGTAGTGTGTTGTAGTTTTTAGTGTGTTGTTGTTGGTAGTGTAGTATTTGGGAGTGTGTTGAAATTAGTAGTGTGTTGGGGTTGGGAGTGTATTGAGGTTAGTATTTTGTTGAGGTTGGAAGTGTGTTGAGGTTGGGAGTGTGTTGAGGTTGGGGTGTGTTGAGGCTGGGAGTGTGTTGAGGCTGGGAGTGTGTTGAGGCTGGGAGTGTGTTGAGGCTGAGAGTGTGTTGAGGAAGGGAGTGTGTTGAGGAAGGGAGTGTGTTGAGGTTGGGAGTGTGTTGAGGTTGGAAGTGTGTTGGGGCTGGGAGTGTGTTGAGGCTGGGAGTGTGTTGAGGTTGGGAGTGTGTTGATGTTGGTAGTGTGATATAGTTGGTAGTGTGTTGCTGAGGTTGGTGGTGTGTTGTGGTAGGTAGTGTGTTGATGTTGGTAGTGTGTTGTGGATGGTAGTGTGTTGTGGATGTTAGTGTGTTGTGGTTGGTAGTGTGTTGTGGTTGGTAGTGTGTTGATGGTGGTAGTGTGTTGTGGATGGTAGTGTGTTGTGGATGTTAGTGTGTTGTGGTTGGTAGTGTGTTGATGTTGGTAGTGTGTTGTGTATGGAAGTGTGTTGTGGATGTTAGTGTGTTGTGATTGGTAGTGTGTTCAGGTTGGTAGAGTGTTTTGGTTGTTTGTGTTGAGGTTGGTTGTGTGTTGAGGTTGGTAGTGTGATGAGGTTGGTAGTGTGATGAGGTTGGTATTGTGATGAGGTTGGTAGTGTGATGAGGTTGGGAGTGTTTTGAGGTTGGGAGTGTGTTGAGGTTGGGAGTTTCTTGAGGTTGGTAGTGTGTTCAGGATAGGAGTGTGTTGAGGCTGGGAGTATGTTGAGGCTGGGAGTGTGTTGAGGCTGGGAGTGTGTTGAGGTTGGGAGTGTGCTGAGGTTGGGAGTGTGTTGAGGTTGGGAGTGTGTTGAGGTTGGGAGTGTGTTGAGGTTGGGAGTGTGTTGAGGTTGGGAGTGTGTTGAGGTTGGGAGTGTGTTGAGGTTGGGAGTGTGTTGAGGTTGGGAGTGTGTTGAGGTTGGGAGTGTGTTGAGGTTGGGAGTGTGTTGAGCTTGGGAGTGTACTGAGGTTGGGAGTGTACTGAGGTTGGGAATGTACTGAGGTTGGGAATGTACTGAGGTTGGGAATGTACTGAGGTTGGGAATGTACTGAAGTTGAGGTTGAGGGTGTACTGAAGTTGGGAGTGTACTGAGGTGTGCAGTGTACTGAGGTGTGAAGTGTACTGAGGTGTGCAGAGTACTGAGGTTGGGAGTGTGTTGAGGTTACGAGTGTGTGTGTTGAGGTTAGGAGTTTGTGTGTTGAGGTTAGGAGTGTGTGTGTTGAGGTTAGGAGTGTGTGTGTTGAGGTTAGGAGTGTGAGTGTTGAGGTTAGGAGTGTGTGTGTTGAGGTTAGGAGTGTGTATGTTGAGGTTAGAAGTGTGTGTGTGTGTTGAGGTTAGGAGTGTGTGTTTAGGTTAGGAGTGTGTGTTTAGGTTAGGAGTGTGTGTTCAGGTTAGTAGGGTGTTGAGGTTGGGAGTGTTGAGGTTGGGAGTGTTGAGGTTGGAATTGTGTTGAGGTTGGGAGTGTGTTGAGGCTGGGAGTGTGTTGGGGCTGGGAGTGTGTTGAGGCTGGGAGTGTGTTGGGGAAGGGAGTGTGTTGAGGTTGGGAGTGTGTTGAGGTTGGGAGTGTGTTGAGGTTAGTAGTGTGTTGAGGTTGGGAGTGTGTTGAGGTTGGGAGTGTGTTGAGGTTGGGAGTGTGTTGAGGTTGGGAGTGTGTTGAGGTTGGGAGTGTGTTGAGGTTGGGAGTGTGTTGAGGTTGGGAGTGTGTTGAGGTTGGGAGTGTGTTGAGGTTGGGAGTGTGTTGAGGTTGGGAGTGTACTGAGGTTGGGAGTGTACTGAGGTTGGGAGTGTACTGAGGTTGGGAATGTACTGAGGTTGGGAATGTACTGAGGTTGGGAATGTACTGAGGTTGGGAATGTACTGAGGTTGGGAATGTACTGAAGTTGAGGTTGAGGGTGTACTGAAGTTGGGAGTGTACTGAGGTGTGCAGTGTACTGAGGTGTGAAGTGTACTGAGGTGTGCAGAGTACTGAGGTTGGGAGTGTGTTGAGGTTACGAGTGTGTGTGTTGAGGTTAGGAGTTTGTGTGTTGAGGTTAGGAGTGTGTGTGTTGAGGTTAGGAGTGTGTGTGTTGAGGTTAGGAGTGTGAGTGTTGAGGTTAGGAGTGTGTGTGTTGAGGTTAGGAGTGTGTATGTTGAGGTTAGAAGTGTGTGTGTGTGTTGAGGTTAGGAGTGTGTGTTTAGGTTAGGAGTGTGTGTTTAGGTTAGGAGTGTGTGTTCAGGTAAGTAGGGTGTTGAGGTTGGGAGTGTTGAGGTTGGGAGTGTTGAGGTTGGAATTGTGTTGAGGTTGGGAGTGTGTTGAGGCTGGGAGTGTGTTGGGGCTGGGAGTGTGTTGAGGCTGGGAGTGTGTTGGGGAAGGGAGTGTGTTGAGGTTGGGAGTGTGTTGAGGTTGGGAGTGTGTTGAGGTTGGTAGTGTGTTGAGGTTGGTAGTGTGTTGAGGTTGGGAGTGTGTTGAGGTTGGGAGTGTGTTGAGGTTGGGAGTGTGTTGAGGTTGGGAGTGTGTTGAGGTTGGGAGTGTGTTGAGGTTGGGAGTGTGTTGAGGTTGGGAGTGTGTTGAGGTTGGGAGTGTACTGAGGTTGGGAGTGTACTGAGGTTGGGAGTGTACTGAGATTGGGAATGTACTGAGGTTGGGAATGTACTGAGGTTGGGAATGTACTGAGGTTGGGAATGTACTGAAGTTGAGGTTGAGGGTGTACTGAAGTTGGGAGTGTACTGAGGTGTGCAGTGTACTGAGGTGTGAAGTGTACTGAGGTGTGCAGAGTACTGAGGTTGGGAGTGTGTTGAGGTTACGAGTGTGTGTGTTGAGGTTAGGAGTTTGTGTGTTGAGGTTAGGAGTGTGTGTGTTGAGGTTAGGAGTGTGTGTGTTGAGGTTAGGAGTGTGAGTGTTGAGGTTAGGAGTGTGTGTGTTGAGGTTAGGAGTGTGTATGTTGAGGTTAGAAGTGTGTGTGTGTGTTGAGGTTAGGAGTGTGTGTTTAGGTTAGGAGTGTGTGTTTAGGTTAGGAGTGTGTGTTCAGGTTAGTAGGGTGTTGAGGTTGGGAGTGTTGAGGTTGGGAGTGTTGAGGTTGGAATTGTGTTGAGGTTGGGAGTGTGTTGAGGCTGGGAGTGTGTTGGGGCTGGGAGTGTGTTGAGGCTGGGAGTGTGTTGGGGAAGGGAGTGTGTTGAGGTTGGGAGTGTGTTGAGGTTGGGAGTGTGTTGAGGTTGGTAGTGTGTTGAGGTTGGGAGTGTGTTGAGGTTGGGAGTGTGTTGAGGTTGGGAGTGTGTTGAGGTTGGGAGTGTGTTGAGGATGGGAGTGTTGAGGTTGGGAGTGTGTTGAGGGTGGTAGTGTGTTGAGGTTGGGAGTGTGTTGAGGTTGGTAGTGTGTTGTGGATGGTAGTGTGTTGTGGATGGTAGTGTGTTGTGGATGTTAGTGTGTTGTGGTTGGTAGTGTGTTGTGGTTGGTAGTGTGTTGATGTTGGTAGTGTGTTATAGTTGGTAGTGTGTTGCTGAGGTTGGTGGTGTGTTGTGGTAGGTAGTGTGTTGATGTTGGTAGTGTGTTGTGGATGGTAGTGTGTTGTGGATGGTAGTGTGTTGTGGATGTTAGTGTGTTGTGATTGGTAGTGTGTTCATGTTGGTAGAGTGTTTTGGTTGTTTGTGTTGAGGTTGGTTGTGTGTTGAGGTTGGTAGTGTGTTGAGGTTGGTAGTGTGTTGAAGTTGGTGGTGTGTTGTGGTTGTTTGTGTTGAGGTTGGTAGTGTGTTGTGGTTGGTAGTGTGTTGAGGTTGGGATTGTGTTGTGGTTGGGAGTGTGTTGAGGTTGGTAGTGTGTTGTAGTTGGAAGTGTGTTGTGGTTGGGATTGTGTTAAGGTTGGCATTGTGGTGAGGTTAGGATTGTGTTGAGGTTGGAATGTGTTGAGGTTGGGAGTGTGTTGAGGTTGGGAGTGTGTTGAGGTTGGGAGTGTGTTGAGGTTGGGAGTGTGTTGAGGTTGGGAGTGTGTTGAGGTTGGGAGTGTGTTGTGGTTGGGATTGTGTTGTGGTTGGGAGTGTGTTGAAGGCTAGGAGTGTGTTGAGGTTGGTAGTGTGTTGAGATTAGTAGTGTGTTGGGGTTGGGAGTGTGTTGAGATTAGTAGTGTGTTGGGGTTGGGAGTGTGTTGAGGTTAGTATTGAGTTGAGGTTTGTAGTGTGTTGAGGTTGGTAGTGTGTTGAGGTTGGTAGTGTGTTGAGGTTGGGAGTGTGTTGAGGTTGGTAGTGTGTTGAGGTTGGTAGTGTGTTGAGGTTGGGGATGTGTTGAGGTTGGGAGTGTGTTGAAGTTGGTAGTGTGTTGTGGTTGGTAGTGTGTTGAGGGTGGTAGTGTGTTGAGGGTGGTAGTGTTTTGAGGTTGGTATTGTGATGTGGTTGGTAGTGTGTTGTGGTACGTAGTGTGTTATAGTTGGTAGTGTGTTGCTGAGGTTGGTAGTGTGTTGTGGTTGGTAGTGTGTTGTGGTTGGTAGTGTGTTGTGGTTGGTAGTGTGTTGTAGTTGGTAGTGTGTTGTGGTTGGTAGTGTGTTGTTGTTGGTAGTGTGTTGTTGTTGGTAGTGTGTTGTTGTTGGTAGTGTGTTGTTGTTGGTAGTGTGTTGTTGTTGGTAGTGTGCTGTTGTTGGTAGTGTGTTGTTGTTGGTAGTGTGTTGTAGTTGGTATTGTGTTGAGGTTGTTAGTGTGTTGTGGTTGGTAGTGTGTTGAGGATGGTAGTGTGTTGAGGTTGGTAGTTGGTTGAGGTTTGTAGTGTGTTGTAGTTGGTAGTGTGTTGTAGTTGGTAGTGTGCTGTGGTTGGTAGTGTGTCAAATTTGAGAGTGTGTTGTAGTTGGTAGTGTGTTGTAGTTGATAGTGTGTTGTTGTTGGTAGTGTGTTGTAGTTGGTAGTGTGTTGTAGAGGTTGGTAGTGTGTTGTTGTTGGTAGTGTGTTGAGATTAGTATTGTGTTGAGGTTTGTAGTGTGTTGAGGTTGGAAGTGTGTTGAGGTTGGTAGTGTGTTGAGGTTGGTAGTGTGTTGAGGTTGGGAGTGTGTTGAGGTTGGGAGTGTGTTGAGGTTGGGAGTGTGTTGAGGTTGGGAGTGTGTTGAGGTTGGGAGTGTGTTGAGGTTGGGAGTGTGATGAGGTTGGGAGTGTGATGAGGTTGGGAGTGTGATGAGGTTGGGAGTTTCTTGAGGTTGGTAGTGTGTTCAGGATAGGAGTGTGTTGAGGTTGGGAGTGTACTGAGGTTGGGAGTGTACTGAGGTTGGGAGTGTACTGAGGTTAGGAATGTACTGAGGTTGAGGTTGGGAGTGTACTGAAGTTAGGAGTGTACTGAGGTGTGCAGTGTACTGAGGTTGGGAGTGTGTTGAGGTTACGAGTGTGTGTGTTCAGGTTAGTAGGGTGTTGAGGTTGGGAGTGTTGAGGTTGGAAGTGTGTTGAGGCTGGGAGTGTGTTGAGGCTGGGAGTGTGTTGAGGCTGGGAGTGTGTTGAGGCTGGGAGTGTGTTGAGGCTGGGAGTGTGTTGAGGAAGGGAGTGTGTTGAGGAAGGGAGTGTGTTGAGGTTGGGAGTGTGTTGAGGTTGGAAGTGTGTTGGGGCTGGGAGTGTGCTGAGGCTGGGAGTGTGTTGAGGAAGGGAGTGTGTTGAGGTTGGGAGTGTGTTGAGGTTGGGAGTGTGTTGATGTTGGTAGTGTGTTATAGTTGGTAGTGTGTTGCTGAGGTTGGTGGTGTGTTGTGGTAGGTAGTGTGTTGATGTTGGTAGTGTGTTGTGGATGGTAGTGTGTTGTGGATGTTAGTGTGTTGTGGTTGGTAGTGTGTTGTGGTTGGTAGTGTGTTGATGTTGGTAGTGTGTTGTGGATGGTAGTGTGTTGTGGATGTTAGTGTGTTGTGGTTGGTAGTGTGTTGATGTTGGTAGTGTGTTGTGGATGGAAGTGTGTTGTGGATGTTAGTGTGTTGTGATTGGTAGTGTGTTCAGGTTGGTAGAGTGTTTTGGTTGTTTGTGTTGAGGTTGGTTGTGTGTTGAGGTTGGTAGTGTGTTGAAGTTGGTAGTGTGTTGTGGTTGTTTGTGTTGAGGTTGGTTGTGTGTTGAGGTTGGTAGTGTGTTGAGGTAGGGAGTCTGTTGTAGTTGGAAGTGTGTTGTGGTTGGTTGTGTGTGGAGGTTGGTAGTGTGTTGTGGTTGGGATTGTGTAGAGGTTGGGATTGTGTTGAGGTTGGCATTGTGGTGAGGTTAGGATTGTGTTGAGGTTGGGAATGTGTTGAGGTTGGGAGTGTGTTGAGGTTGGCAATGTGTTGCGGTAGGGGGGTTGTCGAGGTTGGTAGTGTGTTGAGGTTGGTAGTGTGTTGTGGTAAGAAGTGTCTCGTTGTGTAGTGTAGTGAGGTTGGGAGTGTGTTGAGGTTGGGATTGTGTTGAGGTTGGGATTGTGTTGAGGATGGGAGTGTGTTAAGGTTGGTAGTGTGTTGAGGTTGGCAATGTGTTGCGGTAGGGGGGTTGTCGAGGTTGGTAGTGTGTTTAGGTTGGTAGGGTGTTGTGGTTGGTGGTGTGTTGTGGTTGGTAGTGTGTTGTGGTTGGTAGTGTGTTGTGGTTGGTAGTGTGTTGTGGTTGGTAGTGTGTTGTGGTTGGTAGTGTGTTGTGGTTGGTAGTGTGTTGTGGTTGGTAGTGTGTTGTGGTTGGTAGTGTGTTGTGGTTGCTAGTGTGTTGTGGTTGCTAGTGTGTTGAGGTTGGGAGTTTGTTGAGGTTGGTAGTGTGTTCAGGATAGTAGTGTGTTGAGGCTGGGAGTGTGTTGAGGCTGGGAGTGTGTTGAGGCTGGGAGTGTGTTGAGGCTGGGAGTGTGTTGAGGCTGGGAGTGTGTTGAGGCTGGGAGTGTGTTGAGGTTGGGAGTGTGTTGAGGTTGGGAGTGTGTTGAGGTTGGGAGAGTGTCGAGGTTGGAAGTGTGTTGAGGTTGGGAGTGTGTTGAGGTTGGGTGTTGAGGTTGGTAGTGTGTTGAGGCTGGGAGTGTGTTGAGGCTGGGAGTGTGTTGAGGCTGGGAGTGTGTTGAGGCTGGGAGTGTGTTGAGGCTAGGAGTGTGTTGAGGCTGGGAGTGTGTTGAGGCTGGGAGTGTGTTGAGGCTGGGAGTGTGTTGAGGCTGGGAGAGTGTTGAGGTTGGAAGTGTGATGAGGTTGGGAGTGTGTTGAGGTTTAGAGTGTGTTGAGGTTGGGAGTGTGTTGAGGTTGGGAGAGTGTTGAGGTTGGGAGAGTGTTGAGGTTGGGAGTGTGTTGAGGTTGGGAGTGTGTTGAGGTTGGGAGTGTGTTGTGGTTGGTAGTGTGTTGAGGTTGGGATTGTGTTGTAGTTGGGAGTGTGTTGTGGTTGGTAGTGTGTTGTAGTTTTTAGTGTGTTGTTGTTGGTAGTGTAGTATTTGGGAGTGTGTTGAAATTAGTAGTGTGTTGGGGTTGGGAGTGTATTGAGGTTAGTATTTTGTTGAGGTTGGAAGTGTGTTGATGTTGGGAGTGTGTTGAGGTTGGGAGTGTGTTGAGGCTGGGAGTGTGTTGAGGCTGGGAGTGTGTTGAGGCTGGGAGTGTGTTGAGGCTGGGAGTGTGTTGAGGCTGGGAGTGTGTTGAGGCTGGGAGTGTGTTGAGGAAGGGAGTGTGTTGAGGAAGGGAGTGTGTTGAGGAAGGGAGTGTGTAGAGGTTGGGAGTGTGTTGAGGTTGGGAGTGTGTTGAGGCTGGGAGTGTGTTGAGGCTGGGAGTGTGTTGAGGTTGGGAGTGTGTTGATGTTGGTAGTGTGATATAGTTGGTAGTGTGTTGCTGAGGTTGGTGGTGTGTTGTGGTAGGTAGTGTGTTGATGTTGGTAGTGTGTTGTGGATGGTAGTGTGTTGTGGATGTTAGTGTGTTGTGGTTGGTAGTGTGTTGTGGTTGGTAGTGTGTTGATGGTGGTAGTGTGTTGTGGATGGTAGTGTGTTGTGGATGGTAGTGTGTTGTGGATGTTAGTGTGTTGTGGTTGGTAGTGTGTTGATGTTGGTAGTGTGTTGTGTATGGAAGTGTGTTGTGGATGTTAGTGTGTTGTGATTGGTAGTGTGTTCAGGTTGGTAGAGTGTTTTGGTTGTTTGTGTTGAGGTTGGTTGTGTGTTGAGGTTGGTAGTGTGTTGAAGTTGGTAGTGTGTTGTGGTTGTTTGTGTTGAGGTTGGTTGTGTGTTGAGGTTGGTAGTGTGTTGAGGTAGGGAGTCTGTTGTAGTTGGAAGTGTGTTGTGGTTGGTTGTGTGTGGAGGTTGGTAGTGTGTTGTGGTTGGTATTGTGTAGAGGTTGGGATTGTGTTGAGGTTGGCATTGTGGTGAGGTTAGGATTGTGTTGAGGTTGGGAATGTGTTGCGGTAGGGGGGTTGTCGAGGTTGGTAGTGTGTTGTGGTAAGAAGTGTCTCGCTGTGTAGTGTAGTGAGGTTGGGAGTGTAGTGAGGTTGGGAGTGTGTTAAGGTTGGGATTGTGTTGAGGTTGGGATTGTGTTGAGGATGGGAGTGTGTTAAGGTTGGTAGTGTGTTCAGGTTGGCAATGTGTTGCGGTAGGGGGGTTGTCGAGGTTGGTAGTGTGTTTAGGTTGGTAGGGTGTTGTGGTTGGTGGTGTGTTGTGGTTGGTAGGGTGTTGTGGTTGGTAGTGTGTTGTGGTTGCTAGTGTGTTGTGGTTGCTAGTGTGTTGTGGTTGCTAGTGTGTTGAGGTTGGGAGTTTGTTGAATTTGGTAGTGTGTTCAGGATAGTAGTGTGTTGAGGCTGGGAGTGTGTTGAGGCTGGGAGTGTGTTGAGGCTGGGAGTGTGTTGAGGCTGGGAGTGTGTTGAGGCTGGGAGTGTGTTGAGGCTGGGAGTGTGTTGAGGCTGGGAGTGTGTTGAGGCTGGGAGTGTGTTGAGGCTGGGAGTGTGTTGAGGTTGGGAGTGGGTTGAGGTTGGGAGTGTGTTGAGGTTGGGAGTGTGTTGAGGTTGGGAGTGTGTTGAGGTTGGGAGTGTGTTGAGGTTGGGAGAGTGTCGAGGTTGGAAGTGTGTTGAGGTTGGGAGTGTGTTGAGGTTGGGTGTTGAGGTTGGTAGTGTGTTGAGGCTGGGAGTGTGTTGAGGCTGGGAGTGTGTTGAGGCTGGGAGTGTGTTGAGGCTGGGAGTGTGTTGAGGCTGGGAGTGTGTTGAGGCTGGGAGTGTGTTGAGGCTGGGAGTGTGTTGAGGCTGGGAGTGTGTTGAGGCTGGGAGTGTGTTGAGGCTGGAAGTGTGTTGAGGCTGGGAGAGTGTTGAGGTTGGAAGTGTGATGAGGTTGGAAGTGTGATGAGGTTGGGAGTGTGTTGAGGTTGGGAGTGTGTTGAGGTTGGGAGTGTGTTGAGGTTGGGAGTGTGTTGAGGTTGGGAGTGTGTTGAGGTTGGGAGTGTGTTGAGGTTGGGAGTGTGTTGAGGTTGGGAGTGTGTTGAGGTTGGGAGTGTGTTGAGGTTGGGAGTGTGTTGTGGTTGGTAGTGTGTTGAGGTTGGGATTGTGTTGTAGTTGGGAGTGTGTTGTGGTTGGTAGTGTGTTGTAGTTTTTAGTGTGTTGTTGTTGGTAGTGTAGTAGTTGGGAGTGTGTTGAAATTAGTAGTGTGTTGGGGTTGGGAGTGTATTGAGGTTAGTATTTTGTTGAGGTTTGTAGTGTGTTGAGGTTGGTAGTGTGTTGAAGGCTAGGAGTGTGTTGAAGGCTAGGAGTGTGTTGAGGTTGGGAGTGTGTTGAGGTCGGGAGTGTGTTGAGGTCGGGAGTGTGTTGAGGTTGGGAGTGTGTTGAGGTTGGGAGTGTGTTGAGGTTGGGAGTGTGTTGAGGTTGGGAGTGTGTTGAGGTTGGGAGTGTGTTGTGGTTGGGAGTGTGTTGTGGTTGGGAGTGTGTTGTGGTTGGTAGTGTGTTGAGGTTGGGAGTGTGTTGAGGGTGGTAGTGTGTTGAGGGTGGTAGTGTTTTGAGGTTGGGAATGTGATGTGGTTGGTAGTGTGTTGTTGAGGTTGGTAGTGTGTTGTGGTTCATAGTGTGTTATAGTTGGTAGTGTGTTGAAGATGGTAGTGTGTTTTGGTTGGTAGTGTGTTGTGGTTGGTAGTGTGTTGAGGTTGGGAGTGTGTTGAGGTTTGTAGTGTGTTGAGGTTAGTAGTGTGTTGAGGTTGGGAGTGTGTTGAGGTTGGGAGTTTGTTGAGGTTGGGAGTTTGTTGAGGTTGGTAGTGTGTTCAGGATAGTAGTGTGTTGAGGCTGGGAGTGTGTTGAGGCTGGGAGTGTGTTGAGGCTGAGTGTGTGTTGAGGCTGGGATTGTGTTGAGGCTGAGTGTGTGTTGAGGCTGGGAGTGTGTTGAGGCTGGGAGTGTGTTGAGGCTGAGTGTGTGTTGAGGCTGGGAGTGTGTAGAGGCTGGGAGTGTGTAGAGGCTGGGAGTGTGTTGAGGCTGAGTGTGTGTTGAGGCTGGGAGTGTGTTGAGGCTGGGAGTGTGTTGAGGCTGGGAGTGTGTTGAGGCTGGGAGTGTGTTGAGGAAGGGAGTGTGTTGAGGTTGGGAGTGTGTTGAGGTTGGAAGTGTGTTGGGGCTGGGAGTGTGTTGAGGCTGGGAGTGTGTTGAGGTTGGGAGTGTGTTGATGTTGGTAGTGTGATATAGTTGGTAGTGTGTTGCTGAGGTTGGTGGTGTGTTGTGGTAGGTATTGTGTTGATGTTGGTAGTGTGTTGTGGATGGTAGTGTGTTGTGGATGTTAGTGTGTTGTGGTTGGTAGTGTGTTGTGGTTGGTAGTGTGTTGATGTTGGTAGTGTGTTGTGGATGGTAGTGTGTTGTGGATGTTAGTGTGTTGTGGTTGGTAGTGTGTTGATGTTGGTAGTGTGTTGTGTATGGAAGTGTGTTGTGGATGTTAGTGTGTTGTGATTGGTAGTGTGTTCAGGTTGGTAGTGTGTTGAGGTAGGGAGTCTGTTGTAGTTGGAAGTGTGTTGTGGTTGGTTGTGTGTGGAGGTTGGTAGTGTGTTGTGGTTGGTATTGTGTAGAGGTTGGGATTGTGTTGAGGTTGGCATTGTGGTGAGGTTAGGATTGTGTTGAGGTTGGGAATGTGTTGAGGTTGGGAGTGTGTTGAGGTTGGCAATGTGTTGCGGTAGGGGGGTTGTCGAGGTTGGTAGTGTGTTGAGGTTGGTAGTGTGTTGTGGTAAGAAGTGTCTCGTTGTGTAGTGTAGTGAGGTTGGGAGTGTGTTGAGGTTGGGATTGTGTTGAGGTTGGGATTGTGTTGAGGATGGGAGTGTGTTAAGGTTGGTAGTGTGTTGAGGTTGGCAATGTGTTGCGGTAGGGGGGTTGTCGAGGTTGGTAGTGTGTTTAGGTTGGTAGGGTGTTGTGGTTGGTGGTGTGTTGTGGTTGGTAGTGTGTTGTGGTTGGTAGTGTGTTGTGGTTGCTAGTGTGTTGTGGTTGCTAGTGTGTTGTGGTTGCTAGTGTGTTGAGGTTGGGAGTTTGTTGAGGTTGGTAGTGTGTTGAGGCTGGGAGTGTGTTGAGGCTGGGAGTGTGTTGAGGCTGGGAGTGTGTTGAGGCTGGGAGTGTGTTGAGGCTGGGAGTGTGTTGAGGCTGGGAGTGTGTTGAGGCTGGGAGTGTGTTGAGGCTGGGAGTGTGTTGAGGCTGGGAGTGTGTTGAGGCTGGGAGTGTGTTGAGGCTGGGAGTGTGTTGAGGCTGGGAGTGTGTTGAGGCTGGGAGTGTGTTGAGGCTGGGAGTGTGTTGAGGCTGGGAGTGTGTTGAGGCTGGGAGTGTGTTGAGGTTGGGAGTGTGTAGAGGTTGGGAGTGTGTTGAGGTTGGGAGTGTGTTGAGGTTGGGAGAGTGTCGAGGTTGGAAGTGTGTCGAGGTTGGGAGTGTGTTGAGGTTGGGTGTTGAGGTTGGTAGCGTGTTGAGGCTGGGAGTGTGTTGAGGCTGGGAGTGTGTTGAGGCTGGGAGTGTGTTGAGGCTGGGAGTGTTTTGAGGCTGGGAGTGTGTTGAGGCTGGGAGTGTGTTGAGGCTGGGAGTGTGTTGAGGCTGGGAGAGTGTTGAGGTTGGAAGTGTGATGAGGTTGGGAGTGTGTTGAGGTTGGGAGTGTGTTGAGGTTGGGAGTGTGTTGAGGTTGGGAGTGTGTTGAGGTTGGGAGTGTGTTGAGGTTGGGAGTGTGTTGAGGTTGGGAGTGTGTTGAGGTTGGGAGTGTGTTGAGGTTGGGAGTGTGTTGAGGTTGGGAGTGTGTTGAGGTTGGGAGTGTGTTGTGGTTGGTAGTGTGTTGAGGTTGGGATTGTGTTGTAGTTGGGAGTGTGTTGTGGTTGGTAGTGTGTTGTAGTTTTTAGTGTGTTGTTGTTGGTAGTGTAGTAGTTGGGAGTGTGTTGAAATTAGTAGTGTGTTGGGGTTGGGAGTGTATTGAGGTTAGTATTTTGTTGAGGTTTGTAGTGTGTTGAGGTTGGTAGTGTGTTTAAGGTTGGTAGTGTGTTGAAGGCTAGGAGTGTGTTGAAGGCTAGGAGTGTGTTGAGGTTGGGAGTGTGTTGAGGTCGGGAGTGTGTTGAGGTTGGGAGTGTGTTGAGGTTGGGAGTGTGTTGAGGTTGGGAGTGTGTTGAGGTTGGTAGTGTGTTGTGGTTGGGAGTGTGTTGAGGTTGGTAGTGTGTTGTGGTTGGTAGTGTGTTGTGGTTGGGAGTGTGTTGAGGGTGGTAGTGTGTTGAGGTTGGTAGTGTTTTGAGGTTGGGAATGTGATGTGGTTGGTAGTGTGTTGTTGAGGTTGGTAGTGTGTTGTGGTTCATAGTGTGTTATAGTTGGTAGTGTGTTGAAGATGGTAGTGTGTTTTGGTTGGTAGTGTGTTGTGGTTGGTAGTGTGTTGAGGTTGGGAGTGTGTTGAGGTTTGTAGTGTGTTGAGGTTAGTAGTGTGTTGAGGTTGGGAGTGTGTTGAGGTTGGGAGTTTGTTGAGGTTGGGAGTTTGTTGAGGTTGGTAGTGTGTTCAGGATAGTAGTGTGTTGAGGCTGGGAGTGTGTTGAGGCTGGGAGTGTGTTGAGGCTGAGTGTGTGTTGAGGCTGAGTGTGTGTTGAGGCTGGGAGTGTGTTGAGGCTGGGAGTGTGTTGAGACTGAGTGTGTGTTGAGGCTGGGAGTGTGTAGAGGCTGGGAGTGTGTAGAGGCTGGGAGTGTGTAGAGGCTGGGAGTGTGTTGAGGCTGAGTGTGTGTTGAGGCTGGGAGTGTGTTGAGGCTGGGAGTGTGTTGAGGCTGGGAGTGTGTTGAGGCTGAGAGTGTGTTGAGGCTGGGAGTGTGTTGAGGCTGGGAGTGTGTTGAGGTTGGGAGTGTGTTGAGGTTGGGAGAGTGTTGAGGTTGGAAGTGTGTTGAGGTTGGGAGTGTGTTGAGGTTGGGAGTGTGTTGAGGTTGGGAATGTGTTGAGGTTGGGAGTGTGTTGAGGTTGGGAGTGTGTTGAGGTTGGAAGTGTGATGAGGTTGGGAGTGTGTTGAGGTTGGGAGTGTGTTGAGGTTGGGACTGTGTTGAGGTTGGGACTGTGTTGAGGTTGGGAATGTGTTGAAGTTGGTAGTGTGTTGAGGCTGGGAGTGTGTTGAGGTTGGGAGAGTGTTGAGGTTGGGAGAGTGTTGAGGTTGGGAGAGTGTTGAGGTTGGAAGTGTGTTGAGGTCGGGAGTGAGTTGAGATCGGGAGTGTGTTGAGGTTGGTAGTGTGTTGAAGTTGGCAGTGTGTTGTGGTTGGTAGTGTGTTGTGGTTGGGAGTGTGTTGAGGGTGGTAGTGTTTTGAGGTTGGGATTGTGATGTGGTTGGTAGTGTGTTGAGGTTGGTAGTGTGTTGTGGTTGGTAGTGTGTTGTGTTTGGTAGTGTGTTGTGGTTGGTAGTGTGTTGTGTTTGGTAGTGTGTTGTGGTTGGGAGTGTGTTGAGGTTGGGATTGTGTTGAGGTTGGGAGTGTGTTGAGGTTGGTAGTTTCTTATAGTTGGGAGTGTTTTGAGATTGGTAGTGTGTTGTGGTTGATAGTGTGTTGTGGTTGATAGTGTGTTGAGGTTTGTAGTGTGTTGAGGTTGGTAGTGTGTTGAGGTTGGTAGTGTGTTGAGGTTGGTAGTGTGTTGAGGTTGGTAGTGTGTTGAGGTTGGTAGTGTGTTGAGGTTGGTAGTGTGTTGAGGTTGGTAGTGTGTTGAGGTTGGTAGGGTGTTGAGGTTGGTAGTGTGTTGAGGTTGGTAGTGTGTTGAGGTTGGGAGTGTGTTGAGGTTGGGAGTGTGTTGAGGTTGGGAGTGTGTTGAGGTTGGGAGTGTGTTGAGGTTGGGAGTGTGTTGAAGATGGTACTATGTTGTGGTTGGTAGTGTGTTGTGGTTGGTAGTGTGTTGTGGTTGGTAGTGTGTTGAGGTTGGGAGTGTGTTGAGGTTTGTAGTGTGTTGAGGTTAGTAGTGTGTTGTGGTTGGGAGTGTGTTGGGGTTGGGAGTTTGTTGAGGTTGGTAGTGTGTTCAGGATAGTAGTGTGTTGAGGCTGGGAGTGTGTTGAGGCTGGGAGTGTGTTGAGGCTGGGAGTGTGTTGAGGCTGGGAGTGTGTTGAGGTTGGGAGAGTGTTAAGGTTGGAAGTGTGTTGAGGTTGGGAGAGTGTTGAGATTGGGAGTGTGTTGAGGTTGGGAGTGTGTTGAGGTTGGGAGTGTGTTGAGGTTGGGAGTGTGTTGAGGTTGGGAGTGTGTTGAGGTTGGGAGTGTGTTGAGGTTGGGAGTGTGTTGAGGTTGGGAGTGTGTTGAGGTTGGGAGTGTGTTGAGGTTGGGAGTGTGTTGAGGTTGGGAGTGTGTTGAGATTGGTAGTGTGATGAGGTTGGGAGTGTGTTGAGGTTGGGAGTGTGTTGTGGTTGGGAGTGTGTTGTGGTTGGTAGTGTGTTGAGGTTGGGAGTGTGTTGAGGTTGGGAGTGTGTTGAGGTCGGGAGTGTGTTGAGGTCGGGAGTGTGTTGAGGTCGGGAGTGTGTTGAGGTCGGGAGTGTGTTGAGGTCGGGAGTGTATTGAAGTTGGTAGTGTGTTGTGGTTGGTAGTGTGTTGAGGTCGGGAGGGTGTTGAGGTTGGGAGTGTGTTGAGGTTGGTAGTGTGATGAGGTTGGGAGTGTGTTGAGGTTGGGAGTGTGTTGAGGTTGGGAGTTTCTTGAGGTTGGGAGTGTGTTCAGGATAGGAGTGTGTTGAGGCTGGGAGTATGTTGAGGCTGGGAGTGTGTTGAGGGTGGGAGTGTGTTGAGGCTGGGAGTGTGTTGAGGTTGGGAGTGTGCTGAGGTTGGAAGAGTGTTGAGGTTGGGAGTGTGTTGAGGTTGGCAATGTGTTGCGGTAGGGGGGTTGTCGAGGTTGGTAGTGTGTTGAGGTTGGTAGTGTGTTGTGGTAAGAAGTGTCTCGTTGTGTAGTGTGGTGAGGTTGGGAGTGTGTTGAGGTTGGGAGTGTGTTGAGGTTGGGAGTGTGTTGAGGTTGGGTGTGTGTTGTGGTTGGGTGTGTGTTGTGGTTGGGTGTGTGTTGTGGTTGGGAGTGTGTTGAGGTTGGGAGTGTATTGAGGTTGGGAGTGTGTTGAGGTTGGGAGTGTGTTGAGGTTGGGAGTGTGTTGAGGTTGGGAGTGTGTTGAGGTTGGGAGTGTGTTGAGATTGGGAGTGTGTTGAGATTGGGAGTGTGTTGAGATTGGGAGTGTGTTGAGATTGGGAGTGTGTTGAGGTTGGGAGTGTGTTGAGGTTGGGAGTGTGTTGAGGTTGGGGGGGTGTTGAGGTTGGGAGTGTGTTGAGGTTGGGAGTGTGTTGAGGTTGGTAGTGCGTTGAGGTTGGGAGTGTGTTGAGGTTGGTAGTGTTGAGGTTGATAGTGCGATGAGGTTGATAGTGCGATGAGGTTGGTAGTGCGTTGAGGTTGGTAGTGCGTTGAGGTTGGTAGTGCGTTGAGGTTGGGAGTGTGTTGAGGTTGGTAGTGTTGAGGTTGATAGTGCGATGAGGTTGGTAGTGCGTTGTGGTTGGTAGTGCGTTGTGGTTGGTAGTGTGTTGAGGTTGGTAGTGTGTTGAGGTTGGGAGTGTGTTGAGGTTAGTAGTGTGTTGAGGTTGGTAGTGTGTTGAGGTTGGGAGTGTGTTGAGGTTAGTAGTGTGTTGAGGTTGGTAGTGTGTTGAGGTTGGTAGTGTGTTGAGGTTGGTAGTGTGTTGTTGTTGGTAGTGTGTTGTTGTTGGTAGTGTGTTGTTGTTGGTAGTGTGTTGTTGTTGGTAGTGTGTTGTTGTTGGTAGTGTGTTGAGGTTGGTAGTTGGTTGAGGTTTGTAGTGTGCTGTGGTTGGTAGTGTGTTAAATTTGGTAGTGTGTTTTAGTTGGTAGTGTGTTGTAGTTGGTAGTGTGTTGTTGTTGGTAGTGTGTTGTTGTTGGTAGTGTAGTAGTTGGGAGTGTGTTGAGGTTAGTATTGTGTTGAGGTTGGTAGTGTGTTGAGGTTGGTAGTGTGTTGAGGTTGGGAGTGTGTTGAGGTTGGGAGTGTGTTGAGGTTGGGAGTGTGTTGAGGTTGGGAGTGTGTTGAGGTTGGGAGTGTGTTGTGGTTGGTAGTGTGTTGTAGTTGGTAGTGTGTTGAGGTTGGGAGTGTGTTGAGGTTAGTAGTGTGTTGAGGTTAGTAGTGTGTTGAGGGTGGGAGTGTGTTGAGGTTGGGAGTGTTGAAGTTGGGAGTGTTGAAGTTGGGAGTGTTGAGGTTGGTAGTGTGTTGAGGTTCGTTGTGTGTTGAGGTTGGTAGTGTGTTGAGGTTGGGAGTGTGTTGAGGTTGGGAGTGTGTTGAGGTGGGGAGTGTGTTGTGGTTGGGAGTGTGTTGAGGTTGGGAGTATGTTGAGGTTGGGAGTATGTTGAGGTTGGGAGTGTGTTGAGGTTGGGAGTGTGTTGTAGTTGGTAGTGTGTTGTGGTTGGTCGTGTGTTGTGGTTGGTCGTGTGTTGTGGTTGGTAGTGTGTTGTGGTTGGTAGTCTGTTGAAGGTGTAAGTTTGTTGAGGTTAGGAGTGCTTTATGGTTGGAATTGTGTAGTGGTTGATAGTGTGTAGAGGTTGGGATTGTGTAGAGGTTGGGATTGTGTTGAGGTTGGGATTGTGTAGAGGTTGGGATTGTGTTGAGGATTAGAGTGTGTTGTGGTTGGGATTGTGCTGAGGTTGGGATTGTGGTGAGGGTGGGATTGTGTTGAGGTTGGGAATGTGTTGAGGTTGGGAGTGTGTTGAGGTTGGGAGTGTGTTGAGGTTGGTTGTGTTGAGGTTGAGAGTGTGTTGAGGTTGGTGGTGTGTTGAGGTTGGGAGTGTGTTGTAGTTGGTAGTGTGTTGAGGTTGGGAGTGTGTTGAGGTTAGTAGTGTGTTGAGGTTAGTAGTGTGTTGAGGGTGGGAGTGTGTTGAGGTTGGGAGTGTTGAGGTTGGGAGTGTTGAAGTTGGGAGTGTTGAGGTTGGTAGTGTGTTGAGGTTCGTTGTGTGTTGAGGTTGGTAGTGTGTTGAGGTTGGGAGTGTGTTGTGGTTGGGAGTGTGTTGAGGTTGGGAGTGTGTTGAGGTTGGGAGTGTGTTGAGGTTGGGAGTATGTTGAGGTTGGGAGTATGTTGAGGTTGGGAGTGTGTTGAGGTTGGGAGTGTGTTGAGGTTGGGAGTGTGTTGTAGTTGGTAGTGTGTTGTGGTTGGTCGTGTGTTGTGGTTGGTCGTGTGTTGTGGTTGGTAGTGTGTTGTGGTTGGTAGTCTGTTGAAGGTGTAAGTTTGTTGAGGTTAGGAGTGCTTTATGGTTGGAATTGTGTAGTGGTTGATAGTGTGTAGAGGTTGGGATTGTGTAGAGGTTGGGATTGTGTTGAGGTTGGGATTGTGTAGAGGTTGGGATTGTGTTGAGGATTAGAGTGTGTTGTGGTTGGGATTGTGCTGAGGTTGAGATTGTGGTGAGGGTGGGATTGTGTTGAGGTTGGGAATGTGTTGAGGTTGGGAGTGTGTTGAGGTTGGGAGTGTGTTGAGGTTGGTTGTGTTGAGGTTGAGAGTGTGTTGAGGTTGGTGGTGTGTTGAGGTTGGGAGTGTGTTGAGGTTGGGAGTGTGTTGAGGTTGGGAGTGTGTTGAGGTTGGGAGTGTGTTGAGGTTCGTAGTGTGTTGAGGTTGGTAGTGTGTTGTGGTTGGGAGTGTGTTGAGGTTGGGAGTTTGTTGAGTTTGGTAGTGTGTTCAGGATAGGAGTGTGTTGAGGCTGGGAGTGTGTTGAGATTAGTAGGGTGTTGAGGTTGGGAGTGTGTTGAGGCTGGGAGTGTGTTGAGGCTGGGAATGTGTTGAGGCTGGGAGTGTGTTCAGATTAGTAGGGTGTTGAGGCTGGGAGTGTGTTGAGGTTGGTCGTGTGTTGAGGTTGGTCGTGTGTTGAGGTTGGTCGTGTGTTGAGGTTGGTCGTGTGTTGAGGTTGGTCGTGTGTTGAGGTTGGTCGTGTGTTGAGGTTGGTCGTGTGTTGAGGTTGGTCGTGTGTTGAGGTTGGTCGTGTGTTGAGGTTGGTCGTGTGTTGAGGTTGGGAGTGTGTTGAGGTTGGGAGTGTGTTGAGGTTTGGAGTGTGTTGAGGTTGGTAGTGTGTTGAGGTTGGTCGTGTGTTGAGGTTGTTCGTGTGTTGAGGTTGGTCGTGTGTTGAGGTTGGTCGTGTGTTGAGGTTGGTCGTGTGTTGAGGTTGGTCGTGTGTTGAGGTTGGGAGTGTGTTGAGGTTGGGAGTGTGTTGAAGTTGGTAGTGTGTAGTAGTTGGTAGTGTGTTGTGGTTGGTATTGTGTTGAGGTTGGGAGTGTGTTGAGGTTTGAAGTGTGTTGAGGTTAGTAGTGTGTTGAGGCTGGGAGTGTGCTGAGGCTGGGAGTGTGTTGAGGTTGGGAGAGTGTTGAGGTTGGGAGTGTGTTGAGGTTGGGAGTGTGTTTAGGTTGGGAGTGTGTTGAGGTTGGGAGTGTGTTGAGGCTGGGAGTGTGTTGAGGTTCGGAGTGTGTTGAGGCTGGGAGTGTGTTGAGGTTGGGAGTGTGTTGAGGCTGGGAGTGTGTTGAGGTTCGGAGTGTGTTGAGGTTGGGAGAGTGTTGAGGTTGGGAGTGTGTTTAGGTTGGGAGTGTGTTGAGGTTGGGAGTGTGTTGAGGATGGTAGTGTGTTGTGGTTGGTAGTGTGTTGTGGTTGGTAGTGTGTTGTGGTTGGTAGTGTCTTGTGGTTGGTAGTGTGTTTTGGTTGGTAGTGTGTTGTAGTTGGTAGTGTGTTGAGGTTGGTAGTGTGTTGTGGTTGGTAGTGTGTTGTGGTTGGTAGTGTGTTGTAGTTGGTAGTGTGTTGTGGTTGGTAGTGTGTTGTTGTTGGTAGTGTGTTGTAGTTGGTAGTGTGTTGAGGATGGTAGTGTGTTGAGGTTGGTAGTGTGTTGAGGTTGGTAGTGTGTTGAGGTTGGTAGTGTGTTGAGGTTGGTAGTGTGTTGAGGTTGGTAGTGTGTTGAGGTTGGTAGTGTGTTGAGGTTGGTAGTGTGTTGTAGTTGGTAGTGTGTTGTGGGTGGTAGTGTGTTGAATTTGGTAGTGTGTTGTAGTTGGTAGTGTGTTGTTGACGTTGGTAGTGTATTGTGGTTGGTAGTGCCTTGATATTGGTAGTGTGTTGTTGTTGGTAGTGTGTTGTAGTTGGTAGTGTGTTGATGTTGGTAGTGTGTATTGGATGGTAGTGTGTTGTGGATGTTAGTGTGTTGTGGTTGGTTGTGTGTTGAGGTTGGGAGTGTGTTGTGGTTGAAAGTGTGTTGAGATTGGGAGTGTGTTGAGGTTGGGAGCGTGTTGAGTTTGGGAGTGTGTTGAGGTTGGGAGTGTGTTGAGGTTGGGAGTGTGTTGAGGTTGGGAGTGTGTTGAGGTTGGGAGTGTGTTGAGGTTGGGAGTGTGTTGAGGTTGGGAGTGTGTTGAGGTTGGGAGTGTGTTGAGGTTGGGAGTGTGTTGAGGTTGGGAGTGTCTTGAGGTTGGGAGTGTCTTGAGGTTGGGAGTGTGTTGAGGTTGGGAGTGTGTTGAGGTTAGGAGTGCTTTGAGGTTGGTAGTGTTTAGTGGTTGTTAGTGTGTAGTGGTTGGGATTGTGTAGAGGTTGGTAGTTTTTTGTGGTTGGGAGAGTGTTGAGGTTGGGATTGTGTTGAGGTTGGGAGTGTGTTGTGGTTGATAGTGTGTAGAGGTTGGGATTGTGTAGAGGTTGGGAGTGTGTTGAGGTTGGGAGTGTGTTGAGGTTGGGAGTGTGTTGAGGTTAGGAGTGTGTTTTTGTTGGGAGTGTGTTGAGTTTGGTAGTGTGTTGAGATTGGGAGTGTGTTGAGGTGGGGAGTGTGTTAAGGTTGGGAGTGTGTTGAGGTTGGGAGTGTGTTGAGGTTGGGAGTGTGTTGAGGTTGGGAGTGTGTTGAGTTTGGGAGTGTGTTGTGGTTGGGAGTGTGTTGAGGTTAGGAGTGTGTTGAGGTTGGGAGTGTGTTGAGGTTGGGAGTGTGTTGAGGTTGGGAGTGTGTTGATGTTGGGAATGTGTTGAGGTTGGGAGTGTGTTGAGTTTCGGAGTGTGTTGAGGTTGGGAGTGTGTTGATGTTGGGAATGTGTTGAGGTTGGGAGTGTGTTGAGTTTCGGAGTGTATTGAGGTTGGGAGTGTGTTGAGGTTGGGAGTGTGTTGAGGTGGGGTGTGTGTTGAGGTTGGAAGTGTGTTGTGGTTGGTAGTGTGTTGTGGTTGGTAGTGTGTTGTGGTTGGTAGTGTGTTGTGGTTGGTAGTGTGTTGTGGTTGGTAGTGTGTTGTGGTTGGGAGTGTGTTGAGGTTGGGAGTGTGTTGAGGATGGGAGTGTGTTGAGGATGGGAGTGTGTTGTGGTTGGGAGTGTGTTGAAGGCTATGAGTGTGGGCTGGTTGGTAGTGTGTTGTGGTTGGTAGTGTAGTAGTTGGGAATGTGTTGAGATTAGTAGTGTGTTGGGGTTGGGAGTGTGTTGAGGTTAGTATTGTGTTGAGGTTTGTCGTGTGTTGAGGTTGGAAGTGTGTTTAGGTTGGTAGTGTGTTGAGGTTGGTAGTGTGTTGAGGTTGGGAGTGTGTTGAGGTTGGTAGTGTGTTGAGGTTGGTAGTGTGTTGAGGTTGGTAGTGTGTTGAGGTTGGGAGTGTGTTGAGGTTGGGAGTGTGTTGAGGTTGGGAGTGTGTTGTGGTTGGTAGTGTGTTGTAGTTGGTAGTGTGTTGAGGTTTGTAGTGTGTTGAGGTTAGTAGTGTGTTGAGGTTGGTAGTGTGTTGAGGTTGGGAGTTTGTTGAGGTTGTTAGTGTGTTGAGGTTGGTCGTGTGTTGAGGTTGGTCGTGTGTTGAGGTTGGTCGTGTGTTGAGGTTGGTCGTGTGTTGAGGTTGGGAGTGTGTTGAGGTTGGGAGTGTGTTGAGGTTGGGAGTGTGTTGAGGTTGGGAGTGTGTTGAGGTTGGGAGTGTGTTGAGGTTGGGAGTGTGTTGAGGTTGGGAGTGTGTTGAGGTTGGGAGTGTGTTGAGGTTGGGAGTGTGTTGAGGTTGGGAGTGTGTTGAAGTTAGTAGTGTGTTGTAGTTGGTAGTGTGTTGTGGTTGGTAGTGTGTTGAGGTTGGGAGTGTGTTGAGGTTTGAAGTGTGTTGAGGTTAGTAGTGTGTTGAGGTTAGTAGTGTGTTGAGGCTAGGAGTGTGTTGAGGCTGGGAGTGTGTTGAGGTTGGGAGTTTGTTGAGGTTGGTAGTGTGTTGAGGTTGGTCGTGTGTTGAGGTTGGTAGTGTGTTGAGGTTGGGAGTGTGTTGAGGTTGGGAGTGTGTTGAGGTTGGGAGTGTGTTGAAGTTGGTAGTGTGTTGTAGTTGGTAGTGTGTTGAGGTTGGGAGTGTGTTGAGGTTAGTAGTGTGTTGAGGCTAGGAGTGTGTTGAGGCTGGGAGTGTGCTGAGGCTGGGAGTGTGTTGAGGTTGGGAGTGTGTTGAGGTTAGTAGTGTGTTGAGGCTAGGAGTGTGTTGAGGCTGGGAGTGTGCTGAGGCTGGGAGTGTGTTGAGGTTGGGAGAGTGTTGAGGTTGGGAGTGTGTTTAGGTTGGGAGTGTGTTGAGGTTGGGAGTGTGTTTAGGTTGGGAGTGTGTTGAGGTTGGGAGTGTGTTGAGGCTGGGAGTGTGTTGAGGCTGGGAGTGTGTTGAGGCTGGGAGCGTGTTGAGGTTCGGAGTGTGTTGAGGCTGGGAGTGTGTTGAGGTTGGGAGTGTGTTGAGGCTGAGAGTGTGTTGAGGTTGGGAGTGTGTTGAGGTTGGGAGAGTGTTGAGGTTGGGAGTGTGTTTAGGTTGGGAGTGTGTTGAGGTTGGGAGTGTGTTGAGGTTGGGAGTGTGTTGAGGTTGGGAGTGTGTTGAGGATGGTAGTGTGTTGAGGATGGTAGTGTGTTGAGGATGGGAGTGTGTTGAGGTTGGGAGTGTGTTGAGGTTGGGAGTGTGTTGTGGTTGGGAGTGTGTTGAGGTTGGGAGTGTGTTGAGGTTGGGAGTGTGTTGAGGTTGGGAGTGTGTTATAGTCGGTAGTGTGTTGTAGTTGGTAGTGTGTTGAAGTTGGGAGTGTGTTGAGGCTAGGAGTGTGTTGAAGCTGGGAGTGTGTTGAAGCTGGGAGTGTGTTGAGGCTGGGAGTGTGTTGAGGCTGGGAGTGTGTTGAGGTTGGGAGAGTGTTGAGGTTGGGAGTGTATTTAGGTTGGGAGTGTGTTGAGGTTGGGAGTGTGTTGAGGTTGGGAGTGAGTTGAGGTTGGGAGTGTGTTGAGGTTGGGAGTGTGTTGAGGCTGGTAGTGTGTTGAGGCTGGTAGTGTGTTGAGGCTGCGAGTGTGTTGAGGCTGGGAGTGTGTTGAGGATGGGAGTGTGTTGTGGTTGGGAGTGTGTTGAGGCTGCGAGTGTGTTGAGGCTGCGAGTGTGTTGAGGCTGGGAGTGTGTTGAGGTTGGGAGTGTGTTGAGGATGGGAGTGTGTTGTGGTTGGTAGTGTCTTGTAGTTGTTAGTGTGTTGTTGTTGGTAGTGTAGTAGTTGGGAGTGTGTTGAGATTAGTAGTGTGTTGGGGTTGGGAGTGTGTTGAGGTTTGTAGTGTGTTGAGGTTGGTAGTGTGTTGAGGCTGGTAGTGTGTTGAGGCTGGTAGTGTGTTGAGGCTGGTAGTGTGTTGAGGTTGGTAGTGTGTTGAGGTTGGTAGTGTGTTGAGGTTGGTAGTGTGTTGAGGTTGGTAGTGTGTTGAGGTTGGTAGTGTGTTGAGGTTGGGAGTGTGTTGTAGTTGGAAGTGTATTGTGGGTGGACGTGTGTTGTGGGTTGAAGTGTGTTGTGGTTGGTAGTGTGTTGTGGTTGATTGTGTGTTGAGGTTGGTAGTGTTCTGTGGGTGGGAGTTTGTTGTTGTTGTAGTGGGTTGAGGTTGGGAGAGTGTTGAGGTTGTCATTGTGTTGGGGATATGAATGTGTTGTGGATGGAAGTGTGTTGTGGTTGGTAGTGTATTGAGGTTAGGAGTGCTTTGAGGTTGGTAGTGTTTAGTGATTGTTAGTGTGTAGAGGTTGGGATTGTGTAGAGGTTGGTAGTTTTTTGTGGTTGGGAGAGTGTTGAGGTTGGGATTGTGTTGAAATTGGGAGTGTGTTGAGGTCGGGAGTGTGTTGAGGTCGGGAGTGTGTTGAGGTTGGGAGTGTGTTGAGGTTGGTAGTGTGTTGTGGTTGGTAGTGTATTGAGGTTAGGAGTGCTTTGAGGTTGGTAGTGTTTAGTGATTGTTAGTGTGTAGAGGTTGGGATTGTGTAGAGGTTGGTAGTTTTTTGTGGTTGGGAGAGTGTTGAGGTTGGGATTGTGTTGAAATTGGGAGTGTGTTGAGGTCGGGAGTGTGTTGAGGTCGGGAGTGTGTTGAGGTTGGGAGTGTGTTGAGGTTGGTAGTGTGTTGTGGTTGGTAGTGTGTTGTGGTTGGGAGTGTGTTGAGGGTGGTAGTGTGTTGAGGGTGGTAGTGTTTTGAGGTTGGGATTGTGATGTGGTTGGTAGTGTGTTGTTGAGGTTGGGAGTGTGTTGAGGTCGGGAGTGTGTTGAGGTTGGTAGTGTGTTGAGGTTGGTAGTGTGTTGAGGTTGGTAGTGTGTTGAGGTTGGTAGTGTGTTGTAGTTGGTAGTGTGTTGTGGGTGGTAGTGTGTTGAATTTGGTAGTGTGTTGTAGTTAGTAGTGTGTTGTAGTTGGTAGTGTGTTGTAGTTGGTAGTGTGTTGTTGAGGTTGGTAGTGTATTGTGGTTGATTGTGTGTTGATGTTGGTGGTGTGTTGAGGTTGGTAGTGTTCTGTGGTTGGGAGTTTGTTGTTGTTGTAGTGGGTTGAGGTTGGGAGAGTGTTGAGGTTGTCATTGTGTTGGGGATATGAATGTGTTGTGGATGGAAGTGTGTTGTGGTTGGTAGTCTGTTGAGGTTGGGAGTGTGTTGAGGTTGGTAGTGTGTTGTGGTTGGTAGTGTATTGAGGTTAGGAGTGTTTTGAGGTTGGTAGTGTTTAGTGGTTGTTAGTGTGTAGAGGTTGGGATTGTGTAGAGGTTGGGAGAGTGTTGAAATTGGGAGTGTGTTGAGGTCGGGAGTGTGTTGAGGTCGGGAGTGTGTTGAGGTTGGGAGTGTGTTGAGGTTGGGAGTGTGTTGAGGTTGGGAGTGTGTTGAGGTTGGGAGTGTGTTGTGGTTGGTAGTGTGTTGTGGTTGGGAGTGTGTTGTGGTTGGTAGTGTGTTGTGGTTGGGAATGTGTTGGGGGTGGTAGTGTGTTGAGGGTGGTAGTGTTTTGAGGTTGGGAGTGTGTTGTGGTTGGTAGTGTGTTGTGGTTGGTAGTGTGTTGTGGTTGGTAGTGTGTTGTGGTTGGTAGTGTGTTGTGGTTGGTAGTGTGTTGTGGTTGGTAGTGTGTTTTGGTTGGTAGTGTGTTGTGGTTGGTAGTGTGTTGTGGTTGGTAGTGTGTTGTGGTTGGTAGTGTGTTGTAGTTGGTAGTGTGTTGAGGATGGTAGTGTGTTGAGGTTGGTAGTGTGTTGAGGTTGGTAGTGTGTTGAGGTTGGTAGTGTGTTGAGGTTGGTAGTGTGTTGAGGTTGGTAGTGTGTTGAGGTTGGTAGTGTGTTGAGGTTGGTAGTGTGTTGAGGTTGGTAGTGTGTTGAGGTTGGTAGTGTGTTGAGGTTGGTAGTGTGTTGAGGTTGGTAGTGTGTTGAGGTTGGTAGTGTGTTGAGGTTGGTAGTGTGTTGAGGTTGGTAGTGTGTTGTAGTTGGTAGTGTGTTGTGTGTTGTAGTTGGTAGTGTGTTGTAGTTGGTAGTGTGTTGTTGAGGTTGGTAGTGTATTGTTGTTGGTAGTGCCTTGATGTTGGTAGTGCCTTGATGTTGGTAGTGTGTTGTTGTTGGTAGTGTGTTGTAGTTGGTGTTGTGTGTTTGAGGTTGGTAGTGTATTGTGGTTGGTAGTGTGTTGATGTTGGTAGTGTGTATTGGATGGTAGTGTGTTGAGGTTGGGAGTGAGTTGAGGTTGGGAGTGTGTTGAGGTTGGGAGTGTGTTGTGGTTGGTAGACTGTTGAGGGTGTCAGATTTTGAGGTTAGGAGTGCTTTGAGGTTGGTAGTGTTTAGTGGTTGTTAAACACTACACACTCCCAACCTCAACACACTCCCAACCTCAACACACTCCCAACCTCAACACACTACCAACCTCAACACACAACGAACCTCAACACACTACCAACCTCAACACTCCCAACTTCAACACTCCCAACTTCAACACTCCCAACCTCAACACACTCCCACCCTCAACACACTACTAACCTCAACACACTACTAACCTCAACACACTCCCAACCTCAACACACTACCAACTACAACACACTACCAACCACAACACACTCCCAACCTCAACACACTCCCAACCTCAACACACTCCCAACCTCAACACACTCCCAACCTCAACACACTCCCAACCTCAACACACTACCAACCTCAACACACTACCAACCTCAACACAATACTAACCTCAACACACTCCCAACTACTACACTACCAACAACAACACACTACCAACAACAACACACTACCAACTACAACACACTACCAACTAAAACACACTACCAAATTTAACACACTACCAACCACAGCACACTACAAACCTCAACCAACTACCAACCTCAACACACTACCAACAACAACACACTACCAACAACAACACACTACCAACAACAACACACTACCAACAACAACACACTACCAACAACAACACACTACCAACCTCAACACACTACCAACCTCAACACACTACCAACCTCAACACACTACTAACCTCAACACACTCCCAACCTCAACACACTACCAACCTCAACACACTACTAACCTCAACACACTCCCAACCTCAACACACTACCAACCTCAACACACTACCAACCACAACGCACTACCAACCACAACGCACTACCAACCTCATCGCACTATCAACCTCAACACTACCAACCTCATCGCACTATCAACCTCAACACTACCAACCTCAACACACTCCCAACCTCAACGCACTACCAACCTCAACGCACTACCAACCTCAACGCACTACCAACCTCATCGCACTATCAACCTCATCGCACTATCAACCTCAACACTACCAACCTCAACACACTCCCAACCTCAACGCACTACCAACCTCAACACACTCCCAACCTCAACACACTCCCAACCTCAACACCCCCCCAACCTCAACACACTCCCAACCTCAACACACTCCCAACCTCAACACACTCCCAATCTCAACACACTCCCAATCTCAACACACTCCCAATCTCAACACACTCCCAATCTCAACACACTCCCAACCTCAACACACTCCCAACCTCAACACACTCCCAACCTCAACACACTCCCAACCTCAACACACTCCCAACCTCAACACACTCCCAACCTCAATACACTCCCAACCTCAACACACTCCCAACCACAACACACACCCAACCACAACACACACCCAACCACAACACACACCCAACCTCAACACACTCCCAACCTCAACACACTCCCAACCTCAACACACTCCCAACCTCACCACACTACACAACGAGACACTTCTTACCACAACACACTACCAACCTCAACACACTACCAACCTCGACAACCCCCCTACCGCAACACATTGCCAACCTCAACACACTCCCAACCTCAACACTCTTCCAACCTCAGCACACTCCCAACCTCAACACACTCCCAGCCTCAACACACTCCCACCCTCAACACACTCCCAGCCTCAACATACTCCCAGCCTCAACACACTCCTATCCTGAACACACTCCCAACCTCAAGAAACTCCCAACCTCAACACACTCCCAACCTCAACACACTCCCAACCTCATCACACTACCAACCTCAACACACTCCCAACCTCAACACCCTCCCGACCTCAACACACTACCAACCACAACACACTACCAACTTCAATACACTCCCGACCTCAACACACTCCCGACCTCAACACACTCCCGACCTCAACACACTCCCGACCTCAACACACTCCCGACCTCAACACACTCCCAACCTCAACACACTCCCAACCTCAACACACTACCAACCACAACACACTCCCAACCACAACACACTCCCAACCTCAACACACTCCCAACCTCATCACACTACCAATCTCAACACACTCCCAACCTCAACACACTCCCAACCTCAACACACTCCCAACCTCAACACACTCCCAACCTCAACACACTCCCAACCTCAACACACTCCCAACCTCAACACACTCCCAACCTCAACACACTCCCAACCTCAACACACTCCCAACCTCAACACACTCCCAACCTCAACACACTCCCAATCTCAACACTCTCCCAACCTCAACACACTTCCAACCTTAACACTCTCCCAACCTCAACACACTCCCAGCCTCAACACACTCCCAGCCTCAACACACTCCCAGCCTCAACACACTCCCAGCCTCAACACACTACTATCCTGAACACACTACCAACCTCAACAAACTCCCAACCCCAACACACTCCCAACCACAACACACTACTAACCTCAACACACTACAAACCTCAACACACTCCCAACCTCAACACACTACCAACCACAACACACTACCAACCACAACACACTACCAACCACAACATAGTACCATCTTCAACACACTCCCAACCTCAACACACTCCCAACCTCAACACACTCCCAACCTCAACACACTCCCAACCTCAACACACTCCCAACCTCAACACACTACCAACCTCAACACACTACCAACCTCAACACCCTACCAACCTCAACACACTACCAACCTCAACACACTACCAACCTCAACACACTACCAACCTCAACACACTACCAACCTCAACACACTACCAACCTCAACACACTACCAACCTCAACACACTACCAACCTCAACACACTACAAACCTCAACACACTATCAACCACAACACACTATCAACCACAACACACTACCAATCTCAAAACACTCCCAACTATAAGAAACTACCAACCTCAACACACTCCCAACCTCAACACAATCCCAACCTCAACACACTCCCAACCACAACACACTACCAAACACAACACACTACCAACCACAACACACTACCAAACACAACACACTACCAACCACAACACACTACCAACCTCAACACACTACCAACCACATCACAATCCCAACCTCAAAACACTACCACCCTCAACACACTCCCAACCACAACACACTACCAACCACAACACACTGCCAACTTCAACACACTACCAACCTCAACACACTCCCGATCTCAACTCACTCCCGACCTCAACACACTTCCAACCTCAACACTCTCCCAACCTCAACACTCTCCCAACCTCAACACTCTCCCAACCTCAACACACTCCCAGCCTCAACACACTACCAACTTCAACACATTCCCAACCTCAACACAGTCCCAACCTCAACACAGTCCCAACCTCAACACACTCCCAACCTCAACACACTCCCAACCTCATCACACTTCCAACCTCAACACACTCCCAACCTCAACACACTCCCAACCTCAACACATTCCCAACCTCAACACACTCCCAACCTCAACACACTCCCAACCTCAACACACTTCCAACCTCAACACTCTCCCAACCTCAACACACTCCCAACCTCAACACACTCCCAGCCTCAACACACTCCCAGCCTCAACACACTCTCAGCCTCAACACACTCCCAGCCTCAACACACTCCCAGCCTCAACACACTCCCAGCCTCAACACACACTCAGCCTCAACACACTCCCAGCCTCTACACACTCCCAGCCTCTACACACTCCCAGCCTCTACACACTCCCAGCCTCAACACACACTCAGTCTCAACACACTCCCAGCCTCAACACACTCCCAGCCTCAACACACACTCAGCCTCAACACACACTCAGCCTCAACACACTCCCAGCCTCAACACACTCCCAGCCTCAACACACTACTATCCTGAACACACTACCAACCTCAACAAACTCCCAACCTCAACAAACTCCCAACCTCAACACACTCCCAACCTCAACACACTACTAACCTCAACACACTACAAACCTCAACACACTCCCAACCTCAACACACTACCAACCACAACACACTACCAACCAAAACACACTACCATCTTCAACACACTACCAACTATAACACACTATGAACCACAACACACTACCAACCTCAACAACACACTACCAACCACATCACATTCCCAACCTCAAAACACTACCAACCTCAACACACTACCACCCTCAACACACTCCCAACCACAACACACTACCAACCACAACACACTACCAACCTCAACACACTCCCAACCACAACACACTACCAACCTCAACACACTCCCAACCTCAACACACTCCCAACCTCAACACACTCCCAACCTCAACACACTCCCGACCTCAACACACTCCCAACCTCAACACACTCCTAGCCTTCAACACACTCCTAGCCTTCAACACACTACCAACCTTAAACACACTACCAACCTCAACACACTACAAACCTCAACAAAATACTAACCTCAATACACTCCCAACCCCAACACACTACTAATTTCAACACACTCCCAACTACTACACTACCAACAACAACACACTAAAAACTACAACACACTACCAACCACAACACACTCCCAACTACAACACAATCCCAACCTCAACACACTACCAACCACAACACACTCCCAACCTCAACACACTCCCAACCTCAACACACTCCCAACCTCAACACACTCCCAACCTCAACACACTCCCAACCTCAACACACTCCCAACCTCAACACACTCCCAACCTCAACACACTCCCAACCTCAACACACTCCCAACCTCAACACACTCCCAACCTCAACACACTCCCAACCTCAACACACTCCCAACCTCATCACACTTCCAACCTCAACACTCTCCCAGCCTCAACACACTCCCAGCCTCAACACACTCCCAGCCTCAACACACTCCCAGCCTCAAAACACTCCCAGCCTCAACACACTCCCAGCCTCAACACACTCCCAGCCTCAACACACTCCCAGCCTCAACACGCTACCAACCTCAACACCCAACCTCAACACGCTCCCAACCTCGACACACTTCCAACCTCGACACTCTCCCAACCTCAACACACTCCCAACCTCAACACACTCCCAACCTCTACACACTCCCAACCTCAACACACTCCCAGCCTCAACACACTCCCAGCCTCAACACACTCCCAGCCTCAACACACTCCCAGCCTCAACACACTCCCAGCCTCAACACACTCCCAGCCTCAACACACTCCCAGCCTCAACACACTCCCAGCCTCAACACACTCCCAGCCTCAACACACTCCCAGCCTCAACACACTCCCAGCCTCAACACACTCCCAGCCTCAACACACTCCCAGCCTCAACACACTCCCAGCCTCAACACACTCCCAGCCTCAACACACTACCAACCTCAACAAACTCCCAACCTCAACACACTAGCAACCACAACACACTAGCAACCACAACACACTAGCAACCACAACACACTACCAACCACAACACACTACCAACCACAACACACCACCAACCACAACACCCTACCAACCTAAACACACTACCAACCTCGACAACCCCCCTACCGCAACACATTGCCAACCTCAACACACTACCAACCTTAACACACTCCCATCCTCAACACAATCCCAACCTCAACACAATCCCAACCTCAACACACTCCCAACCTCACTACACTACACAACGAGACACTTCTTACCACAACACACTACCAACCTCAACACACTACCAACCTCGACAACCCCCCTACCGCAACACATTGCCAACCTCAACACACTCCCAACCTCAACACATTCCCAACCTCAACACAATCCTAACCTCACCACAATGCCAACCTCAACACAATCCCAACCTCTACACAATACCAACCACAACACACTACCAACCTCCACACACAACCAACCACAACACACTTCCAACTACAACAGACTCCCTACCTCAACACACTACCAACCTGAACACACTACCAATCACAACACACTAACATCCACAACACACTTCCATACACAACACACTACCAACATCAACACACTACCAACCACAACACACTAACATCCACAACACACTACCATCCACAACACACTACCAACATCAACACACTACCAACCACAACACACTACCAACCACAACACACTAACATCCACAACACACTACCATCCACAACACACTACCAACATCAACACAATACCTACCACAACACACCACCAACCTCAGCAACACACTACCAACTATATCACACTACCAACATCAACACACTCCCAACCTCAACACACTCCCAGCCTCAACACACTCCCAGCCCCAACACACTTCCAACCTCAACACACTCCCAACCTCAACACACTCCCTTCCTCAACACACTCCCAGCCTCAACACACTCCCAGCCTCAACACACTCCCAGCCTCAACACACTCCCAGCCTCAACACACACTCAGCCTCAACACACTCCCAGCCTCTACACACTCCCAGCCTCTACACACTCCCAGCCTCAACACACACTCAGCCTCAACACACTCCCAGCCTCAACACACTCCCAGCCTCAACACACACTCAGCCTCAACACAATCCCAGCCTCAACACACACTCAGCCTCAACACACTCCCAGCCTCAACACACTCCCAGCCTCAACACACTACTATCCTGAACACACTACCAACCTCAACAAACTCCCAACCTCAACAAACTCCCAACCTCAACACACTCCCAACCTCAACACACTACTAACCTCAACACACTACAAACCTCAACACACTCCCAACCTCAACACACTACCAACCACAACACACTACCAACCAAAACACACTACCATCTTCAACACACTACCAACTATAACACACTATGAACCACAACACACTACCAACCTCAACAACACACTACCAACCACATCACATTCCCAACCTCAAAACACTACCACCCTCAACACACTACCACCCTCAACACACTCCCAACCTCAACACACTACCAACCACAACACACTCCCAACCACAACACACTCCCAACCACAACACACTCCCAACCTCAACACACTCCCAACCTCAACACACTCCCAACCTCAACACACTCCCAACCTCAACACACTCCCAACCTCAACACACTCCCGACCTCAACACACTCCCGACCTCAACACACTCCCAACCTCAACACACTCCTAGCCTTCAACACACTCCTAGCCTTCAACACACTACCAACCTCAACACACTACAAACCTCAACAAAATACTAACCTCAATACACTCCCAACCCCAACACACTACTAATTTCAACACACTCCCAACTACTACACTACCAACAACAACACACTAAAAACTACAACACACTACCAACCACAACACACTCCCAAATACAACACAATCCCAACCTCAACACACTACCAACCACAACACACTCCCAACCTCAACACACTCCCAACCTCAACACACTCCCAACCTCAACACACTCCCAACCTCAACACACTCCCAACCTCAACACACTCCCAACCTCAACACACTCCCAACCTCAACACACTCCCAACCTCAACACACTCCCAACCTCAACACACTCCCAACCTCATCACACTTCCAACCTCAACACTCTCCCAGCCTCAACACACTCCCAGCCTCAACACACTCCCAGCCTCAACACACTCCCAGCCTCAACACACTCCCAGCCTCAACACACTCCCAGCCTCAACACACTCCCAGCCTCAACACACTCCCAGCCTCAACACACTCCCAGCCTCAACACACTCCCAGCCTCAACACACTCCCAGCCTCAACACACTACCAACCTCAACACCCAACCTCAACACACTCCCAACCTCAACACACTTCCAACCTCGACACTCTCCCAACCTCAACACACTCCCAACCTCAACACACTCCCAACCTCAACACACTCCCAACCTCAACACACTCCCAACCTCAACCCACTCCCAACCTCAACACACTCCCAGCCTCAACACACTCCCAGCCTCAACACACTCCCAGCCTCAACACACTCCCAGCCTCAACACACTCCCAGCCTCAACACACTCCCAGCCTCAACACACTCCCAGCCTCAACACACTCCCAGCCTCAACACACTCCCAGCCTCAACACACTACTATCCTGAACACACTACCAAATTCAACAAACTCCCAACCTCAACACACTAGCAACCACAACACACTAGCAACCACAACACACTAGCAACCACAACACACTACCAACCACAACACCCTACCAACCACAACACACCACCAACCACAACACCCTACCAACCTAAACACACTACCAACCTCGACAACCCCCCTACCGCAACACATTGCCAACCTGAACACACTACCAACCTTAACACACTCCCATCCTCAACACAATCCCAACCTCAACACAATCCCAACCTTAACACACTCCCAACCTCACTACACTCCCAACCTCACTACACTACACAGCGAGACACTTCTTACCACAACACACTACCAACCTCGACAACCCCCCTACCGCAACACATTCCCAACCTCAACACAATCCTAACCTCACCACAATGCCAACCTCAACACAATCCCAACCTCTACACAATACCAACCACAACACACTACCAACCTCCACACACAACCAACCACAACACACTTCCAACTACAACAGACTCCCTACCTCAACACACTACCAACCTCAACACACAACCAACCTCAACACAAACAACCACAACACACTACCAACTTCAACACACTACCAACCTCAACACACAACCAACCTCAACACAAACAACCAAAACACTCTACCAACCTGAACACACTACCAATCACAACACACTAACATCCACAACACACTTCCATACACAACACACTACCAACATCAACACACTACCAACCACAACACACTAACATCCACAACACACTACCATCCACAACACACTACCACCATCAACACACTACCAACCACAACACACTACCAACCACAACACACTAACATCCACAACACACTACCATCCACAACACACTACCAACATCAACACACTACCTACCACAACACACCACCAACCTCAGCAACACACTACCAACTATATCACACTACCAACATCAACACACTCCCAACCTCAACACACTCCCAGCCTCAACACACTCCCAGCCTCAACACACTCCCAACCTCAACACACTCCCAACCTCTACACACTCCCTTCCTCAACACACTCCCTTCCTCAACACACTCCCTTCCTCAACACACTCCCAGCCTCAACACACTCCCAGCCTCAACACACTCCCAGCCTCAACACACTCCCAGCCTCAACACACTCCCAGCCTCAACACACTCCCAACCTCAACACACTCCCAACATCAACACACTTCCAACCTCAACAAAATACTAACCTCAATACACTCCCAACCCCAACACACTACTAATTTCAACACACTCCCAAATACTACACTACCAACAACAACACACTAAAAACTACAACACACTACCAACCACAACACACTCCCAACTACAACACAATCCCAACCTCAACACACTACCAACCACAACACACTCCCAACCTCAACACACTCCCAACCTCAACACACTCCCAACCTCAACACTCTCCCAACCTCAACACTCTCCCAACCTCAACACACTCCCAACCTCAACACACTCTAAACCTCAACACACTCCCAACCTCATCACACTTCCAACCTCAACACTCTCCCAGCCTCAACACACTCCCAGCCTCAACACACTCCCAGCCTCAACACACTCCCAGCCTCAACACACTCCTAGCCTCAACACACTCCCAGCCTCAACACACTCCCAGCCTCAACACACTCCCAGCCTCAACACACTCCCAGCCTCAACACACTACCAACCTCAACACCCAACCTCAACACACTCCCAACCTCAACACACTTCCAACCTCGACACTCTCCCAACCTCAACACACTCCCAACCTCAACACACTCCCAACCTCAACACACTCCCAGCCTCAACACACTCCCAGCCTCAACACACTCCCAGCCTCAACACACTCCCAGCCTCAACACACTCCCAGCCTCAACACACTCCCAGCCTCAACACACTACTATCCTGAACACACTACCAACCTCAACAAACTCCCAACCTCAACACACTAGCAACCACAACACACTAGCAACCACAACACACTACCAACCACAACACACTACCAACCACAACACACTACCAACCACAACACACTACCAACCACAACACACTACCAACCACAACACACTACCAACCACAACACACTACCAACCACAACACACTACCAACCACAACACACCACCAACCACAACACCCTACCAACCTAAACACACTACCAACCTCGACAACCCCCCTACCGCAACACATTGCCAACCTCAACACACTACCAACCTTAACACACTCCCATCCTCAACACAATCCCAACCTCAACACAATCCCAACCTCAACACACTCCCAACCTCACTACACTACACAACGAGACACTTCTTACCACAACACACTACCAACCTCAACACACTACCAACCTCGACAACCCCCCTACCGCAACACATTGCCAACCTCAACACACTCCCAACCTCAACACATTCCCAACCTCAACACAATCCTAACCTCACCACAATGCCAACCTCAACACAATCCCAACCTCTACACAATCCCAACCACAACACACTACCAACCTCCACACACAACCAACCACAACACACTTCCAACTACAACAGACTCCCTACCTCAACACACTACCAACCTCAACACACAACCAACCTCAACACAAACAACCACAACACACTACCAACTTCAACACACTACCAACCTCAACACACAACCAACCTCAACACAAACAACCAAAACACTCTACCAACCTGAACACACTACCAATCACAACACACTAACATCCACAACACACTTCCATCCACAACACACTACCAACATCAACACACTACCAACCACAACACACTAACATCCACAACACACTACCATCCACAACACACTACCAACATCAACACACTACCAACCACAACACACTACCAACCACAACACACTAACATCCACAACACACTACCATCCACAACACACTACCAACATCAACACACTACCTACCACAACACACCACCAACCTCAGCAACACACTACCAACTATAACACACTACCAACATCAACACACTCCCAACCTCAACACACTCCCAACCTCAACACACTCCCTTCCTCAACACACTCCCAGCCTCAGCACACTCCCAGCCCCAACACACTTCCAACCTCAACACACTCCCAACCTCAACACACTCCCTTCCTCAACACACTCCCTTCCTCAACACACTCCCAGCCTCAACACACTCCCAGCCTCAACACACTCCCAGCCTCAACACACTCCCAGCCTCAACACACTCCCAGCCTCAACACACTTCCAACCTCAACACTCCCAACCTCAACACCCTACTAACCTGAACACACACTCCTAACCTAAACACACACTCCTAACCTAAACACACACACACACTTCTAACCTCAACATACACACTCCTAACCTCAACACACACACTCGTAACCTCAACACACTCCCAACCTCAGTACACTGCACACCTCAGTACACTCCTAACTTCAGTACACTCCCAACCTCAACCTCAGTACATTCCTAACCTCAGTACACTCCCAACCTCAGTACACTCCCAACCTCAGTACACTCCCAACCTCAACACACTCCTATCCTGAACACACTACCAACCTCAAGAAACTCCCAACCTCATCACACTCCCAACCTCATCACACTCCCAACCTCATCACACTCCCAACCTCAACACACTCCCAACCTCAACACACTCCCAACCTCAACACACTCCCAACCTCAACACACTCCCAACCTCAACACACTCCCAACCTCAACACACTACCAACCTCAACACACTACCAACCTCAACACACTTCCAACCTCAACACACTACAAACCTCAACACAATACTAATCTCAACACACTACCAACAACAACACACTACCAACCTCTACAACACACTACCAACTACAACACACTACCAACAACAACACACTATCAACTACAACACACTACCAACTACAACACACTCTCAAATTTGACACACTACCAACCACAGCACACTACCAACTACAACACACTACCAACTACAACACACTACAAACCTCAACCAACTACCAACCTCAACACACTACCATCCTCAACACACTACCAACCACAACACACTAACAACCTCAACACAATACCAACTACAACACACTACCAACAACAACACACTACCAACAACAGCACACTACCAACAACAACACACTACCAACAACAACACACTACCAACAACAACACACTACCAACAACAACACACTACCAACAACAACACACTACCAACAACAACACACTACCAACCACAACACACTACCAACTACAACACACTACCAACCACAACACACTACCAACCACAACACACTACCAACCTCAGCAACACACTACCAACTATAACACACTACGTACCACAACACACTACCAACCACATCACAATACCAACCTCAAAACACTACCACCCTCAACACACTACCACCCTCAACACACTACCAACCACAACACACTACCAACTTCAACACACTCCCAACCTCAACACATCCCCAACCTCAACACACTACCAACCTCAACACACTACCAACCTCAACACACTCCCAACCTCAACACACTACCAACCTCAACACACTACCAACCTCAACACACTACAAACCTCAACTCAATACTAACCTCAACACACTCCCAACCCCAACACACTACTAATCTCAACACACTCCCAACCCCAACACACTACTAATCTCAACACACTACCAACCTCAACACACTCCTAGCCTTCAACACACTCCCAACCACAACACAATCCCAACCACAACACACTCCCAACCTCAACACACTCCCAACCTCAACACACTCCCAACCTCAACACACTCCCAACCTCAACACACTCCCAACCTCAACACACTCCCAACCTCAACACATTCCCAACCTCAACACAATCCTAACCTCACCACAATGCCAACCTTAACACAATCCCAACCACAACACACTTCCAACTACAACACACTACCAACCTCAACACACTCCCAACCACAACACAATCCCAACCTCAACACACTACCAACCACAACACACTACCAACCTCAACACAAACAACCACAACACACCACCAACTTCAACACACTACCAACCTCAACACACTACCAACCTCAACACACAACCAACCTCAACACAAACAACCAAAACACTCTACCAACATGAACACACTACCAATCACAACACACTAACATCCACAACACACTACCATCCACAACACACTACCATCCACAACACACTACCAACATCAACACACTACCTACCACAACACACCACCAACCTCAGCAACACACTACCAACTATAACACACTACCAACATCAACACACTACCAACCACAACACACTACCAACCACAACACACTAACATCCACAACACACTACCATCCACAACACACTACCATCCACAACACACTACCAACCTCAACACACTCCCAACCTCAACACACTACCACCCTCAACACACTCCCAACCTCAACACTCCCATCCTCAACACACTCCCAACCTCAACACACTCCCAACCTCAACACACTCCCAACCTCAACACACTCCCAACCTCAACACACTACCAACCTCAACACACTCCCAACCTCAACACACTCCCAACCTCAACACACTCCCTTCCCCAACACACTCCCAGCCTCAACACACTCCCAGCCCCAACACACTCCCAGCCTCAACACACTCCCAACCTCAACACAATTCCAACCTCAACACTCCCAACCTCAACACTCCCAACCTCAACACCCTACTAACCTGAACACACACTCCTAACCTAAACACACACTCCTAACCTAAACACACACTCCTAACCTCAACACACACACACACTTCTAACCTCAACATACACACTCCTAACCTCAACACACACACTCCTAACCTCAACACTCACACTCCTAACCTCAACACACACACTCCTAACCTCAACACACACACTCCTAACCTCAACACACAAACTCCTAACCTCAACACACACACTCGTAACCTCAACACACTCCCAACCTCAGTACTCTGCACACCTCAGTACACTTCACACCTCAGTACACTGCACACCTCAGTACACTCCCAACTTCAGTACACCCTCAACCTCAACTTCAGTACATTCCCAACCTCAGTACATTCCCAACCTCAGTACATTCCCAACCTCAGTACATTCTCAATCTCAGTACACTCCCAACCTCAGTACACTCCCAACCTCAGTACACTCCCAACCTCAACACACTCCCAACCTCAACACACTCCCAACCTCAACACACTCCCAACCTCAACACACTCCCAACCTCAACACACTCCCAACCTCAACACACTCCCAACCTCAACACACTCCCAACCTCAACACACTCCCAACCTCAACACACTACCAACCTCAACACACTACCAACCTCAACACACTCCCAACCTCAACACACTCCCAACCTCAACACACTCCCTTCCCCAACACACTCCCAGCCTCAACACACTCCCAGCCCCAACACACTCCCAGCCTCAACACACTCCCAACCTCAACACAATTCCAACCTCAACACTCCCAACCTCAACACTCCCAACCTCAACACCCTACTTACCTGAACACACACTCCTAACCTAAACACACACTCCTAACCTAAACACACACTCCTAACCTCAACACACACACACACTTCTAACCTCAACATACACACTCCTAACCTCAACACACACACTCCTAACCTCAACACTCACACTCCTAACCTCAACACACACACTCCTAACCTCAACACACACACTCCTAACCTCAACACACAAACTCCTAACCTCAACACACACACTCGTAACCTCAACACACTCCCAACCTCAGTACTCTGCACACCTCAGTACACTTCACACCTCAGTACACTGCACACCTCAGTACACTCCCAACTTCAGTACACCCTCAACCTCAACTTCAGTACATTCCCAACCTCAGTACATTCCCAACCTCAGTACATTCCCAACCTCAGTACATTCCCAACCTCAGTACATTCCCAACCTCAGTACACTCCCAACCTCAGTACACTCCCAACCTCAGTACACTCCCAACCTCAGTACACTCCCAACCTCAACACACTCCCAACCTCAACACACTCCCAACCTCAACACACTCCCAACCTCAACACACTCCCAACCTCAACACACTCCCAACCTCAACACACTCCCAACCTCAACACACTCCCAACCTCAACACACTCCCAACCTCAACACACTACTAACCTCAACACACTCCCAACCTCAACACACTCCCAACCTCAACACACTCCCTTCCCCAACACACTCCCAGCCTCAACACACTCCCAGCCCCAACACACTCCCAGCCTCAACACACTCCCAACCTCAACACAATTCCAACCTCAACACTCCCAACCTCAACACTCCCAACCTCAACACCCTACTAACCTGAACACACACTCCTAACCTAAACACACACTCCTAACCTAAACACACACTCCTAACCTCAACACACACACACACTTCTAACCTCAACATACACACTCCTAACCTCAACACACACACTCCTAACCTCAACACTCACACTCCTAACCTCAACACACACACTCCTAACCTCAACACACACACTCCTAACCTCAACACACAAACTCCTAACCTCAACACACACACTCGTAACCTCAACACACTCCCAACCTCAGTACTCTGCACACCTCAGTACACTTCACACCTCAGTACACTGCACACCTCAGTACACTCCCAACTTCAGTACACCCTCAACCTCAACTTCAGTACATTCCCAACCTCAGTACATTCCCAACCTCAGTACATTCCCAACCTCAGTACATTCCCAACCTCAGTACACTCCCAACCTCAGTACACTCCCAACCTCAACACACTCCCAACCTCAACACACTCCCAACCTCAACACACTCCCAACCTCAACACACTCCCAACCTCAACACACTCCCAACCTCAACACACTCCCAACCTCAACACACTCCCAACCTCAACACACTCCCAACCTCAACACACTCCCAACCTCAACACACTCCCAACCTCAGCACACTCCCAACCTCAACACACTCCCAGCCTCAACACACTCCCAGCCTCAACATACTCCCAGCCTCAACACACTCCTATCCTGAACACACTACCAACCTCAAGAAACTCCCAACCTCAACACACTCCCAACCTCAAAACACTCCCAACCTCATCACACTACCAACCTCATCACAATACCAACCTCATCACACTACCAACCTCATCACACTACCAACCTCAACACACAACCAACCTCAACACAAACAACCAAAACACTCTACCAACCTGAACACACTACCAATCACAACACACTAACATCCACAACACACTTCCATACACAACACACTACCAACATCAACACACTACCAACCACAACACACTAACATCCACAACACACTACCATCCACAACACACTACCACCATCAACACACTACCAACCACAACACACTACCAACCACAACACACTAACATCCACAACACACTACCATCCACAACACACTACCAACATCAACACACTACCTACCACAACACACCACCAACCTCAGCAACACACTACCAACTATATCACACTACCAACATCAACACACTCCCAACCTCAACACACTCCCAGCCTCAACACACTCCCAGCCCCAACACACTTCCAACCTCAACACACTCCCAACCTCAACACACTCCCTTCCTCAACACACTCCCTTCCTCAACACACTCTCAGCCTCAACACACTCCCAGCCTCAACACACTCCCAGCCTCAACACACTCCCAGCCTCAACACACCCCAACCTCAACACACTCCCAACCTCAACACACTTCCAACCTCAACAAAATACTAACCTCAATACACTCCCAACCCCAACACACTACTAATTTCAACACACTCCCAAATACTACACTACCAACAACAACACACTAAAAACTACAACACACTACCAACCACAACACACTCCCAACTACAACACAATCCCAACCTCAACACACTACCAACCACAACACACTCCCAACCTCAACACACTCCCAACCTCAACACACTCCCAACCTCAACACACTCCCAACCTCAACACACTCCCAACCTCAACACACTCCCAACCTCAACACTCTCCCAACCTCAACACACTCCCAACCTCAACACACTCTAAACCTCAACACACTCCCAACCTCATCACACTTCCAACCTCAACACTCTCCCAGCCTCAACACACTCCCAGCCTCAACACACTCCCAGCCTCAACACACTCCCAGCCTCAACACACTCCCAGCCTCAACACACTCCCAGCCTCAACACACTCCCAGCCTCAACACACTCCCAGCCTCAACACACTACCAACCTCAACACCCAACCTCAACACACTCCCAACCTCAACACACTTCCAACCTCGACACTCTCCCAACCTCAACACACTCCCAACCTCAACACACTCCCAACCTCAACACACTCCCAGCCTCAACACACTCCCAGCCTCAACACACTCCCAGCCTCAACACACTCCCAGCCTCAACACACTCCCAGCCTCAACACACTCCCAGCCTCAACACACTCCCAGCCTCAACACACTACTATCCTGAACACACTACCAACCTCAACAAACTCCCAACCACAACACACTAGCAACCACAACACACTAGCAACCACAACACACTACCAACCACAACACACTACCAACCACAACACACTACCAACCACAACACACTACCAACCACAACACACTACCAACCACAACACACTACCAACCACAACACACTACCAACCACAACACACTACCAACCACAACACACTACCAACCACAACACACTACCAACCACAACACACTACCAACCACAACACACCACCAACCACAACACCCTACCAACCTAAACACACTACCAACCTCGACAACCCCCCTACCGCAACACATTGCCAACCTCAACACACTACCAACCTTAACACACTCCCATCCTCAACACAATCCCAACCTCAACACACTCCCAACCTCACTACACTACACAACGAGACACTTCTTACCACAACACACTACCAACCTCAACACACTACCAACCTCGACAACCCCCCTACCGCAACACATTGCCAACCTCAACACACTCCCAACCTCAACACACTCCCAACCTCAACACACTCCCAACCTCAACACACTCCCAACCTCAACACACTCCCAACCTCAACACACTCTCAACCTCAACACATTCCCTACCTCAACACACTCCCAACCTCAACACACTCCCAACCTCAACACACTCCCAACCTCAACACACTCCCAACCTCAACACACTTCCAACCTTAACACTCTCCCAACCTCAACACACTCCCAGCCTCAACACACTCCCAGCCTCAACACACTCCCAGCCTCAACACACTCCCAGCCTCAACACACTCCCAGCCGCAACACACTACTATCCTGAACACACTACCAACCTCAACAAACTCCCAACCTCAACAAACTCCCAACCTCAACACACTCCCAACCACAACACACAACTAACCTCAACACACTACAAACCTCAATACACTACAAACCTCAACACACTCCCAACCTCAACACACTACCAACCACAACACACTCCCAACCACAACACACAACTAACTTCAACACACTCCCAACCACAACACACAACTAACTTCAACACACTCCCAACCTCAACACACTCCCAACCTAGACACACTCCCAACCACAACACACAACTAACCTCAACACACTCCCAACCTCAACACACTCCCAACCTCAACACACTACCAACCTCAACACACTACCAACCTCAACACACTACCAACCTCAACACACTACCAACCTCAACACACTACCAACCTCAACACACTACAAACCTCAACACAATACTAACCTCAACACACTCCCAACCCCAACACACTACTAATCTCAACACACTCCCATCTACTACACTACCAACAACATCACAATCCCAACCTCAAAACACTACCACCCTCAACACACTCCCAACCACATCACACTACCAACCACATCACACTACCAACCACAACACACTACCAACTTCAACACACTCCCAACCTCAACACACTCCCGACCTCAACACACTACCAACCTCAACACACTACCAACTTCAACACAGTCCCAACCTCAACACACTCCCAACCTCATCACACTACCAACCTCATCACACTACCAACCTCAACACACTCCCAACCTCAACACACTCCCAACCTCAACACATTCCCAACCTCAACACACTCCCAACCTCAACACACTCCCAACCTCAACACACTTCCAACCTCAACACTCTCCCAACCTCAACACACTCCCAGCCTCAACACACTCCCAGCCTCAACACACTCCCAGCCTCAACACACTCCCAGCCTCAACACACTCCCAGCCTCAACACACTCCCAGCCTCAACACACTCCCAGCCTCAACACACTCCCAGCCTCAACACACTCCCAGCCTCAACACACTTCTAGCCTCAACACACTCCCAGCCTCAACACACTCCCAGCCTCAACACACTCCCAGCCTCAATACACACTCAGCCTCAACACAATCCCAGCCTCAACACACACTCAGCCTCAACACACTCCCAGCCTCAACACACTACTAACCTCAACACACTCCCAACCTCAACACACTACTAACCTCAACACACTACAAACCTCAACACACTCCCAACCTCAACACACTACCAACTATAACACACTATGAACCACAACACACTACCAACCTCAACAACACACTACCAACCACATCACAATCCCAACCTCAAAACACTACCACCCTCAACACACTACCACCCTCAACACACTCCCAACCACAACACACTACCAACCACAACACACTACCAACCTCAACACACTCCCAACCTCAGTACATTCCCAACCTCAGTACACTCCCAACCTCAGTACACTCCCAACCTCAGTACACTCCCAACCTCAGTACACTCCCAACCTCAGTACACTCCCAACCTCAGTACACTCCCAACCTCAACACACTCCCAACCTCAACACACTCCCAACCTCAACACACTCCCAACCTCAACACACTCCCAACCTCAGCACACTCCCAACCTCAACACACTCCCAGCCTCAACACACTCCTATCCTGAACACACTACCAACCTCAAGAAACTCCCAACCTCAACACACTCCCAACCTCAAAACACTCCCAACCTCATCACACTACCAACCTCATCACACTACCAACCTCATCACACTACCAACCTCATCACACTACCAACCTCATCACACTACCAACCTCAATACACTCCCGACCTCAACACACTACCAACCACAACACACTACCAACTTCAACACACTCCCAACCTCAACACACTCCCGACCTCAACACACTACCAACCTCAACACACTACCAACCTCAACACACTACCAACCTCAACACACTCCCAACCTCAACACACTCCCAACCTCAGCACACTACCAACCACAACACACTCCCAACCTCAACACACTCCCAACCTCAACACACTCCCAACCTCATCACACTACCAACCTCAACACACTCCCAACCTCAACACACTCCCAACCTCAACACATTCCCTTCCTCAACACACTCCCAACCTCAACACACTCCCAACCTCAACACACTCCCAACCTCAACACACTCCCAACCTCAACACACTCCCTACCTCAACACACTCCCAACCTCAACACACTCCCAACCTCAACACACTCCCAACCTCAACACACTCCCAACCTCAACACACTTCCAACCTTAACACTCTCCCAACCTCAACACACTCCCAGCCTCAACACACTCCCAGCCTCAACACACTCCCAGCCTCAACACACTCCCAGCCTCAACACACTCCCAGCCGCAACACACTACTATCCTGAACACACTACCAACCTCAACAAACTCTCAACCTCAACACACTCCCAACCACAACACACAACTAACCTCAACACACTACAAACCTCAACACACTCCCAACCTCAACACACTACCAACCACAACACACTACCAACCACAACACACTACCAACCACAACACAGTACCAACTTCAACACACTACCAACCTCAACACACTACCAACCTCAACACACTACCAACCTCAACACACTACCAACCTCAACACACTACCAACCTCAACAAACTACCAACCTCAACACACTACAAACCTCAACACAATACTAACCTCAACACACTCCCAACCCCAACACACTACTAATCTCAACACACTCCCATCTACTACACTACCAACCACATCACAATTCCAACCTCAAAACACTACCACCCTCAACACACTCCCAACCACAACACACTACCAACCACAACACACTACCAACTTCAACACACTCCCAACCTCAACACACTCCCGACCTCAACACACTACCAACCGCAACACACTACCAACTTCAACACAGTCCCAACCTCAACACACTCCCAACCTCAACACACTCCCAACCTCATCACACTACCAACCTCATCACACTACCAACCTCATCACACTCCTAACCTCAACACACTCCCAACCTCAACACATTCCCAACCTCAACACACTCCCAACCTCAACACACTCCCAACCTCAACACACTTCCACCTCAACACTCTCCCAACCTCAACACACTCCCAGCCTCAACACACTCCCAGCCTCAACACACTCCCAGCCTCAACACACTCCCAGCCTCAACACACTCCCAGCCTCAACACACTCCCAGCCTCAACACACTCTCAGCCTCAACACACACTCAGCCTCAACACACTCCCAGCCTCAACACACTCCCAGCCTCAACACACTCCCAGCCTCAACACACTCCCAGCCTCAACACACTCCCAGCCTCAACACACTCCCAGCCTCAACACACTCCCAGCCTCAACACAATCCCAGCCTCAACACACACTCAGCCTCAACACACTCCCAGCCTCAACACACTACTAACCTCAACACACTCCCAACCTCAACACACTACTAACCTCAACACACTACAAACCTCAACACACTCCCAACCTCAACACACTACCAACTATAACACACTATGAACCACAACACACTACCAACCTCAACAACACACTACCAACCACATCACAATCCCAACCTCAAAACACTACCACCCTCAACACACTACCACCCTCAACACACTCCCAACCACAACACACTACCAACCACAACACACTACCAACCTCAACACACTCCCAACCTCAACACACTCCCGACCTCAACACACTCCCAGCCTCAACACACTACCAACCTCAACACACTCCTAGCCTTCAACACACTCCTAGCCTTCAACACACTACCAACCTCAACACACTACAAACCTCAACAAAATACTAACCTCAATACACTCCCAACCCCAACACACTACTAATTTCAACACACTCCCAACTACTACACTACCAACAACAACACACTAACAACTACAACACACTACCAACCACAACACACTACCAACCTCAACACACTTCTAGCCTTCAACACACTACCAACCACAACACACTACCATCCACAACACACTCCCAACTACAACACAATCCCAACCTCAACCCACTCCCAACCTCAACACACTCCCAACCTCAACACACTCCCAACCTCAACACACTCCCAACCTCATCACACTACCAACCTCAACACCCAACCTCAACCCACTCCCAACCTCAACACACTCCCAACCTCACCACACTCCCAACCTCAACACACTCCCAGCCTCAACACACTCCCAGCCTCAACACACTCCCAGCCTCAACACACTCCCAGCCTCAACACACTCCCAGCCTCAACACACTCCCAGCCTCAACACACTCCCAGCCTCAACACACTCCCAGCCTCAACACACTCCCAGCCTCAACACACTCCCAGCCTCAACACACCCCCAGCCTCAACACACTACCAACCTCAACAAACTCCCAACCTCAACACACTACCAACCAAAACACACTACCATCTTCAACACACTACCAACTATAACACACTATGAACCACAACACACTACCAACCTCAACAACACACTACCAACCACATCACAATCCCAACCTCAAAACACTACCACCCTCAACACACTACCACCCTCAACTCACTCCCAACCACAACACACTACCAACCACAACACACTACCAACCACAACACACTACCAACCACAACACACTACCAACCTCAACACACTCCCAACCTCAACACACTCCCAACCTCAACACACTCCCGACCTCAACACTCTACCAACCACAACACACTACCAACTTCAACACACTCCCAACCTCAACACACTCCCAACCTCAACACACTCCCGACCTCAACACACTCCCGACCTCAACACACTCCCGACCTCAACACACTCCCGACCTCAACACACTCCCAACCTCAACACACTACCAACCTCAACACATCCCCAACCTCAACACACTACAAACCTCAACACACTCCCAACCCCAACACACTACTAATCTCAACACACTCCCAACCCCAACACCCTACTAATCTCAACACACTCCCAACTGCTACACTACCAACCACAACACACTACCAACCACAACACACTACCAACTACAACTCACTACCAACCTCAACACACTCCTAGCCTTCACCACACTCCCAACCACAACACACTCCCAACCACAACACACTCCCAACCATAACACACTCCCATCCTCAACACACTCCCATCCTCAACACTCTCCCATCCTCAAAACACTCCCAACCACAACACAATACGAAACACAACACACTACCAACCACAACACACTAGCAACCACAACACACTACCAACCACAACACACTAGCAACCACAACACACTAGCAACCACAACACACTAGCAACCACAACACACTACCAACCACAACACACTACCAACCACAACACACTACCAACCACAACACACTACCAACTATAACACACTCCCAACCTCAGCACACTCCCAACCTCAACGCACTACCAACCTCAACGCACTACCAACCTCAACACTCCCAACCTCAACACTCCCAACCTCAACACACTCATAACCTCAACACACTCCCAACCTCAACACACTCCCATCCTCAACACACTCCCAACCTCAACACACTCCCAACCTCAACACACTCCCAATCTCAACACACTCCCAACCTCAACACACTCCCAACCTCAACACACTCCCAACCTCTACACACTCCCAACCTCAACACACTCCCAACCTCAACACACTCCCAACCTCAACACACTCCTAACCTCAACACACTACCAACCTCAACACACTCCCAACCTCAACACACTCCCAACCTCAACACACTCCCATCCTCAACACACTCCCAACCTCACCACATTACACAACGAGACACTTCTTACCACAACACACTACCAACCTCAACACACTACCAACCTCAACACACTACCAACCTCAACACACTACCAACCTCAACACACTACCAACCTCGACAACCCCCCTACCGCAACACATTGCCAACCTCAATACACTACCAACCTTAACACACTCCCATCCTCAACACAATCCCAACCTCAACACAATCCCAACCTCAACACACTCCCAACCTCAACACACTCCCAACCTCAACACACTCCCAACCTCAACACACTCCCAACCTGAACACTCCCAACCTGAACACTCCCAACCTCAACACACTCCCAACCTCAACACATTCCTAACCTCAACACAATCCTAACCTCACCACAATGCCAACCTCAACACAATCCCAACCTCTACACAATCCCAACCACAACACACTACCAATCTCAAAACACTCCCAACTATAAGAAACTACCAACCTCAACACAATCCCAACCTCTACACAATCCCAACCACAACACACTACCAATCTCAAAACACTCCCAACTATAAGAAACTACCAACCTCAACACACTCCCAACCACAACACACTCCCAACCTCAACACAATCCCAACCTCAACACAATCCCAACCTCAACACAATCCCAACCTCTACACAATCCCAGCCTCTACACACTCCCAACCTCAACACACAACCAACCACCACACACAACCAACCTCCACACACAACCAACCACAACACACTTCCAACTACAACAGACTCCCTACCTCAACACACTACCAACCTCAACACACTACCAACTTCAACACACTACCAACCTCAACACACCACCAACCTCAACACACTACCGACCACAACACACTACTATCCACAACACACTACTATCCACAACACACTACCAACATCAACACACTACCAACCACAACACACTACCAATCACAACACACTACCATCCACAACACACTACCATCCACAACACACTATCAACATCAACACACTACCAACCACAACACACTACAAACCACAACACACTACCAACTACAACACACTACCAACCTCAACACACTACCAACTTCAACACACTACCATCCTCAACACACTACCAACCACAACACACTACCAACCACAACACACCACCAACCTCAGCAACACACTACCAACTACAACACACTACGAACCACAACACACTACCAACCTCAAGAACACACTACCAACCACATCACAATCCCAACCTCAACACTTCCAACCTCAACACACTCCCATCCTCAACACACTCCCAACCTCAACACACTCCCAACCTCAACACACTCCCAACCTCAACACACTCCCAACCTCAACACACTCCCAACCTCAACACACTCCCAACCTCAACACACTCCCAACCTCAACACACTCCCAAACTCAACACACTCCCTTCCTCAACACACTCCCTTCCTCAACACACTCCCAGCCTCAACACACTCCCAGCCTCAACACACTCCCAGCCCCAACACACTACCAGCCTCAACACACTCCCAACCTCAACACACTTCCAACCTCAACACTCCCAACCTCAACACCCTACTAACCTGAACACACACTCCTAACCTAAACACACACTCCTGACCTAAACACACATTCCTGACCTAAACACACACTCCTAACCTAAACACACACTCCTAACCTGAACACACACACACACTTCTAACCTCAACATACACACTCCTAACCTCAACACACACACTCCTAACCTCAACACACAAACTCCTAACCTCAACACACACTCGTAACCTCAACACACTCCCAACCTCAGTACACTGCACACCTCAGTACACTTTACACCTCAGTACACTGCACACCTCAGTACACTCCCAACTTCAGTACACTCCCAACCTCAACCTCAGTACATTCCCAACCTAAGTACACTCCCAACCACAAGACACTCCCAACCTCAACACACTCCCAACCTCAACACTTTCCCAACCTCAACACACTCCCAACCTCAACACACTCCCAGCCTCAACACACTCCTATCCTGAACACACTACCAACCTCAACACACTCCCAACCTCAACACACTCCCAACCTCATCACACTACCAACCTCATCACACTACCAACCTCATCACACTACCAACCTCATCACACTACCAACCTCATCACACTACCAACCTCATCACACTACCAACCTCAACACACTCCCAACCTCAACACACTCCCAACCTCAACACATTCCCAACCTCAACACACTCCCAACCTCAACACACTCCCAACCTCAACACACTTCCAACCTCAACACTCTCCCAACCTCAACACACTCCCAGCCTCAACACACTCCCAGCCTCAACACACTCCCAGCCTCAACACACTCCCAGCCTCAACACACTCCCAGCCTCAACACACTCTCAGCCTCAACACACACTCAGCCTCAACACACTCCCAGCCTCAACACACTCCCAGCCTCAACACACTCCCAGCCTCAACACACTCCCAGCCTCAACACAATCCCAGCCTCAACACACACTCAGCCTCAACACACTCCCAGCCTCAACACACTACTAACCTCAACACACTCCCAACCTCAACACACTACTAACCTCAACACACTACAAACCTCAACACACTCCCAACCTCAACACACTACCAACTATAACACACTATGAACCACAACACACTACCAACCTCAACAACACACTACCAACCACATCACAATCCCAACCTCAAAACACTACCACCCTCAACACACTACCACCCTCAACACACTCCCAACCACAACACACTACCAACCACAACACACTACCAACCTCAACACACTCCCAACCTCAACACACTCCCGACCTCAACACACTCCCAGCCTCAACACACTACCAACCTCAACACACTCCTAGCCTTCAACACACTCCTAGCCTTCAACACACTACCAACCTCAACACACTACAAACCTCAACAAAATACTAACCTCAATACACTCCCAACCCCAACACACTACTAATTTCAACACACTCCCAACTACTACACTACCAACAACAACACACTAACAACTACAACACACTACCAACCACAACACACTACCAACCTCAACACACTTCTAGCCTTCAACACACTACCAACCACAACACACTACCATCCACAACACACTCCCAACTACAACACAATCCCAACCTCAACACACTCCCAACCTCAACACACTCCCAACCTCAACACACTCCCAACCTCATCACACTACCAACCTCAACACCCAACCTCAACACACTCCCAACCTCACCACACTCCCAACCCCAACACCCTACTAATCTCAACACACTCCCAACTGCTACACTACCAACCACAACACACTACCAACCACAACACACTACCAACTACAACTCACTACCAACCTCAACACACTCCTAGCCTTCACCACACTCCCAACCACAACACACTCCCAACCACAACACACTCCCAACCATAACACACTCCCATCCTCAACACACTCCCATCCTCAACACTCTCCCATCCTCAAAACACTCCCAACCACAACACAATACGAAACACAACACACTACCAACCACAACACACTAGCAACCACAACACACTAGCAACCACAACACACTAGCAACCACAACACACTAGCAACCACAACACACTACCAACCACAACACACTACCAACCACAACACACTACCAACCACAACACACTACCAACCACAACACACTACCAACTATAACACACTCCCAACCTCAGCACACTCCCAACCTCAACGCACTACCAACCTCAACGCACTACCAACCTCAACACTCCCAACCTCAACACTCCCAACCTCAACACACTCATAACCTCAACACACTCCCAACCTCAACACACTCCCAACCTCAACACACTCCCAACCTCAACACACTCCCAATCTCAACACACTCCCAACCTCAACACACTCCCAACCTCAACACACTCCCAACCTCAACACACTCCCAACCTCAACACACTCCCAACCTCAACACACTCCCAACCTCAACACACTCCTAACCTCAACACACTACCAACCTCAACACACTCCCAACCTCAACACACTCCCAACCTCAACACACTCCCATCCTCAACACACTCCCAACCTCACCACATTACACAACGAGACACTTCTTACCACAACACACTACCAACCTCAACACACTACCAACCTCAACACACTACCAACCTCGACAACCCCCCTACCGCAACACATTGCCAACCTCAATACACTACCAACCTTAACACACTCCCATCCTCAACACAATCCCAACCTCAACACAATCCCAATCTCAACACACTCCCAACCTCAACACACTCCCAACCTCAACACACTCCCAACCTCAACACACTCCCAACCTCAACACTCCCAACCTCAACACACTCCCAACCTCAACACATTCCCAACCTCAACACAATCCTAACCTCACCACAATGCCAACCTCAACACAATCCCAACCTCTACACAATCCCAACCACAACACACTACCAATCTCAAAACACTCCCAACTATAAGAAACTACCAACCTCAACACAATCCCAACCTCTACACAATCCCAACCACAACACACTACCAATCTCAAAACACTCCCAACTATAAGAAACTACCAACCTCAACACACTCCCAACCACAACACACTCCCAACCTCAACACAATCCCAACCTCAACACAATCCCAACCTCAACACAATCCCAACCTCTACACAATCCCAGCCTCTACACACTCCCAACCTCAACACACAACCAACCACCACACACAACCAACCTCCACACACAACCAACCACAACACACTTCCAACTACAACAGACTCCCTACCTCAACACACTACCAACCTCAACACACTACCAACTTCAACACACTCCCAACCTCAACACACTCCCAACCTCAACACACTCCCAACCTCAACACACTCCCAACCTCAACACACTCCCAACCTCAACACACTCCCAACCTCAACACACTCCCAACCTCAGCACACTCCCAACCTCAACACACTCCCAACCTCAACACACTCCCAAACTCAACACACTCCCTTCCTCAACACACTCCCTTCCTCAACACACTCCCAGCCTCAACACACTCCCAGCCTCAACACACTCCCAGCCCCAACACACTACCAGCCTCAACACACTCCCAACCTCAACACACTTCCAACCTCAACACTCCCAACCTCAACACCCTACTAACCTGAACACACACTCCTAACCTAAACACACACTCCTGACCTAAACACACACTCCTGACCTAAACACACACTCCTAACCTAAACACACACTCCTAACCTGAACACACACACACACTTCTAACCTCAACATACACACTCCTAACCTCAACACACACACTCCTAACCTCAACACACAAACTCCTAACCTCAACACACACTCGTAACCTCAACACACTCCCAAACTCAACACACTTCCAACCTCAACACTCCCAACCTCAACACCCTACTAACCTGAACACACACTCCTAACCTAAACACACACTCCTGACCTAAACACACACTCCTGACCTAAACACACACTCCTAACCTAAACACACACTCCTAACCTGAACACACACACACACTTCTAACCTCAACATACACACTCCTAACCTCAACACACACACTCCTAACCTCAACACACAAACTCCTAACCTCAACACACACTCGTAACCTCAACACACTCCCAACCTCAGTACACTGCACACCTCAGTACACTTTACACCTCAGTACACTGCACACCTCAGTACACTCCCAACTTCAGTACACTCCCAACCTCAACCTCAGTACATTCCCAACCTAAGTACACTCCCAACCACAAGACACTCCCAACCTCAACACACTCCCAACCTCAACACTTTCCCAACCTCAACACACTCCCAACCTCAACACACTCCCAGCCTCAACACACTCCTATCCTGAACACACTACCAACCTCAACACACTCCCAACCTCAACACACTCCGAACCTCATCACACTACCAACCTCATCACACTACCAACCTCATCACACTACCAACCTCATCACACTACCAACCTCATCACACTACCAACCTCATCACACTACCAACCTCAACACACTCCCAACCTCAACACACTCCCAACCTCAACACATTCCCAACCTCAACACACTCCCAACCTCAACACACTCCCAACCTCAACACACTTCCAACCTCAACACTCTCCCAACCTCAACACACTCCCAGCCTCAACACACTCCCAGCCTCAACACACTCCCAGCCTCAACACACTCCCAGCCTCAACACACTCCCAGCCTCAACACACTCCCAGCCTCAACACACTCTCAGCCTCAACACACACTCAGCCTCAACACACTCCCAGCCTCAACACACTCCCAGCCTCAACACACTCCCAGCCTCAACACACTCCCAGCCTCAACACACTCCCAGCCTCAACACACTCCCAGCCTCAACACACTCCCAGCCTCAACACACTCCCAGCCTCAACACAATCCCAGCCTCAACACACACTCAGCCTCAACACACTTCCAGCCTCAACACACTACTAACCTCAACACACTCCCAACCTCAACACACTACTAACCTCAACACACTACTAACCTCAACACACTACAAACCTCAACACACTCCCAACCTCAACACACTACCAACTATAACACACTATGAACCACAACACACTACCAACCTCAACAACACACTACCAACCACATCAAAATCCCAACCTCAAAACACTACCACCCTCAACACACTACCACCCTCAACACACTCCCAACCACAACACACTACCAACCACAACACACTACCAACCTCAACACACTCCCAACCTCAACACACTCCCAGCCTCAACACACTACCAACCTCAACACACTCCTAGCCTTCAACACACTCCTAGCCTTCAACACACTACCAACCTCAACACACTACAAACCTCAACAAAATACTAACCTCAATACACTCCCAACCCCAACACACTACTAATTTCAACACACTCCCAACTACTACACTACCAACAACAACACACTAACAACTACAACACACTACCAACCACAACACACTACCAACCTCAACACACTTCTAGCCTTCAACACACTACCAACCACAACACACTACCATCCACAACACACTCCCAACCTCATCACACTACCAACCTCAACACCCAACCTCAACACACTCCCAACCTCACCACACTCCCAACCTCATCACACTACCAACCTCAACACCCAACCTCAACACACTCCCAACCTCACCACACTCCCAACCTCATCACACTACCAACCTCAACACCCAACCTCAACACACTCCCAACCTCACCACACTCCCAACCCCAACACCCTACTAATCTCAACACACTCCCAACTGCTACACTACCAACCACAACACACTACCAACCAGAACACACTACCAACTACAACTCACTACCAACCTCAACTCACTCCTAGCCTTCACCACACTCCCAACCACAACACACTCCCAACCACAACACACTCCCAACCATAACACACTCCCATCCTCAACACACTCCCATCCTCAACACTCTCCCATCCTCAAAACACTCCCAACCACAACACAATACGAAACACAACACACTAGCAACCACAACACACTAGCAACCACAACACACTAGCAACCACAACACACTAGCAACCACAACACACTAGCAACCACAACACACTACCAACCACAACACACTACCAACCACAACACACTACCAACCACAACACACTACCAACTATAACACACTCCCAACCTCAGCACACTCCCAACCTCAACGCACTACCAACCTCAACGCACTACCAACCTCAACACTCCCAACCTCAACACTCCCACCCTAACACACTCATAACCTCAACACACTCCCAACCTCAACACACTCCCAACCTCAACACACTCCCAACCTCAACACACTCCCAACCTCAACACACTCCCAATCTCAACACACTCCCAACCTCAACACACTCCCAACCTCAACACACTCCCAACCTCAACACACTCCCAACCTCTACACACTCCCAACCTCAACACACTCCCAACCTCAACACACTCCCAACCTCAAGACACTCCTAACCTCAACACACTACCAACCTCAACACACTCCCAACCTCAACACACTCCCAACCTCAACACACTCCCATCCTCAACACACTCCCAACCTCACCACATTACACAACGAGACACTTCTTACCACAACACACTACCAACCTCAACACACTACCAACCTCAACACACTACCAACCTCGACAACCCCCCTACCGCAACACATTGCCAACCTCAATACACTACCAACCTTAACACACTCCCATCCTCAACACAATCCCAACCTCAACACAATCCCAATCTCAACACACTCCCAACCTCAACACACTCCCAACCTCAACACACTCCCAACCTCAACACACTCCCAACCTGAACACTCCCAACCTCAACACACTCCCAACCTCAACACATTCCCAACCTCAACACAATCCTAACCTCACCACAATGCCAACCTCAACACAATCCCAACCTCTACACAATCCCAACCACAACACACTACCAATCTCAAAACACTCCCAACTATAAGAAACTACCAACCTCAACACAATCCCAACCTCTACACAATCCCAACCACAACACACTACCAATCTCAAAACACTCCCAACTATAAGAAACTACCAACCTCAACACACTCCCAACCACAACACACTCCCAACCTCAACACAATCCCAACCTCAACACAATCCCAACCTCTACACAATCCCAGCCTCTACACACTCCCAACCTCAACACACAACCAACCACCACACACAACCAACCTCCACACACAACCAACCACAACACACTTCCAACTACAACAGACTCCCTACCTCAACACACTACCAACCTCAACACACTACCAACTTCAACACACTCCCAACCTCAACACACTCCCAACCTCAACACACTCCCAACCTCAACACACTCCCAACCTCAACACACTCCCAACCTCAACACACTCCCAACCTCAACACACTCCCAACCTCAACACACTCCCAACCTCAACACACTCCCAACCTCAGCACACTCCCAACCTCAACACACTCCCAGCCTCAACACACTCCCAGCCTCAACATACTCCCAGCCTCAACACACTCCTATCCTGAACACACTACCAACCTCAAGAAACTCCCAACCTCAACACACTCCCAACCTCAAAACACTCCCAACCTCATCACACTACCAACCTCATCACACTACCAACCTCATCACACTACCAACCTCATCACACTACCAACCTCATCACACTACCAACCTCAATACACTCCCGACCTCAACACACTACCAACCACAACACACTACCAACTTCAACACACTCCCAACCTCAACACACTCCCGACCTCAACACACTCCCAACCTCAACACACTCCCAACCTCAGCACACTACCAACCACAACACACTCCCAACCTCAACACACTCCCAACCTCAACACACTCCCAACCTCATCACACTACCAACCTCAACACACTCCCAACCTCAACACACTCCCAACCTCAACACATTCCCTACCTCAACACACTCCCAACCTCAACACACTCCCAACCTCAACACACTCCCAACCTCAACACACTCCCAACCTCAACACATTCCCTACCTCAACACACTCCCAACCTCAACACACTCCCAACCTCAACACACTCCCAACCTCAACACACTCCAACCTCAACACACTTCCAACCTTAACACTCTCCCAACCTCAACACACTCCCAGCCTCAACACACTCCCAGCCTCAACACACTCTCAGCCTCAACACACTCCCAGCCTCAACACACTCCCAGCCTCAACACACTCCCAGCCGCAACACACTACTATCCTGAACACACTACCAACCTCAACAAACTCTCAACCTCAACACACTCCCAACCACAACACACAACTAACCTCAACACACTACAAACCTCAACACACTCCCAACCTCAACACACTACCAACCACAACACACTACCAACCACAACACAGTACCAACTTCAACACACTACCAACCTCAACACACTCCCAACCTCAACACACTACCAACCTCAACACACTACCAACCTCAACACACTACCAACCTCAACAAACTACCAACCTCAACACACTACAAACCTCAACACAATACTAACCTCAACACACTCCCAACCCCAACACACTACTAATCTCAACACACTCCCATCTACTACACTACCAACCACATCACAATTCCAACCTCAAAACACTACCACCCTCAACACACTCCCAACCACAACACACTACCAACCACAACACACTACCAACTTCAACACACTCCCAACCTCAACACACTCCCGACCTCAACACACTACCAACCGCAACACACTACCAACTTCAACACAGTCCCAACCTCAACACACTCCCAACCTCAACACACTCCCAACCTCATCACACTACCAACCTCATCACACTACCAACCCCAACACACTCCCAACTTCAACACAGTCCCAACCTCAACACACTACCATCCACAACACACTCCCAACTACAACACAATCCCAACCTCAACACACTCCCAACCTCAACACACTCCCAACCTCAACACACTCCCAACCTCATCACACTACCAACCTCAACACCCAACCTCAACACGCTCCCAACCTCACCACACTCCCAACCTCAACACACTCCCAACCTCAACACACTCCCAACCTCAACACACTTCCAACCTCAACACACTTCCAACCTCAACACACTCCCAACCTCAACACACTCCCAACCTCAACACACTCCCAGCCTCAACACACTCCCAGCCTCAACACACTCCCAGCCTCAACACACTCCCAGCCTCAACACACTCCCAGCCTCAACACACTCCCAGCCTCAACACACCCCCAGCCTCAACACACTACCAACCTCAACAAACTCCCAACCTCAACACACTACCAACCAAAACACACTACCATCTTCAACACACTACCAACTATAACACACTATGAACCACAACACACTACCAACCTCAACAACACACTACCAACCACATCACAATCCCAACCTCAAAACACTACCACCCTCAACACACTACCACCCTCAACTCACTCCCAACCACAACACACTACCAACCACAACACACTACCAACCACAACACACTACCAACCACAACACACTACCAACCTCAACACACTCCCAACCTCAACACACTCCCAACCTCAACACACTCCCAACCTCAACACACTCCCAACCTCAACACACTCCCGACCTCAACACTCTACCAACCACAACACACTACCAACTTCAACACACTCCCAACCTCAACACACTCCCAACCTCAACACACTCCCAACCTCAACACACTCCCGACCTCAACACACTCCCGACCTCAACACACTCCCGACCTCAACACACTCCCAACCTCAACACACTACCAACCTCAACACATCCCCAACCTCAACACACTACAAACCTCAACACACTCCCAACCCCAACACACTACTAATCTCAACACACTCCCAACCCCAACACCCTACTAATCTCAACACACTCCCAACTGCTACACTACCAACCACAACACACTACCAACCACAACACACTACCAACTACAACTCACTACCAACCTCAACACACTCCTAGCCTTCACCACACTCCCAACCACAACACACTCCCAACCACAACACACTCCCAACCATAACACACTCCCATCCTCAACACACTCCCATCCTCAACACTCTCCCATCCTCAAAACACTCCCAACCACAACACAATACGAAACACAACACACTACCAACCACAACACACTAGCAACCACAACACACTACCAACCACAACACACTAGCAACCACAACACACTAGCAACCACAACACACTACCAACCACAACACACTACCAACCACAACACACTACCAACCACAACACACTACCAACCACAACACACTACCAACTATAACACACTCCCAACCTCAGCACACTCCCAACCTCAACGCACTACCAACCTCAACGCACTACCAACCTCAACACTCCCAACCTCAACACTCCCAACCTCAACACACTCATAACCTCAACACACTCCCAACCTCAACACACTCCCAACCTCAACACACTCCCAACCTCAACACACTCCCAATCTCAACACACTCCCAACCTCAACACACTCCCAACCTCAACACACTCCCAACCTCAACACACTCCCAACCTCTACACACTCCCAACCTCAACACACTCCCAACCTCAACACACTCCCAACCTCAACACACTCCTAACCTCAACACACTACCAACCTCAACACACTCCCAACCTCAACACACTCCCAACCTCAACACACTCCCATCCTCAGCACACTCCCAACCTCACCACATTACACAACGAGACACTTCTTACCACAACACACTACCAACCTCAACACACTACCAACCTCAACACACTACCAACCTCGACAACCCCCCTACCGCAACACATTGCCAACCTCAATACACTACCAACCTTAACACACTCCCATCCTCAACACAATCCCAACCTCAACACAATCCCAACCTCAACACACTCCCAACCTCAACACACTCCCAACCTCAACACACTCCCAACCTCAACACACTCCCAACCTGAACACTCCCAACCTGAACACTCCCAACCTCAACACACTCCCAACCTCAACACATTCCCAACCTCAACACATTCCCAACCTCAACACAATCCTAACCTCACCACAATGCCAACCTCAACACAATCCCAACCTCTACACAATCCCAACCACAACACACTACCAATCTCAAAACACTCCCAACTATAAGAAACTACCAACCTCAACACAATCCCAACCTCTACACAATCCCAACCACAACACACTACCAATCTCAAAACACTCCCAACTATAAGAAACTACCAACCTCAACACACTCCCAACCACAACACACTCCCAACCTCAACACAATCCCAACCTCAACACAATCCCAACCTCAACACAATCCCAACCTCTACACAATCCCAGCCTCTACACACTCCCAACCTCAACACACAACCAACCACCACACACAACCAACCTCCACACACAACCAACCACAACACACTTCCAACTACAACAGACTCCCTACCTCAACACACTACCAACCTCAACACACTACCAACTTCAACACACTACCAACCTCAACACACCACCAACCTCAACACACTACCGACCACAACACACTACTATCCACAACACACTACTATCCACAACACACTACCAACATCAACACACTACCAACCACAACACACTACCAATCACAACACACTACCATCCACAACACACTACCATCCACAACACACTATCAACATCAACACACTACCAACCACAACACACTACCAACCACAACACACTACCAACTACAACACACTACCAACCTCAACACACTACCAACTTCAACACACTACCATCCTCAACACACTACCAACCACAACACACTACCAACCACAACACACTACCAACCTCAACAACACACTACCAACCACATCACAATCCCAACCTCAACACTTCCAACCTCAACACACTCCCATCCTCAACACACTCCCAACCTCAACACACTACCAACCTCAACACACTCCCAACCTCAACACACTCCCAACCTCAACACACTCCCAACCTCAACACACTCCCAACCTCAACACACTCCCAACCTCAACACACTCCCAACCTCAACACACTCCCAAACTCAACACACTCCCTTCCTCAACACACTCCCAGCCTCAACACACTCCCAGCCTCAACACACTCCCAGCCCCAACACACTACCAGCCTCAACACACTCCCAACCTCAACACACTTCCAACCTCAACACTCCCAACCTCAACACTCCCAACCTCAACACCCTACTAACCTGAACACACACTCCTAACCTAAACACACACTCCTGACCTAAACACACACTCCTGACCTAAACACACACTCCTAACCTAAACACACACTCCTAACCTGAACACACACACACACTTCTAACCTCAACATACACACTCCTAACCTCAACACACACACTCCTAACCTCAACACACAAACTCCTAACCTCAACACACACTCGTAACCTCAACACACTCCCAACCTCAGTACACTGCACACCTCAGTACACTTTACACCTCAGTACACTGCACACCTCAGTACACTCCCAACTTCTGTACACTCCCAACCTCAACCTCAGTACATTCCCAACCTAAGTACACTCCCAACCACAAGACACTCCCAACCTCAACACACTCCCAACCTCAACACTTTCCCAACCTCAACACACTCCCAACCTCAACACACTCCCAGCCTCAACACACTCCTATCCTGAACACACTACCAACCTCAACACACTCCCAACCTCAACACACTCCCAACCTCATCACACTACCAACCTCATCACACTACCAACCTCATCACACTACCAACCTCATCACACTACCAACCTCATCACACTACCAACCTCAACACACTCCCAACCTCAACACACTCCCAACCTCAACACACTCCCAACCTCAACACACTCCCAACCTCAACACACTCCCAACCTCAACACACTTCCAACCTCAACACTCTCCCAACCTCAACACACTCCCAGCCTCAACACACTCCCAGCCTCAACACACTCCCAGCCTCAACACACTCCCAGCCTCAACACACTCCCAGCCTCAACACACTCCCAGCCTCAACACACTCTCAGCCTCAACACACACTCAGCCTCAACACACACTCAGCCTCAACACACTCCCAGCCTCAACACACTCCCAGCCTCAACACACTCCCAGCCTCAACACACTCCCAGCCTCAACACACTCCCAGCCTCAACACACTCCCAGCCTCAACACACTCCCAGCCTCAACACACTCCCAGCCTCAACACAATCCCAGCCTCAACACAATCCCAGCCTCAACACACACTCAGCCTCAACACACTCCCAGCCTCAACACACTACTAACCTCAACACACTCCCAACCTCAACACACTACTAACCTCAACACACTACAAACCTCAACACACTCCCAACCTCAACACACTACCAACTATAACACACTATGAACCACAACACACTACCAACCTCAACAACACACTACCAACCACATCACAATCCCAACCTCAAAACACTACCACCCTCAACACACTACCACCCTCAACACACTCCCAACCACAACACACTACCAACCACAACACACTACCAACCTCAACACACTCCCAACCTCAACACACTCCCGACCTCAACACACTCCCAGCCTCAACACACTACCAACCTCAACACACTCCTAGCCTTCAACACACTCCTAGCCTTCAACACACTACCAACCTCAACACACTACAAACCTCAACAAAATACTAACCTCAATACACTCCCAACCCCAACACACTACTAATTTCAACACACTCCCAACTACTACACTACCAACAACAACACACTAACAACTACAACACACTACCAACCACAACACACTACCAACCTCAACACACTTCTAGCCTTCAACACACACTACCAACCACAACACACTACCATCCACAACACACTCCCAACTACAACACAATCCCAACCTCAACACACTCCCAACCTCAACACACTCCCAACCTCAACACACTCCCAACCTCATCACACTACCAACCTCAACACCCAACCTCAACACACTCCCAACCTCACCACACTCCCAACCCCAACACCCTACTAATCTCAACACACTCCAACTGCTACACTACCAACCACAACACACTACCAACCACAACACACTACCAACTACAACTCACTACAAACCTCAACACACTCCTAGCCTTCACCACACTCCCAACCACAACACACTCCCAACCACAACACACTCCCAACCACAACACACTCCCAACCATAACACACTCCCATCCTCAACACTCTCCCATCCTCAAAACACTCCCAACCACAACACAATACGAAACACAACACACTACCAACCACAACACACTAGCAACCACAACACACTAGCAACCACAACACACTAGCAACCACAACACACTACCAACCACAACACACTACCAACCACAACACACTACCAACCACAACACACTACCAACCACAACACACTACCAACCACAACACACTACCAACCACAACACACTACCAACTATAACACACTCCCAACCTCAGCACACTCCCAACCTCAACGCACTACCAACCTCAACACTCCCAACCTCAACACTCCCAACCTCAACACACTCATAACCTCAACACACTCCCAACCTCAACACACTCCCAACCTCAACACACTCCCAACCTCAACACACTCCCAATCTCAAACACACTCCCAATCTCAACACACTCCCAACCTCAACACACTCCCACCTCAACACACTCCCAACCTCAACACACTCCCAACCTCAACACACTCCTAACCTCAACACACTACCAACCTCAACACACTCCCAACCTCAACACACTCCCAACCTCAACACACTCCCATCCTCAACACACTCCCAACCTCACCACATTACACAACGAGACACTTCTTACCACAACACACTACCAACCTCAACACACTACCAACCTCAACACACTACCAACCTCGACAACCCCCCTACCGCAACACATTGCCAACCTCAATACACTACCAACCTTAACACACTCCCATCCTCAACACAATCCCAACCTCAACACAATCCCAACCTCAACACACTCCCAACCTCAACACACTCCCAACCTCAACACACTCCCAACCTCAACACACTCCCAACCTGAACACTCCCAACCTGAACACTCCCACCTCAACACACTCCCAACCTCAACACATTCCCAACCTCAACACAATCCTAACCTCACCACAATGCCACCTCAACACAATCCCAACCTCTACACAATCCCAACCACAACACACTACCAATCTCAAAACACTCCCAACTATAAGAAACTACCAACCTCAACACAATCCCAACCTCTACACAATCCCAACCACAACACACTACCAATCTCAAAACACTCCCAACTATAAGAAACTACCAACCTCAACACACTCCCAACCACAACACACTCCCAACCTCAACACAATCCCAACCTCAACACAATCCTAACCTCAACACAATCCCAACCTCTACACAATCCCAGCCTCTACACACTCCCAACCTCAACACACAACCAACCACCACACACAACCAACCTCCACACACAACCAACCACAACACACTTCCAACTACAACAGACTCCCTACCTCAACACACTACCAACCTCAACACACTACCAACTTCAACACACTACCAACCTCAACACACCACCAACCTCAACACACTACCGACCACAACACACTACTATCCACAACACACTACTATCCACAACACACTACCAACATCAACACACTACCAACCACAACACACTACCAATCACAACACACTACCATCCACAACACACTACCATCCACAACACACTATCAACATCAACACACTACCAACCACAACACACTACCAACCACAACACACTACCAACTACAACACACTACCAACCTCAACACACTACCAATCACAACACACTACCATCCACAACACACTACCATCCACAACACACTACCATCCTCAACACACTACCAACCACAACACACTACCAACCACAACACACCACCAACCTCAGCAACACACTACCAACTACAACACACTACGAACCACAACACACTACCAACCTCAACAACACACTACCAACCACATCACAATCCCAACCTCAACACTTCCAACCTCAACACACTCCCATCCTCAACACACTCCCAACCTCAACACACTCCCAACCTCAACACACTCCCAACCTCAACACACTCCCAACCTCAACACACTCCCAACCTCAACACACTCCCAACCTCAACACACTCCCAACCTCAACACACTCCCAACCTCAACACACTCCCAAACTCAACACACTCCCAAACTCAACACACTCCCTTCCTCAACACACTCCCTTCCTCAACACACTCCCAGCCTCAACACACTCCCAGCCCCAACACACTACCAGCCTCAACACACTCCCAACCTCAACACACTTCCAACCTCAACACTCCCAACCTCAACACCCTACTAACCTGAACACACACTCCTAACCTAACACACACTCCTGACCTAAACACACACTCCTGACCTAAACACACACTCCTAACCTAAACACACACTCCTAACCTGAACACACACACACACTTCTAACCTCAACACACACACTCCTAACCTCAACACACAAACTCCTAACCTCAACACACACTCGTAACCTCAACACACTCCCAACCTCAGTACACTGCACACCTCAGTACACTTTACACCTCAGTACACTGCACACCTCAGTACACTCCCAACTTCAGTACACTCCCAACCTTAACCTCAGTACATTCCCAACCTAAGTACACTCCCAACCACAAGACACTCCCAACCTCAACACACTCCCAACCTCAACACTTTCCCAACCTCAACACACTCCCAACCTCAACACACTCCCAGCCTCAACACACTCCTATCCTGAACACACTACCAACCTCAACACACTCCCAACCTCAACACACTCCCAACCTCATCACACTACCAACCTCATCACACTACCAACCTCATCACACTACCAACCTCATCACACTACCAACCTCATCACACTACCAACCTCATCACACTACCAACCTCAACACACTCCCAACCTCAACACACTCCCAACCTCAACACACTCCCAACCTCAACACACTCCCAATCTCAACACACTTCCAACCTCAACACTCTCCCAACCTCAACACACTCCTAACTTCAACACACTCCCAGCCTCAACACACTCCCAGCCTCAACACACTCCCAGCCTCAACACACTCCCAGCCTCAACACACTCCTAGCCTTCAACACACTCCTAGCCTTCAACACACTACCAACCTCAACACACTACCAACCTCAACACATTCCCAACCCTAACACACTACTAATCTCAACACACTCCCAACTACTACACTACCAACAACAACACACTAACAAACACAACACACTACCAACCACAACACACTACCAACCTCAACACACTCCTAGCCTTCAACACACTACCAACCACAACACACTACCATCCACAACACACTACCAACTTCAACACACTACCAACTTCAACACACTCCCAACCTCAACACACTCCCAACCTCAACACACTCCCAACCTCAACACACTCCCAACCTCAACACACTCCCAACCTCAACACACTCCCAACCTCAACACACTCCCAACCTCAACACACTCCCAACCTCAACACACTCCCAACCTCAACACATTCCCAACCTCAACACATTCCCAACCTCAACACACTCCCAACCTCAACACACTCCCAACCTCAACACACTCCCAACCTCAACACACTTCCAACCTCAACACTCTCCCAACCTCAACACACTCCCAACCTCAACACACTCCCAGCCTCAACACACTCCCACCCTCAACACACTCCAAGCCTCAACACACTACTAACCTCAACACACTACTAACCTCAACACACTACAAACCTCAACACACTACAAACCTCAACACACTCCCAAACCTCAACACACTACCAACCGCAACACACTCCAAGCCTCAACACACTACTAACCTCAACACACTCCAAGCCTCAACACACTACTAACCTCAACACACTACAAACCTCAACACACTCCCAAACCTCAACACACTCCCAGCCTCAACACACTCCCAGCCTCAACACACTCCCAGCCTCAACACACTCCCAGCCTCAACACACTCCCAACCTCAACACACTACCAACCAAAACACACTACCATCTTCAACACACTACCAACTATAACACACTCCCAACCACAACGCACTACCAACCACAACACACTACCAACCTCAACACACTCCCAACCTCAACACACTCCTAGCCTTCAACACACTCCTAGCGTTCAACACACTACCAACCACAACACACTACTAATTTCAACACACTCCCAACTACTACACTACCAACAACAACACACTACTAATTTCAACACACTCCCAACTACTACACTACCAACAACAACACACTAACAACTACAACACACTACCAACCTCAACACACTCCTAGCCTTCAACACACTACCAACCACAACACACTACCATCCACAACACACTACCATCCACAACACACTACCATCCACAACACACTACCAACTACAACACACTCCCAACCTCAACACATTCCCAACCTCAACACACTCCCAACCTCAACACACTTCCAACCTCAACACTCTCCCAACCTCAACACTCTCCCAACATCAACACTCTCCCAACCTCAACACACTCCCAGCCTCAACACACTCCCAGCCTCAACACACTCCCAGCCTCAACACACTCCCAGCCTCAACACACTCCCAGCCTCAACACACTCCCAGCCTCAACACACTACTATCCTGAACACACTACCAACCTCAACAAACTCCCAACCTCAACACACTACCAACCACAACACACTACCAACCACAACACACTACCAACCACAACACACTCCCAACCTCAAAACACTCCCAACCTCAACACACTCCCAACCTCAACACACTCCCAACCTCAACACACTCCCAACCTCAACACACTCCCAACCTCAACACACTACCAACCTCAACACACTACAAACCTCAACACAATACTAACCTCAACACACTCCCAACCTCAACACACTACCAACCTCAACACACTACCAACCTCAACACACTACCAACCTCAACACACTACAAACCTCAACACAATACTAACCTCAACACAATACTAACCTCAACGCGCTCCCAACCTCAACGCGTTACCAACCTCAACACTCTCAACCTCAACACACTCCGAACCTCAACACACTGCCATCCTCAACACACTCCCAACCTCAACACTCTACCAACCTCAACACACTCCCAACCTCAACACACTCCCAACCTCAACACACTCCCATTCTCAACACACTCTTAACCTCAACACATTCCCAACCTCAACACAATCCCAACCTCAACACACTCCCAACCTCAACACACTCCCAACCTCAACACACTCTCAACCTCAACACACTCCCAACCTCAACACACTCCCAACCTTAACACACTACCATCCTTAACACACTACCAACCTTAACACACTACCAACCTCGACACACTAACAACCTCGACAACCTCCCTAACTCGACAACCTCCCTACCTCAACACAGCGCCAACCTCAACACAATCCCAACCTCAACACAATCCCAACCTCAACACACTCCCAACCTCAACACACTCCCAACCTCAACACACTCCCAACCTCAACACACTCCCAACCTAAACACTCTCCCAACCTCAACACACTTCCAACCTCAACACATTCCCAACCTCAACACACTTCCAACCTAAACACATTCCCAACCTCAACACATTCCCAACCTCAACACACTCCCAACCCCAACACACTCCCAACCTCAACACACTCCCAACCTCAACACACTCCCAACCTCAACACACTCCCAACCTCAACACACTCCCAACCTCAACACACTCCCAACCTTAACCCACCCCCATCCTCAACACACGCCCAACATCAACACACTCCCAACCTCAACACTCCCAACCTCAACACACTCTTAACCTCAACACACTCCCAACCTCAACACACTCCCAACCTCAACACACTCCCAACCTCATCACACTACCAACCTCAACACACTCCCAACCTCAACACACTCCCAACCTCAACACACTTCCAACCTCAACACTCTCCCAACCTCAACACTCTCCCAACCTCAACACACTCCCAGCCTCAACACACTCCCAGCCTCAACACACTCCCAGGCTCAACACACTCCCAGCCTCAACACACTCCCAGCCTCAACACACTCCCAGCCTCAACACACTCCCAGCCTCAACACACTACTATCCTGAACACACTACCAACCTCAACACACTACCAACCTTAACACACTACCAACCTCAACACACTACAAACCTCAACACAATACTAACCTCAACACACTCCCAACCTCAACACACTCCCAACCTCAACACACTACCAACATCAACACACTACCAACCTCAACACACTACAAACCTCAACACACTACAAACCTCAACACAATACTAACCTCAACACACTCCCAACCTCAACACACTCCTAACCACAACACACTACCAAACACAACACACTACCAACCACAACACACTACCAACTATAACACACTAAGACCCACAACACACTACCAACCACATCACAATCCCATCCTCAAAACACTACCACCCTCAACACACTACCAACTTCAACACACTCCCAACCTCAACACACTCCCAACCTCAACACACTCCCGACCTCAACACACTCCCGACCTCAACACACTCCCAACCTCAACACACTCCCAACCTCAACGCGTTACCAACCTCAACACTCTCAACCTCAACACACTCCGAACCTCAACACACTGCCATCCTCAACACACTCAAAACCTCAACACACTCCCAACCTCAACACGCTCCCAACCTCAACACACTCCCAACCTCAACACACTCCCAACCTCAACACACTACACAACGAGACACTTCTTACCACAACACACTACCAACCTCAACACTCTACCAACCTCAACACACTCCCAACCTCAACACATTCCCAACCTCAACACAATCCCAACCTCAACACAATCCCAACCTCAACACACTCCCAACCTCAACACACTCCCAACCTCAACACACTACCAACCTTAACACACTACCAACCTCGACACACTAACAACCTCGACAACCTCCCTACCTCGACAACCTCCCTACCTCAACACAGCGCCAACCTCAACACACAACCAACCTCAACACACTACCATCCACAACAACACACTACCAACCACAACACACTACCAACCACAACACACTACCAACCACAAAACACTGCTAACCACAACACACTACCAACCACAACACACCACCAACCTCAGCAACACACTACCAACTATAACACACTCCGAACCACAACACACTACCAACCTCAACAACACACTACCAACCACAATACACTACCAACCACAACACAATCCCAACCTCAACACACTTCCAACCTCAACACACTCCCAACCTCAACACACTACCAACCACAACACACTCCCAACCTCAACACACTCCCAACCTCAACACACTCCCAACCTCAATACACTCCCAACCTCAACACACTCCCAACCTCAACACACTCCCAACCTCAACACACTCCTAGCCTTCAACACACTTCCAACCTCAACACACTCCTAGCCTTCAACACACTCCCAACCACAACATAATCCCAACCATAACACACTTCCATCCTCAACACACTCCCATCCTCAACACACTCCCATCCTCAACACACTCCCATCCTCAACACACTGCCATCCTCAACACACTCCCATCCTCAACACACTCACATCCTCAACACACTCACATCCTCAACACACTCCCATCCTCAACACACTCCCAACCTCAAACACTCCCAACCTCAACACACTCCCACCTCAACACACTCCCAACCTCAACACACTCCCAACCTCAACACACTACCAACCTCAACACACTACCAACCTCAACACACTACAAACCTCAACACAATACTAACCTCAACACACTCCAACCTCAACACACTCCCAAACCCCAACACACTACTAATCTCAACACACTCCCAACCTCAACACACTCCTAACCACAACACACTACCAAACACAACACACTACCAACCACAACACACTACCAACCTCAGCAACACACTACCAACTATAACACACTACCAACCACATCACAATCCCATCCTCAAAACACTACCACCCTCAACACACTACCACCCTCAACACACTACCAACTTCAACACACTCCCAACCTCAACACACTCCCGACCTCAACACACTCCCAACCTCAACACACTCCCAACCTCAACACATTCCCAACCTCAACACACTCCCAACCTCAACACACTCCCAATCTCAACACACTTCCAACCTCAACACTCTCCCAACCTCAACACACTCCTAACTTCAACACACTCCCAGCCTCAACACACTCCCAGCCTCAACACACTCCCAGCCTCAACACACTCCCAGCCTCAACACACTCCCAACCCCAACACACTACTAATCTCAACACACTCCCAACTACTACACTACCAACAACAACACACTAACAAATACAACACACTACCAACCACAACACACTATCAACCTCAACACACTCCTAGCCTTCAACACACTACCAACCACAACACACTACCATCCACAACACACTACCAACTTCAACACACTCCCAACCTCAAACACACTCCCAACCTCAACACACTCCCAACCTCAACACACTCCCAACCTCAACACACTCCCAACCTCAACCACACTCCCAACCTCAACACACTCCCAACCTCAACACATTCCCAACCTCAACACATTCCCAACCTCAACACACTCCCAACCTCAACACACTCCCAACCTCAACACACTCCCAACCTCAACACACTTCCAACCTCAACACTCTCCCAACCTCAACACACTCCCAACCTCAACACACTCCCAGCCTCAACACACTCCCACCCTCAACACACTCCAAGCCTCAACACACTACAAACCTCAACACACTCCCAAACCTCAACAACACTACCAACCGCAACACACTCCAAGCCTCAACACACTACTAACCTCAACACACTCCAAGCCTCAACACACTACTAACCTCAACACACTACAAACCTCAACACACTCCCAAACCTCAACACACTCCCAGCCTCAACACACTCCCAGCCTCAACACACTCCCAGCCTCAACACACTCCAACCTCAACACACTACCAACCAAAACACACTACCATCTTCAACACACTACCAACTATAACACACTCCCAACCACAACACACTACCAACCACAACACACTACCAACCTCAAACACTCCCAACTCAACACACTCCTAGCCTTCAACACACTCCTAGCGTTCAACACACTACCAACCACAACACACTACTAATTTCAACACACTCCCAACTACTACACTACCAACAACAACACACTACTAATTTCAACACACTCCCAACTACTACACTACCACACAACAACACTAACAACTACAACACACTACCAACCACAACACACTCCTAGCCTTCAACACACTACCAACCACAACACACTACCAACCTCAACACACTCCTAGCCTTCAACACACTACCAACCACAACACACTGCCATCCACAACACACTACCATCCACAACACACTACCAACTACAACACACTCCCAACCTCAACACACTCCCAACCTCAACACACTCCCAACCTCATCACACTACCAACCTCAACACATTCCCAACCTCAACACACTCCCAACCTCAACACACTTCCAACCTCAACACTCTCCCAACCTCAACACTCTCCCAACCTCAACACTCTCCCAACCTCAACACACTCCCAGCCTCAACACACTCCCAGCCTCAACACACTCCCAGGCTCAACACACTCCCAGCCTCAACACACTCCCAGCCTCAACACACTCCCAGCCTCAACACACTCCCAGCCTCAACACACTCCCAGCCTCAACACACTACCAACCTCAACACACTCCCAACCTCAACACACTACCAACCACAACACACTACCAACCACAACACACTACCAACCACAACACACTACCAACCACAACACACTACCAACCACAACACACTCCCAACCTCAAAACACTCCCAACCTCAACACACTCCCAACCTAACACACTACCAACCTCAACACACCAACCTCAACACACTACCAACCTCAACACACTACCAACCTCAACACACTACCAACCTCAACACACTACCAACCTCAACACACTACCAACCTCAACACACTACAAACCTCAACACAATACTAACCTCAACACACTCCCAACCTCAACACACTACCAACCTCAACACACTACCAACCTCAACACACTACCAACCTCAACACACTACCAACCTCAACACACTACAAACCTCAACACAATACTAACCTCAACACGCTAACCTCAACGCGCTCCCAACCTCACGCGTTACCAACCTCAACACTCTCAACCTCAACACACTCCGAACCTCAACACACTGCCATCCTCAACACACTCCCAACCTCAACAAACTCCCAACCTCAACACACTCCCAACCTCAACACACTCCCAACATCAACACACTACCAACCACAACCCACTCCCAACCTCAACACACTCAAAACCTCAACACACTCCCAACCTCAACACGCTCCCAACCTCAACACACTCCCAACCTCAACACACACCGAACCTCAACACACTCCCAACCGCAACACACTACACAACGAGACACTTCTTACCACAACACACTACCAACCTCAACACTCTACCAACCTCAACACACTCCCAACCTCAACACACTCCCAACCTCAACACACTCCCATTCTCAACACACTCCCAACCTCAACACTCCCAACCTCAACACACTCCCAACCTCAACACACTCCCAACCTCAACACATTCCCAACCTCAACACATTCCCAACCTTAACACACTACCAACCTTAACACACTACCAACCTCGACACACTAACAACCTCGACAACCTCCCTAACTCGACAACCTCCCTACCTCAACACAGCGCCAACCTCAACACAATCCCAACCTCAACACAATCCCAACCTCAACACACTCCCAACCTCAACACACTCCCAACCTCAACACACTTCCAACCTCAACACACTCCCAACCTAAACACTCTCCCAACCTCAACACACTTCCAACCTCAACACATTCCCAACCTCAACACATTCCCAACCTCAACACACTTCCAACCTCAACACAATCCCAACCTCAACACATTCCCAACCTCAACACACTCCCAACCCCAACACACTCCCAATCTCAACACACTCCCAACCTCAACACACTCCCAACCTCAACACACTCCCAACCTCAACACACTCCCAACCTTAACCCACCCCCATCCTCAACACACGCCCAACATCAACACTCCCAACCTCAACACTCCCAACCTCAACACACTCTTAACCTCAACACACTCCCAACCTCAACACACTCCCAACCTCAACACACTCCCAACCTCATCACACTACCAACCTCAACACACTCCCAACCTCAACACACTCCCAACCTCAACACACTCCCAACCTCAACACACTCCCAACCTCAACACACTCCCAACCTCAACACACTCCCAACCTCAACACACTTCCAACCTCAACACTCTCCCAACCTCAACACTCTCCCAACCTCAACACACTCCCAGCCTCAACACAATCCCAGCCTCAACACACTCCCAGCCTCGACACACTCCCAGCCTCGACACACTCCCAGCCTCAACACACTCCCAGCCTCAACACACTCCCAGCCTCAACACACTCCCAGCCTCAACACACTCCCAGCCTCAACACACTCCCAGCCTCAACACTACTATCCTGAACACACTACCAACCTCAACAAACTCCCAACCTCAACACACTACCAACCACAACACACTACCAACCACAACACACTACCAACTTCAACACACTCCCAACCTCAAAACACTCCCAACCTCAACACACTCCCAACCTCAACACACTCCCAACCTCAACACACTCCCAACCTCAACACACTACCAACCTCAACACACTACCAACCTTAACACACTACCAACCTCAACACACTACAAACCTCAACACAATACTAACCTCAACACACTCCCAACCTCAACACAATCCCAACCTCAACACACTACCAACATCAACACACTACCAACCTCAACACACTACAAACCTCAACACACTACAAACCTCAACACAATACTAACCTCAACACACTCCCAACCTCAACACACTACCAACCACAACACACTACCAACTATAACACACTAAGAACCACAACACACTACCAACCACATCACAATCCCATCCTCAAAACACTACCACCCTCAACACACTACCAACTTCAACACACTCCCAACCTCAACACACTCCCAACCTCAACACACTCCCGACCTCAACACACTCCCAACCTCAACACACTCCCAACCTCAACACACTCCCAACCTCAACACACTACACAACGAGACACTTCTTACCACAACACACTACCAACCTCAACACACTCCCAACCTCAACACACTCCCAACCTCAACACACTCCCAACCTCAACACACTCCCATTCTCAACACACTCCCAACCTCAACACTCCCAACCTCAACACTCCCAACCTCAACACACTCCCAACTCAACACATTCCCAACCTCAACACAATCCAACCTCAACACAATCCAACCTCACACACTCCCAACCTCAACACACTCCCAACCTCAACACACTACCAACCTTAACACACTACCAACCTCGACACACTAACAACCTCGACAACCTCCCTACCTCGACAACCTCCCTACCTCAACACAGCGCCAACCTCAACACACAACCAACCTCAACACACTACCATCCACAACAACACACTACCAACCACAACACACTACCAACCACAACACACTACCAACCACAAAACACTGCTAACCACAACACACTACCAACCACAACACACCACCAACCTCAGCAACACACTACCAACTATAACACACTACGAACCACAACACACTACCAACCTCAACAACACACTACCAACCACAATACACTACCAACCACAACACAATCCCAACCTCAACACACTCCCAACCTCAACACAATCCCAACCTCAACACACTCCCGACCTCAACACACTCCCAACCACAACACACTCCCAACCTCAACACACTCCCAACCTCAACACACTCCCAACCTCAACACACTCCCAACCTCAACACACTCCCAACCTCAACACACTCCCAACCACAACATAATCCCAACCATAACACACTTCCATCCTCAACACACTCCCATCCTCAACACACTCCCATCCTCAACACACTGCTGTTACGGCCCTCTCGGGACGCAACGGGGTTCTTACTCTGATGTAGTTAGAGGAAGATATATATCCGGCCCCAAGCCAGTAGAGGCTATCAAGGGATGCGATCCGTGACGCAAGTAACTTAAAAGGGAGTATAACTTAAAAGGGAGTATGGAAAGATAGTTAAGAACTCAATATTATAATTAACACCATCACCATTTAAATATAGAAATAAAACGTACACAAGGGGGAGGGGTATTAACACTATGCAAGGGGATTATTCACTGTAGTCTTCTGCTGAAGACTCTGGTGCCACACCACTTTCGGTGCCGATTCCTTGGTGCTCTCTTCGTGGCCTTAAGACGTGTCCTCTGAGAACGCCGAGTCTACCCTGGCCACAGGTCAGCCACAACACAGGTCCACTGGGGGCACCGTCGTGGAGGCCGTCAACCACACGTCCAGCAGGTCTGCTGGCAGGTACTGAGCCAACAAGGCTGGTACGGCCACTCCACGCACGATAAAAGGGGTACGCCCTAGACAGGAGTCTCGTGTGATATCACCAATCACCCTCCTGTCCTCAATACCCCAGTGGATTATCGTCTCCAACCGTCGGTCCCGGGTAAATCCTTCCACTGCCACTCCACTGGCAGGCTTAACACACCACAGTGTTCTTCCGGGGGGACGACGTCACAACAGCTGCAGCAAACTTCACAGTATGGAGACTGGCTGCCTCGGGTAGACTGACTCCACCTTCAACACAGTGGTCCCAGGTCGGCTCTGTAAGCAGACACGTCATTAATAACCGGGACACTAATACACCACACTCACAGGCTCAGATACAAACGCCCGACATATCCACTCCCTAGATGGCGCTGTCGTCGGAGCACCACCTCACCAGAGGTCAGGAGCGGCGGTGTTGAGCGCTGAACCAGACTGGAAACTGGTCCTCGAGGCCAGTACACGCTGTCCTCACTAGGTGTCGTCGTTCGTTTGGCGGGGGTTTCGGGAGCTGACCCACAGATGGCGTGTTTGTCACTGCTCCAGGCACGGACGCTGGATCCGGGTTCGTAACAACTGCCATCCTCAACACACTCCCATCCTCAACACACTCACATCCTCAACACACTCCCATCCTCAACACACTCCCAACCTCAAAACACTCCCAACCTCAACACACTCCCAACCTCAACACACTCCCAACCTCAACACACTCCCAACCTCAACACACTACCAACCTCAACACACTACCAACCTCAACACACTACAAACCTCAACACAATACTAACCTCAACACACTCCCAACCTCAACACACTACCAACCTCAACACACTACCAACCTCAACACACTACAAACCTCAACACAATACTAACCTCAACACACTCCCAACCTCAACACACTCCCAACCCCAACACACTACTAATCTCAACACACTCCCAACCTCAACACACTCCTAACCACAACACACTACCAAACACAACACACTACCAACCACAACACACTACCAACCTCAGCAACACACTACCAACTATAACACACTACCAACCACATCACAATCCCATCCTCAAAACACTACCACCCTCAACACACTACCACCCTCAACACACTACCAACTTCAACACACTCTCCCAACCTCAACACACTCCCGACCTCAACACACTCCCGACCTCAACACACTTCCAGCCTCAACACACTCCCAGCCTCAACACACTCCCAGCCTCAACACACTCCCAGCCTCAACACACTCCCAGCCTCAACACACTCCCAGCCTCAACACACTACAACCTCAACAAACTCCCAACCTCAACACACTACCAACCAAAACACACTACCATCTTCAACACACTACCAACTATAACACACTATGAACCACAACACACTACCAACCTCAACAACACACTACCAACCACATCACAATCCCAACCTCAAAACACTACCACCCTCAACACACTACCACCCTCAACTCACTCCCAACCACAACACACTACCAACCACAACACACTACCAACCACAACACTACCAACCACAACACACTACCAACCACAACACACTACCAACCTCAACACACTCCCAACCTCAACACACTCCCAACCTCAACACACTCCCAACCTCAACACACTCCCAACCTCAACACACTCCCGACCTCAACACACTCCCGACCTCAACACACTCCCGACCTCAACACACTCCCAACCTCAACACACTCCCAACCTCAACACATCCCCAACCTCAACACATCCCCAACCTCAACACACTACAAACCTCAACACACTCCCAACCCCAACACACTACTAATCTCAACACACTCCCAACCCCAACACACTACTAATCTCAACACACTCCCAACTGCTACACTACCAACAACAACACACTCCCAACCTCAACACACTTCCAACCTCAACACTCTCCCAACCTCAACACACTCCCAACCACAACACACTCCCAACCATAACACACTCCCATCCTCAACACACTCCCATCCTCAACACTCTCCCATCCTCAAAACACTCCCAACCTCAACATAATACGAAACACAACACACTAGCAACCACAACACACTAGCAACCACAACACACTAGCAACCACAACACACTAGCAACCACAACACACTAGCAACCACAACACACTAGCAACCACAACACACTAGCAACCACAACACACTACCAACCACAACACACTACCAACCACAACACACTACCAACCACAACACACTACCAACTATAACACACTCCCAACCTCAGCACACTCCCAACCTCAACGCACTACCAACCTCAACACTCCCAACCTCAACACTCCCAACCTCAACACACTCATAACCTCAACACACTCCCAACCTCAACACACTCCCAACCTCAACACACTCCCAACCTCAACACACTCCCAATCTCAACACACTCCCAACCTCAACACACTCCCAACCTCTACACACTCCCAACCTCAACACACTCCCAACCTCAACACACTCCCAACCTCAACACACTCCCAACCTCATCACACTCCCAACCTCAACACACTACCAACCACAACACACTCCCAACCTCAACACACTCCCAACCTCAACACACTCCCAACCTCAACACACTCCCATCCTCAACACACTCCCAACCTCACCACATTACACAACGAGACACTTCTTACCACAACACACTACCAACCTCAACACACTACCAACCTCGACAACCCCCCTACCGCAACACATTGCCAACCTCAATACACTACCAACCTTAACACACTCCCATCCTCAACACAATCCCAACCACAACACAATCCCAACCTCAACACACTCCCAACCTCAACACACTCCCAACCTCAACACACTCCCAACCTGAACACTCCCAACCTGAACACTCCCAACCTCAACACACTCCCAACCTCAACACATTCCCAACCTCAACACAATCCTAACCTCACCACAATGCCAACCTCAACACAATCCCAACCTCTACACAATCCCAACCACAACACACTACCAATCTCAAAACACTCCCAACTATAAGAAACTACCAACCTCAACACACTCCCAACCACAACACACTCCCAACCTCAACACAATCCCAACCTCAACACAATCCCAACCTCAACACAATCCCAACCTCTACACAATCCCAGCCTCTACACACTCCCAACCTCAACACACAACCAACCACCACACACAACCAACCTCCACACACAACCAACCACAACACACTTCCAACTACAACAGACTCCCTACCTCAACACTCTACCAACTTCACACACTACCAACCTCAACACACCACCAACCTCAACACACTACCGACCACAACACACTACTATCCACAACACACTACTATCCACAACACACTACCAACATCAACACACTACCAACCACAACACACTACCAACCACAACACACTACCATCCACAACACACTACCATCCACAACACACTATCAACATCAACACACTACCAACCACAACACACTACCAACCACAACACACTACCAACTACAACACACTCCCAACCTCAACACACTCCCAACCTCAACACACTCCCAACCTCAACACACTCCCAACCTAAACACTCTCCCAACCTTAACACACTTCCAACCTCAACACATTCCCAACCTCAACACACTTCCAACCACAACACATTCCCAACCTCAACACACTCCCAATCTCAACACACTCCCAATCTCAACACACTCCCAATCTCAACACACTCCCAACCTCAACACACTACCAACCTCAACACACAACCAACCTCAACACACTACCATCCACAACAACACACTACCAACCACAACACACTACCAACCACAAAACACTGCTAACCACAACACACTACCAACCACAACACACCACCAACCTCAGCAACACACTACCAACTATAACACACTACGAACCACAACACACTACAACCACAACACACTACCAACCACAACACACCACCAACCTCAGCAACACACTACCAACTACAACACACTACGAACCACAACACACTACCAACCACATCACAATCCCAACCTCAGCACTTCCAACCTCAACACACTCCCATCCTCAACACACTCCCAACCTCAACACACTCCCAACCTCAACACACTCCAACCTCAACACACTCCCAACCTCAACACACTCCCAACCTCAACACACTCCCAACCTCAACACACTCCCAACCTCAACACACTCCCAACCTCAACACACTCCCAGCCTCAACACACTCCTATCCTGAACACACTACCAACCTCAACACACTCCCAACCTCAACACACTCCCAACCTCATCACACTACCAACCTCATCACACTACCAACCTCATCACACTACCAACCTCATCACACTACCAACCTCATCACACTACCAACCTCATCACACTACCAACCTCAACACACTCCCAACCTCAACACACTCCCAACCTCAACACACTCCCAACCTCAACCACTCCCAACCTCAACACATTCCAACCTCAACACACTCCCAACCTCAACACACTCCCAATCTCAACACACTTCCAACCTCAACACTCTCCCAACCTCAACACACTCCTAACTTCAACACACTCCCAGCCTCAACACACTCCCAGCCTCAACACACTCCCAGCCTCAACACACTCCCAGCCTCAACACACTCCCAGCCTCAACACACTCCCAGCCTCAACACACTCCCAGCCTCAACACACTCCCAGCCTCAACACACTCCTAGCCTTCAACACACTCCTAGCCTTCAACACACTACCAACCTCAACACACTACCAACCTCAACACATTCCCAACCCCAACACACTACTAATCTCAACACACTCCCAACTACTACACTACCAACAACAACACACTAACAAATACAACACACTACCAACCACAACACACTACCAACCTCAACACACTCCTAGCCTTCAACACACTACCAACCACAACACACTACCATCCACAACACACTACCAACTTCAACACACTACCAACTTCAACACACTCCCAACCTCAACACACTCCCAACCTCAACACACTCCCAACCTCAACACACTCCCAACCTCAACACACTCCCAACCTCAACACACTCCCAACCTCAACACACTCCCAACCTCAACACATTCCCAACCTCAACACACTCCCAACCTCAACACACTCCCAACCTCAACACACTCCCAACCTCAACACACTCCCAACCTCAACACACTCCCAACCTCAACACACTTCCAACCTCAACACTCTCCCAACCTCAACACTCTCCCAACCTCAACACTCTCCCAACCTCAACACACTCCCAGCCTCAACACACTCCCAGCCTCAACACACTACCAACCAAAACACACTACCATCTTCAACACACTACAAACCTCAACACAATACTAACCTCAACAACACACTACCAACCATATCACAATCCCAACCTCAAAACACTACCACCCTCAACACACTAACACACTCCCAACCACAACACACTACCAACCACAACACACTACCAACCACAACACACTACCAACCTCAACACACTCCTAGCCTTCAACACACTACCAACCACAACACACTACCATCCACAACACGCTACCATCCACAACACACTACCAACCTCAACACACTCCCAACCTCAACACACTCCCGACCTCAACACACTCCCGACCTCAACACACTCCCGACCTCAACACACTCCCAACCTCAACACACTCCCAACCTCAACACACTACCAACCTCAACACATCCCCAACCTCATCACACTACAAACCTCAACACACTCCCAACCCCAACACACTACTAATCTCAACACACTCCCAACCCCAACACACTTCCAACCTCAACACTCTCCCAACCTCAACACTCTCCCAACCTCAACACTCTCCCAACCTCAACACACTCCCAGCCTCAACACACTCCCAGCCTCAACACAGTCCCAGGCTCAACACACTCCCAGGCTCAACACACTCCCAGCCTCAACACACTCCCAGCCTCAACACACTACTATCCTGAACACACTACCAACCTCAACAAACTCCCAACCTCAACACACTACCAACCACAACACACTACCAACCACAACACACTACCAACCACAACACACTCCCAACCTCAAAACACTCCCAACCTCAACACACTCCCAACCTCAACACACTCCCAACCTCAACACACTACCAACCTCAACACACTACCAACCTCAACACACTACCAACCTCAACACACTACAAACCTCAACACAATACTAACCTCAACACACTCCCAACCTCAACACACTACCAACCTCAACACACTACCAACCTCAACACACTACAAACCTCAACACACTACCAACCTCAACACACTCCCAACCTCAACACACTCCCAACCTCAACGCGCTCCCAACCTCAACGCGTTACCAACTTCAACACTCTCAACCTCAACACACTCCGAACCTGAACACACTGCCATCCTCAACACACTCCCAACCTCAACAAACTCCCAACCTCAACACACTCCCAACCTCAACACACTCCCAACATCAACACACTACCAACCACAACCCACTCCCAACCTCAACACACTCAAAACCTCTACACACTCCCAACCTCAACACGCTCCCAACCTCAACACACTCCCAACCTCAACACACACCGAACCTCAACACACTCCCAACCGCAACACACTACACAACGAGACACTTCTTACCACAACACACTACCAACCTCAACACTCTACCAACCTCAACACACTCCCAACCTCAACACACTCCCAACCTCAACACACTCCCATTCTCAACACACTCCCAACCTCAACACTCCCAACCTCAACACTCCCAACCTCAACACACTCCCAACCTCAACACATTCCCAACCTCAACACAATCCCAACCTCAACACAATCCCAACCTCAACACACTCCCAACCTCAACACACTCCCAACCTCAACACACTCTCAACCTCAACACACTCCCAACCTCAACACACTCCCAACCTTAACACACTACCAACCTTAACACACTACCAACCTTAACACACTACCAACCTCGACAACCTCCCTAACTCGACAACCTCCCTACCTCAACACAGCGCCAACCTCAACACACTCCCAACCTCAACACCCAACCTCAACACACTCCCAACCTAAACACTCTCCCAACCTCAACACACTTCCAACCTCAACACATTCCCAACCTCAACACACTTCCAACCTCAACACATTCCCAACCTCAACACATTCCCAACCTCAACACACTCCCAACCCCAACACACTCCCAATCTCAACACACTCCCAACCTCAACACACTCCAACCTCAACACACTCCCAACCTCAACACACTCCCAACCTAAACACTCTCCCAACCTTAACACACTTCCAACCTCAACACATTCCCAACCTCAACACACTTCCAACCACAACACATTCCCAACCTCAACACACTCCCAATCTCAACACACTCCCAATCTCAACACACTCCCAATCTCAACACACTCCCAACCTCAACACACTACCAACCTCAACACACAACCAACCTCAACACACTACCATCCACAACAACACACTACCAACCACAACACACTACCAACCACAAAACACTGCTAACCACAACACACTACCAACCACAACACACCACCAACCTCAGCAACACACTACCAACTATAACACACTACGAACCACAACACACTACCAACCTCAACAACACACTACCAACCACAATACACTACCAACCACATCACAATCCCAACCTCAAAACACTACCACCCTCAACACATTCCCAACCACAACACACTACCAACCACAACACACTACCAACCACAACACACTACCAACCACAACACAATCCCAACCTCAACACACTCCCGACCTCAACACACTTCCAACCTCAACACACTCCCAACCTCAACACACTACCAACCACAACACACTCCCAACCTCAACACACTCCCAACCTCAACACACTCCCAACCTCAACACACTCCCAACCTCAACACACTCCCAACCTCAACACACTCCTAGCCTTCAACACACTCCTAGCCTTCAACACACTTCCAACCTCAACACACTCCTAGCCTTCAACACAATCCTAGCCTTCAACACACTACCAACCTCAACACAATACTAACCTCAACACACTCCCAACCCCAACACACTACTAATCTCAATACACTCCCAACTACTATACTACCAACAACAACACACTAACAACTACAACACACTACTATCCACAACACACTACCAACCTCAACACACTCCTAGCCTTCAACACACTCCCAACCACAACATAATCCCAACCATAACACACTTCCATCCTCAACACACTCCCATCCTCAACACACTCCCATCCTCAACACACTCCCATCCTCAACACACTCCCATCCTCAACACACTCCCATCCTCAACACACTCCCATCCTCAACACACTCCCATCTTCAACACACTCCCAACCTCAAAACACTCCCAACCTCAACACACTCCCAACCTTAACACACTCCCAACCTCAACACACTCCCAACCTCAACACACTCCCAACCTCAACACACTACCAACCTCAACACACTACCAACCTCAACACACTACAAACCTCAACACAATACTAACCTCAACACACTACCAACCTCAACACACTACAAACCTCAACACAATACTAACCTCAACACACTCCCAACCTCAACACACTCCCAACCCCAACACACTACTAATCTCAACACACTCCCAACCTCAACACACTCCTAACCACAACACACTACCAAACACAACACACTACCAACCACAACACACTACCAACCTCAGCAACACACTACCAACCACATCACAATCCCATCCTCAAAACACTACCACCCTCAACACACTACCACCCTCAACACACTACCAACTTCAACACACTCCCAACCTCAACACACTCCCGACCTCAACACACTCCCGACCTCAACACACTCCCAACCTCAACACACTCCCAACCTCAACGCGCTCCCAACCTCAACGCGTTACCAACCTCAACACTCTCAACCTCAACACACTCCGAACCTCAACACACTCCCATCCTCAACACACTCCCAACCTCAACAAACTCCCAACCTCAACACACTCCCAACCTCAACACACTCCCAACATCAACACACTACCAACCACAACCCACTCCCAACCTCAACACACTCAAAACCTCAACACACTCCCAACCTCAACACACTCCCAACCTAAACACACTCCCAACCTCAACACACTCCCAACCTCAGCACAGTACACAACGAGACACTTCTTACCACAACACACTACCAACCTCAACACTCTACCAACCTCAACACACTCCCAACCTCAACACACTCCCATTCTCAACACACTCCCAACCTCAACACTCCCAACCTCAACACACTCCCAACCTCAACACATTCCCAACCTCAACACATTCCCAACCTCAACACAATCCCAACCTCAACACAATCCCAACCTCAACACACTCCCAACATCAACACACTCCCAACCTCAACACACTCTCAACCTCAACACACTCCCAACCTCAACACACTCCCAACCTCAACACACTACCAACCTTAACACACTACCAACCTTAACACACTACCAACCTCGACACACTAACAACCTCGACAACCTTCCTACCTCGACAACCTCCCTACCTCAACACAGCGCCAACCTCAACACACTCCCAACCTCAACACACTCCCAACCTCAACACACTCCCAACCTAAACACTCTCCCAACCTCAACACACTTCCAACCTCAACACATTCCCAACCTCAACACACTCCCAACCCCAACACACTCCCAATCTCAACACACTCCCAACCTCAACACACTCCCAACCTTAACCCAACCCCATCCTCAACACACGCCCAACATCAACACACTCCCAACCTCAACACTCCCAACCTCAACACACTCCCAACCTCAACACACTCCCAACCCCAACACACTCCCAATCTCAACACACTCCCAACCTCAACACACTCCCAACCTTAACCCAACCCCATCCTCAACACACGCCCAACATCAACACACTACCATCCTCAACAACACACTACCAACTTCAACATACTACCAACAACAACACACTACCAACCACAATACACTACCAACCACAACACACTACTAATCTCAACACACTACCAACTACAACACACTACCAACTACAACACACTACCAACTACAACACACTACCAACTACAACACACTACCAACTACAACACACTACCAACCACAACACACTACCAACCACAACACACTACCAACCACAACACACTACCAACCACAAAACACTGCTAACCACAACACACTACCAACCACAACACACCAACCTCAGCAACACACTACCAACTATAACACACTACGAACCACAACACACTACCAACCACATCACAATCCCAACCTCAAAACACTACCACCCTCAACACATTCCCAACCACAACACACTACCAACCACAACACACTACCAACCACAACACACTACCAACTTCAACACACTCCCAACCTCAACACACTCCCGACCTCAACACACTTCCAACCTCAACACACTACCAACCACAACACACTCCTAACCTCAACACACTCCCAACCTCAACACACTCCCAACCTCAACACACTCCTAGCCTTCAACACACTCCTAGCCTTCAACACACTCCTAGTCTTCAACACACTACCAACCTCAACACAATACTAACCTCAACACACTCCCAACCCCAACACACTACTAATCTCAACACACTCCCAACTACTATACTACCAACAACAACACACTAACAACTACAACACACTACCAACCACAACACACTACCAACCTCAACACACTCCTAGCCTTCAACACACTCCCAACCACAACATAATCCCAACCATAACACACTCCCATCCTCAACACACTCCCATCCTCAACACACTCCCATCCTCAACACACTCCCATCCTCAACACACTCCCCATCCTCAACACACTCCCATCCTCAACACACTCCCATCCTCAACACACTCCCATCCTCAACACACTCCCATCCTCAACACACTCCCAACCTCAACACACTCCCAACCCCAACACACTACTAATCTCAACACACTACCAACCTCAACACACTCCTAGCCTTCAACACACTCCCAACCACAACATAATCCCAACCATAACACACTCCCATCCTCAACACACTCCCATCCTCAACACACTCCCATCCTCAACACACTCCCAACCTCAACACACTCCCAACCTCAACACTCTCAACCTCAACACTCCCAACCTCAACACACTCCGAACCTCAACACACTCCGAACCTCAACACACTCCCAACCTCAACACACTCCCAACCTCAACACACTCCCAACCTCAACACACTCCCAACCTCAACAAACTCCCAACCTCAACACACTCCCAACCTCAACAAACTCCCAACCTCAACACACTCCCAACCTCAACAAACTCCCAACCTCAACACACTCCCAACCTCAACACACTCCCAACCTCAACACACTCCCAACCTCAACACACTCCCAACCTCAACAACTCCCAACCTCAACACACTCCCAACCTCAACACACTCCCAATCTCAACACACTACCAACCACAACCCACTCCCAACCTCAACACACTCAAAACCTCAACACGCTCCCAACCTCAACACGCTCCCAACCTCAACACGCTCCCAACCTCAACACACTCCCAACCTCAACACACTCCCAACCTCAACACACTCCCAACCTCAACACACTCCCAACCTCAACACACTTCCAACCTCAACACATTACCAAACACAACACACTACCAACCTTAACACACTAGCAACCACAACACTCTACCAACCACAACACACTACCAACCACAACACACAAACAACTATAACACACACCCAACCTCAACACACTCCCAACCTCAACGCGCTCCCAACCTCAACGCGTTACCAACCTCAACACTCTCAACCTCAACACTCTCAACCTCAACACACTCCCAACCTCAACACACTCCCAACCTCAACACACTCCCAACCTCAACAAACTCCCAACCTCAACACACTCCCAACCTCAACACACTCCCAACCTCAACACACTACCAACCACAACCCACTCCCAACCTCAACACACTCAAAACCTCAACACGCTCCCAACCTCAACACGCTCCCAACCTCAACACGCTCCCAACCTCAACACACTCCCAACCTCAACACACTCCCAACCTCAACACACTCCCAACCTCAACACACTTCCAACCTCAACACACTTCCAACCACAACACACTACCAACCACAACACACTACCAACCTCAACCCACCCCCATCCTCAACACACTCCCAACCTCAACACACTCCCAACCTCATAAACTCCCAACCTCAACACTCCCAACCTCAACACTCCCAACCTCAACACACTCCCAACCGCAACACACTCCCAACCTCAACACACTACCAACCACAACACTCTACCAACCAGAACAGAAAACCAACCACACCACACTAACATACACAACACACTACCATCCACAACACACTACCATCCACAACACACTACCATCCATCAACACACTACCATCCATCAACACACTACCAACCACAATACACTACCAACCTCAACAACACACTACCAACAACAACACACTACCAACCACAACACACTACCAACCACAACACACTAATAATAATATCACACTACCAACCTCAACACACTACCAACCTCAACACACTACCAACCTCAACACACTACCAACAGCAACACACTACCAACCACAACACACTACCAACCACAACACACCACCAACCTCAGCAACACACTACCAACTATAACACACTACGAACCAACAACACACTACCAACCACATCACAATCCCAACCTCAAAACACTACCACCCTCAACACACTACCACCCTCAACACACTACCACCCTCAACACACTACCAACCACAACACACTACCAACCACAACACACTACCAACCACAACACACTACCAACCACAACACACTACCAACCACAACACACTACCAACCACAACACACTACCAACCACAACACACTACCAACCACAACACACTCCCAACCTCAACACACTCCCAACCTCAACACACTCCCGACCTCAACACACTCCTAGCCTTCAACACACTCCTAGCCTTCAACACACTCCTAGCCTTCAACACACTCCTAGCCTTCAACACACTCCCAACCATAACACACTCCCATCCTCAACACACTCCCATCCTCAACACACTCCCATCCTCAACACACTCCCATCCTCAACACACTCCCATCCTCAACACACTCCCATCCTCAACACACTACCATCCTTAACACACGAGCAACCACAACACACTAGCAACCACAACACACTACCAACCACAACACACTACCAACTAGTACACACTCCCAACCTCAACACACTCCCAACCTCAATGCGCTACCAACCTCAACGTGCTCCCAACCTCAACACACTCCCAACGTCAACACACTCCCAACGTCAACACACTCCCAACCTCAACACACTCCCAACCTCAACAAATCCCAACCTCAAAAACTCCCAACCTCAACACACTTCCAACCTCAACACACTTCCAACCTCAACACACTCCCAACCTCAACACACTCCCAACCTCAATATACTCCTAGCCTTCAACACACTTCAAACCCCAACACACTACCAATAACAACACACTACCAACCACAACTCACTATAAACCTCAAGACAGTACCAACCACAACACACTACCAACCTCAACACACTGCCAACCTCAACACGCTCCCTACCTTAAACGCACTCCCAACCTCAACACACTACCAACCTCAACACACTACCAACCTCAACACATTACCAACCTCAACACACTGTAAACCTCAGCACACTCCAAACCTCAGCATACTCCAAACCTCAGCACACTCCAAACCTCAACACACTCCTGATCTCAACACACTCCCGATCTCAACACACTCCCGACCTCAACACTCTCCCGACCTCAACACACTCCCGACCTCAACACACTCTCGACCTCAACACACTCCCAACCTCAACACACTCCCAACCTCAACACACTCCCAACCTCAACACCCAACCTCAACACACTCCCAACCTCAACACGCTCCCAACCTCAACACGCTCCCAACCTCAACACGCTCCCAACCTCAACACACTCCCAACCTCAACACACTCCCAACCTCAACACGCTCCCAACCTCAACACACTAACAACCTCAACACACTATCAACCACAGCACACTTCCTACCACAACACATTACCAACCTCCCTACTTCAACACACCAACCACAACACACTCCCAACCTCAACACACTCCCAACCTCTACACACTCCCAACCTCTACACACTCCCAACCTCTACACACTCCCAACCACAACACACTCCCAAACTCAGACTCCCAAACTCAACAGACTCCCAACCTCAACACACAACCAACCTCAACACACTCCCAACCTCAACAAACTCCCAACCTCAACAAACTCCCAACCTCAACACACTCCCAAACTCAACACACTCCCAACCTCAACATACTCCCAACCTCAACACTCCCAACCTCAACACACTCCCAACCTCAACACGTTCCCAACCTCAACGCAATCCCAACCTCAACACAATCCCAACCTCAACACACTACCAACCACAACATACTCCCAACCTCAACGCACTACCAACCACAACACACTCCCAACCTCAACACACTCCCAACCTCAATACACTCCCAACCTCAACACACTCCCAACCTCAACCTCTACACAATCCCATCTGTGAGATTTTTTCTACGCCTACCTCCCTTAGGAGGTGGACTACAAGTTTAAAGTCTGCTCACGGCAGTTAAACATGAGTCCAATAGAAAAAGGAAAAGCGGGAGCAAACCGCCAGGCCTCCACCACCAAGGGTGAAAACCTGTCCACAATAGGCCGCTGGTTCCTCCTAGTTAAACAGGACGTAAAACTAATAAAGGGTAACCGACGGGTTCTCACAATCAAATATTTATATTTGCGAACAAGCCTGAATGGTCCCCAGGACAATATGTAACTGAAAACTCACACCCCAGAAGTGACTCGAACCCATACTCCCAGGAGCAACGGAACTGGTATGTACAAGACGCCTTAATCCACTTGACCATCACGACCGGACATAATGAGGTGATAGCCGATGCTATTTGAACCACCCCACCGCCGGCACTCGGATGGTAATCTTTGGCATAGCATTTTACCAAATCACCTCATTCTTTGGGGCACACGTGAGGAACACAAATGCGAACAAGCCTGAATGGTCCCCAGGACAATATGTAACTGAAAACTCACACCCCAGAAGTGACTCGAACCCATACTCCCAGGAGCAACGCAACTGGTATGTACAAGACGCCTTAATCCACTTGACCATCACGACCGGACATAATGAGGTGATAGCCGAAGCTATTTGAACCACCCCACCGCCGGCACTCGGATGGTAATCTTGGGCATAGCATTTTACTAAATCACCTCATTCTTTGGGGCACACATGAGGAACACAAATGCGAACAAGCCTGAATGGTCCCCAGGACAATATGCAACTGAAAACTCACACCCCAGAAGTGACTCGAACCCATACTCCCAGGAGCAACGTGGCGATTGATGTGGCGCTATGAATTGGAATTCGAATTCCCAAGAACAGCCGTCATTTCAGAATCACATCAACATTTAATAATATGCAGAAATATGGTGGAATAATATGGTTGAAGGGTTGACATCAAAGACCGTTTTCTATAACATAACAATTTATTAATAACAAGAGACTACTACATTACCGAGTTTACGTTACGTTAATGTCCATCCAGTGGCACGATAACAAACAGCTAAATAGCAATCCTTGCTGTGAGGCTGCATACTGAACTAACCTGAACACAGGTGTGCCCACTGATGACGCAATATTGCAAATCAAAGAAAAATATCACAGACTAAGTTACACCACAGCGAATGGTTACGTTATTGTACATCAAGTGGCATTTGCAACACAGCTATTCAACAGCCCCTCGAGAAGTGACAGCAGGCTCCATCTTGCTGACACTTTGGGCTGACAACATGAACTAACTGAACAAATGAAGGATATCCACTGAAGACACAAGCATGCAATCAATAGTGTCTCGGTTTCCCTGACAGCTACTATAATCACAAGCTTAGGGGTCCTCCCGCCCCCCAGGAGAGACCCACGTAACTAGGCGGGTAGTCCAACAATGACCCCCCCTATCACAACCCAGTGTGAACACTCTTTGCAACTCCCTACAAGAAGTTGCACTGTTGTAAACAGTAACAAAGACAGGCAAGGCGGGATTCTGGGACACAGCTCCACAAATCCCTAGATGACTCTACTCTCGTCACCAGACGACAACCAAAAGAAATTGCCTTAAGTGATTAATTACGTTAATTGACTGATCGCAGCAGTCAGCAACAAAGTACTACGGTAATCACAAACAATTGTCTCACACTAGACAACAACATGGTGATACTCTACGTTAATCTTTAACACTGGTCTCTCTCTTGTTAACAATAACTCAAACTTATATTACATCACACTTGACTCCTTGCAAGTATTCAGTGAGTAATTCTCAATTAAGGTCAAACGGACTACTAATTACATCCCCATTGAGTTACGTTAGCTAAGCCTACCCTAACTTGGTAGCTTCACAACAGTCTGTGTCAAAAAATTACTAGTGAGTGTTAATTACCCTAATTAATTCCCTAATTAATTCTGAGCAATTAATTAACTGTCACCAGGACCGATAATTAATCATCCATAAATACGTCTCACTCCGCACTGCCTAAGCAGGTCTCATCAAACACTGTGAATTCACGGGAAAGGAGTTAATTACCCCTAATTAACAAGATGTGCCACTAATCCACTGTCCTCAGACAGGATATGATTAATACAACGATTTATGCTAGCTCCATGACCTCGCTTTACCGAGTCATCGGAGCTCTCCAATGTTAATTACTCCACTAATTAACTTGAGCCACTAATTGCTATACCCCTGAAAGGTAATTAGTCTCGAGCAAATTACGTTAACACAAATACTGACAGACTCTGACAGATCCTCTCCCACTACGTGAATTCATGATGAGAAGGCTAATTACATAATTAGCTAGAGTGGTCAATTAGTTGGCACACGGACAATTAATTGCTCCCGAGACGTATCTCACTCAAGCTCAACACTGTTTTCTCTCATAACAGCCCTCACTCACTCCACAATACTAAGTGTGCACCCCTTATCCAGTTAATTACCCCTTACTTAATTAACTCACTGAATCCTTAAGTCCTCAACACAACTTAAAGAAACAAAGTAACCCCAGCGTTACATAGGTCACACTACAATGGCATGCAACATCATAAATGCACTGCCCACATACGGTTGCGGCTACTGCAACTCGCTAATTACTGTGCCCACACAATATTGACACACGGTTGTGCAACACACAAGAGTATACTAATATTACTGCCCCCCCTTTTTCTTGCACCTGTTGCAAAGGACTACTGTGAACACACACTTACCTCAGCAAGGCAATTAACCCATCAATTGCCTGCTCTCATTAAGCATTGTGAATTCCCCTGAATAATCCTAGAGGTCCCTTAAACCCTCAACACAGTTCCTGGGGCAATAATATCATATAAGCTGATAACAATACTGCACAAACCTGCAACATAATGATGCCGTCAGCATACCCCACATGCTAATGACATCATTAGGCAATCAGTCAGCAATCACATCTACTGACTTACCACACAACACAGTACATAACCATGCAAATGAACACATAGAAATGGCATTCACATAATCAATGAAAATTTTATCATCAAGTAAATGTAACTAACTACACAGACCTCAGGGCCCCCCACTGACATCACTGCAACCGGGCCTGCCTACCTCTAATGATTATAATTTACGGTACTCTATGGCATTAATCCAGTCTGAATGATTATAAAGAATCGACAGGCTGGATCACTTATATGGTAAATCTCTACACTGACCAGTTACATACTCTAGTCAGTCTGCTATATATACATTATGATACTACAGTGTGGTCCCGTGTATAATATCTATCTCCAGGTACCGCCCTACCAATCACCTGGACCCTACTGACAGCTGTCACTCAGCTGCTTCTCTAGCCTGGCGAGGCTCTGAGACAACTCTTACCATGAATTTCCACCGGTACCCATCACACTGTACACATTGATTATAGTACTCACGTCTACTGCCCTCTTTTCCCTTTTTTTTTCTCATTTCCCAGGTCACTACCACACTAGCTGTCAACACTTAGCTTGCTTGCTCCTCATGCGTCGACAAGATGTGGCCCTAGGCTGTCCCGGGAAAGTGGCCAAGGCATGTGGCCACCGCGTGGCCCACAGTGCCCCTCCCGAGCTGAGAGCAGGGGGGGAGGTGGTGGTGGTGGTGGTAGCCGGCGCGCGGGCCGAGCGGCTGGGTGGCCTGGCATGGGTGGCACCCCCCCTCCTCCTGAGCAGCTGGCCAAGGTGGGCGGCGCGGGTGGCCGCCCGCAGCCTGCGTGCCTCGGGCTGGCAGGCTGCCGCCCACAGGAGTACACACGCAGATGGGAAATCACTAACAACCCCATCAAACCAGAGCCTGCCTTGCTCTACACTGGGGTGACAATGGCCGGCGGCGTCCCCACACTGACGCCGCCTGGCGGAATTCAAAGTCCAACATGGGCCTGTAATCACACCACAATTACACTAGGAGGCCCTGCTCGATTCCGCTAATTGCCCAACAACACTAGACAGGTTATCCAAACCACCTGTTACACCATGAGGCTCTGCCAGCTGCCTCATGGGTGAACACTGTCAACTGTCTCTTTAGCTTTTTACTGTTCCTTCCATAAATCCTTGGCCCCAATTCACCCAATTGGGCCTTGACACAACCCCTGATGGCAGGAGTGCCATATTCGATGAGTAATTTGGACGACAGAAGCGATTAACGGGAGGTGGAGGTGGCCGGTCTGCCACCTCCACCAGACACTTCTTCCTCCGCTTGCCGCCCAATTCAAACTCCCTCCCTGGCGGGCAGGGAAACTCAAATACCCATACCTCCTCCCTACTTTGTCTTTACCAATCAGCATGAAGCCGGCACACTACTAAGATGCCGCTTCCAACCACAGCTCTTCGCGCCAAAACTCGGCTTGCAGCACATATGCCTAAACCAATCACAGGCTCACTCACCCTCGAGCATCCCGTGACGTCACAAGGAGGGGGAGGCCTAAAAGACAGTGGCGTAATGTCTCCCATGTGGGGGGGCAACGTTCACTCCACTCTCCCCCCCACCTCTAACGGTTTTAGTCAAGTACCTCACATCCCACTTCACTCTCACCTCGATCATCCTGTTTCACAGAAACAGGAAAATCTCTGTAATTCTCTCTACAGAGCAATCACAGACTTCTGACTACTCCCAAATGATAGTCCATAACATAAGCTTTCATTCAACACCCAACAAGTATATGTTATTTTGAAAGCTTCAGTTTCTAGAGTGCCTAGCCTAATCTAGAAACTAGGAAAACTAGCTGAGGGATCTAGATCACTCACACAACCTCCCACTAAAGAATATATTTTCCTGCAAGGAAAATACATTCAAAACACAAGCTAGTTTTTCTGCACACACCTGCCCAACAGGTGTACTAGCTAAACAAGTGTGGAGTGTGAAACTCTGTTTCCTATACATCGGTGGCCTGAGGGTCTCTGTGCACTACCACCGGATCACCCTGGTGGTGCTGCCCGACCTTGGAGTGGCAACATGTTCGGCTCCAGCTCTGGTCCTGGCCGGTTCAACACCTCGCAACCATTTCCATCACTGAACCTCCCATTTCCATCCTCGGTCTGTGTCATACTGGACACATGAGCAACACATTGGTGTGGCCTTACCGGTGAAGCACTTCTACACTCCCCTCAGCCTACAAAGGACTTACTGTCAGTCCTCCACCTGACCTAGCAACAAGTTGACAGGATCACTCTCACTGTCCAACTGCCCAACACCAGCCGGTCTTGCTCTACCGACTGAACTATCTGGGAGAAAACCCTCTTCTACAAGTACCTACGCTCCCCTACTGAGCTTGGGGTCCCTCCCTTGCTTCTCCTAGGTCTCGCTACTCTAACAAAGACTCAAGCGAAACTTTTGACATCTGTCAAACTCTCTTGTCTATTTCTCCCCTGGACCTAACTTGGAATGTGATGAGCATTCCCTCTGCAGATCTACTATAACCCTTTACCAAGGCAATCCTTAAAGAACAAAATCATTATGCTGCTGGGGATCTGAACCATGGAAAATCACCAGCCCAAAATGACCTTTGCCATCTTGCATTGGCAGCCTTTCTTCAAAAGGCGATCGATGTATGCATCCATCGAATCGTCTTTCTCAGAACTGCCAAGCTAGGCATCTTTACCTTCATACCTTGTCACCGGGTTAAGTGCACTAGGGTGGGTTTGGCTTCCCTTCCCTGTGTGAGATTGCCTCCTTGCACAAGGAAGCTGTCCGCTCTTGTCCCATCTCTCGCAAGGGCATTCCGTATTCCGACTTTTACCCGGTTATCCATTCCTCAGTCCTTTCCCGTTGGCAGGCTTCTTGGTTGTCTGTTACTGGTAACAAGCTCCGTACTCTTAAATGTTGTGTTTCCTCGTGGCCGTCCTCCTTCCACCGTAACCGGCGGTGGGAAACAGCTCTGGCGAGGTTGCGTATTGGCCATACTCGCTTAACCCATGGTCACTTGATGGAGCGCCGCCCTGCTCCTTATTGTCCTAGTTGCATTGTCCCTCTTACGGTCGTGCATGTCCTTCTTGAATGTCCTGACTTCCAGGACGAGCGTGTGTCTTGCTTTCCGACCGCCTCTCGCGGTCACCTGTCCCTCGATAGAATTCTTGGTGACTCGGATACTTTTGATATCGTTCGCCTTATGCGTTTTTGTTCTCGTATTGGCATCCTTGGTGATATTTAGCGCCCTCTGATTATTTTGCGTACTTGATGGTGCTACATAGCCTTCCCGGTTTGGTGCCTTCTTTTGATAATTACTTACTTACTTGCCTCCTTGCAATCTGCACTTGAGCCAGCACTGACTTGCTGCGCTCTCACCTTCAGGCTCGAAGTCGGCCTTGCTGTCACCTCTGCAAACGGGAGCCTCTGCTCAACCTCTCTAGTGACTACCATGAATTCTTCCTGGGGTTGTACCGTCCCCACTCTGGCAAGAAATTCCATCACCTGTCTAACTACAGATGAGTTACTCCCTTTTCTAAAGAAGTCTACTCGGATCCTACTCTGGTGGCGCGACCTCCCACTAAGATCCTACTGTGTAATCACAACTACACCCCTATGACACCCTTGACAACTACAATGTCGTCCAATAAGACCTCTCACTCTTGAGGTCACTTCTAGAAGCATCTTCTACCCTCAGGTAGGTGGTGTCTTGCACCTCAGGCAGATCCTGAGTGCACTCTTGCAACCACTGTTGCACGCTGGCTTGGTGTCCACGACACCTGCTGCTGAGCTGACACCCCTCACCAATGAGTGTGTCAATGTCCACTAGCTAGCAGCCACAAAAAGCCAGACAGATTTCCCCATATCTACCATGAAATACCTCTTTCATACAGTGTGTGTGGTGTGTGTGTACCTAAGTGTGACAACCGTGCACAAAACATACCTCCAACAATACTGTTCCACAATATTCTGCAACGATATCTTATGTTACTTTAAAAAATCAATAAGACTGCTCTTCATGGGCTCGAACCCAAGTTGCATAGCCCCACGTTGGGCGCCAGTTGTGAGATTTTTTCTACGCCTACCTCCCTTAGGAGGTGGACTACAAGTTTAAAGTCTGCTCACGGCAGTTAAGCATGAGTCCAATAGAAAAAGGAAAAGCGGGAGCAAACCGCCAGGCCTCCACCACCAAGGGTGAAAACCTGTCCACAATTGGCCGCTGGCTCCTCCTAGTTAAACAGGACGTTAAAACTAATAAAGGGTAACCGACGGGTTTTCACAATCAAATATTTGTATTTGATGTGGCGCTATGAATTGGAATTCGAATTCCCAAGAACAGCCGTCATTTCAAGATCACATCAACATTTAATAATATGCAGAAATATGGTGGAATAATATGGTTGAAGGGTTGACATCAAAGACCATTTTCTATAACATAACAATTTATTAATAACAAGAGACTAACTACTACATTACCGAGTTTACGTTACGTTAATGTCCATCCAGTGGCACGATAAACAGCTAAATAGCAACCCTTGCTGTGAGGCTGCATACTGAACTAACCTGAACACAGGTGTGCCCACTGATGATGCAATATTACAAATCAAAGAAAAATATCACAGACTAAGTTACACCACAGTGAATGGTTACGTTATTGTACATCAAGTGGCATTTGCAACACAGCTATTCAACAGCCCCTCGAGAAGTGACAGCAGGCTCCATCTTGCTGACACTTTGGGCTGACAACATGAACTAACTGAACAAATGAAGGATATCCACTGAAGACACAAGCATGCAATCAATAGTGTCTCGGTTTCCCTGACAGCTACTATAATCACAAGCTTAGGGGTCCTCCCGCCCCCCAGGAGAGACCCACGTAACTAGGCGGGTAGTCCAACAGTGACCCCCCCCCTATCACAACCCAGTGTGAACATACTTTGCAACTCCCAACAAGAAGTTGCACTGTTGTAAACAGTAACAAAGACAGGCAAGGCGGGATTCTGGGACACAGCTCCACAGATCCCTAGATGACTCTACTCTCGTCACCAGACGACAACCAAAAGAAATTGCCTTAAGTGATTAATTACGTTAATTGACTGATCGCAGCAGTCAGCAACAAAGTACTACGGTAATCACAAACAATTGTCTCACACTATGTCGGAAAATCCGACACCATTTAATAATCATACAGATAATAGCTGTATTGTATAAACAAGTTACCCATAGAAAACGTAACTTGTAGTGGAATTACCGTCTAAAGAAAACGGGATATCATCACCACATACCATTATAAATTCACCAGCTATTCTGCTGGGAATTATTCTTAAATACATTAGTCTTTGGACGTTACCATCATAAAAACATCTTATATAAATTAACTTAATTATCAATATTAAAGTAGAGTAAATGTGACCCTTCTATCACTTTCTGACATGTGGACAATGTAAGCCAGGCGTCAGAGTGAGGAAGGAGGGCAGCCATTGTTTATATTGAGACCAGAGGCTCATACGGGAGCAAATTCGGCTCCTGTTAAATTTACTTGGACGTAGTGTTATGGAAACCAAAAGTGTACCATTTTCAACACGCTGTCATCAAATCAAGTTAAGTGTTCTTTCCGAAACCCATTATCTATCATTAGTGGCCATTAATGTCATTGGGTAGGGTTACCCGGTTAGAACGCGAAATCGCCTCATACTAAAGGTAATTAAGCCAGGTCTTCATTGTTCCATGTATAGTATTTTCTCTGATATAGCTTGTCATATATAGAATCTGGCTTCACAGTTAGCGCCCTTTTGACAGGTCAAGACGAGGAAGCAAGATTTTGTGCACCAGTTACTGGGTGATGGAAGCTACCTCAAAGAGGATAATTTGGTGTCTACACCCTAGTTATACCTGGTGGACTAACCTGCTGTACTATAAGATAAGGAACCTTTTCAATGTATGTAGTTAATACTGTAGTTTGATTGGCTGCATATATATTAATTTAATAAACCCCCCCTAATGTGTAGAGGATCGATTTGTGAGATTAAGAGATTATTGCAGAAATACAGTCCACTTATCATTATACAAATTGCTATCGAAGTATATAAATTAACGTAAATATAAATTCATATAAATTAAATAAATATAAATCTCACAGGTCGGTTCCCGCACACTAGACAACAACATGATGATACTCTACGTTAATCTTTAACACTTGTCTCTCTCTTGTTAACAATAACTCAAACTTATATTACACCACACTTGACTTGGGATGAAATATCTAGAGCATTTTGGGATGAAATATCTAGAGCATCTAGATCTAACAGTATTTACGTCATGGGTGACTTTAATTTTAGCGGAATAAACTGGTTGAACAAAACAGGGAATAGTGAAGCAGAAGATTTTCTAGAATTAATTGACGATTGCTTTCTTACGCAACACATTAAGGAACCAACACGGGAAAATAATATTTTAGATTTAGTGTTAACTAACAGGGAAACGCAAATTAATGACATCGAAATAGGGAGTGAGCTAGGGAGCAGTGATCACAAAGAAATCAGATTTAGCATAGAATGGAAAAGACCAGTAGGAGAAAATTCTGTTAAAGTGCCAGATTTTCGAAAAGCTGATTTTAATAGCCTAAGAAATTTTTTGGGTCAAATTGATTGGAAAGTCTTGGGTATGGGGTGTGGGCCGGTCTTGGAGCGAGACATGAACCCAGCGATAGGTGACTTAAATGGGGATTTCGATGTGGATTCAATATATAACTTATTTAAGAATATTCTAAACAAAGCACAGGAACGTAGTATACCATACAAATTGAATAGATCGAATACTAATGACACAAAGTGGATAACAAAGAATTTGAAGAACCTTATAGGTAAAAAGAGAGCTTGGTACAAAAGGATTAAAAATGGGGAGGTCACTTTAGAACAGGAATTCGTACAACTGGTTAGAAATGTTAAAAAAGAGATAAGGAAAGCAAAAAGAAACTATGAAGTTCGCATAGCAGGGCAAGCAAAGACAAATCCTAAAGGGTTTTTTCAGTTATATCGTACTAAGACTAGGGAAAGGATAGGTCCATTAAAAACTGATACAGGTCAAATAACAGATAGTGATGAAGAGATGAGTAGTATTTTTAATAAATATTTTGTATCTGTATTTACTAAAGAGGAACTTAACAATATGCCTTCAGCTGAACAAGTCTATGTGGGTGGGGACGAGGACAGGTTGACGAGTTTAGCAGTTACCAGGGAGGATGTTCTTAAACAAATAGTAAAACTCAAACCAAACAAATCCCCAGGGCCGGATGAAGTGTTTGCCAGGGTGCTTAAAGAATGCAAAGAGGAGCTTTGTGACCCACTGTCAACCATATTTAATAAATCAATAGAGTCAGGCAGAGTGCCAGAGTTTTGGAAAGTTGCTAATGTGATACCAGTTTTTAAGAAAGGAGATAGATCACTTGCGTCTAACTATCGACCAATTAGCCTAACGTCTATTGTGGGAAAGTTACTCGAATCTATAATAGCAAATAAAATTCGTCTTCATCTTGAAAAACATAAATTAATAATTGAGTCTCAACATGGTTTTATAAATGGCCGTTCATGTTTAACAAATTTGTTATCTTTTTATTCTAGCATTGTTGAGGCAGTTGATAGTGGTAAGGATTGCGATGTTGTATACCTTGACTTTAGCAAAGCTTTTGATACAGTGCCACATGAAAGACTGATTAAAAAGATAGAGTCTCATGGAATTGGGGGTGCTATATTAAGCTGGATTAGGGCATGGCTATACCAAAGGAAACAGAGAGTTAGTATAAATGGAATCAAGTCAGAGTGGGAAAATGTTGTAAGTGGAGTGCCTCAAGGCTCTGTCCTGGGACCTCTGTTGTTTATAATATATATAAATGATTTAGATTCAGGTTTGAGTAGCAACATTTGCAAATTTGCCGATGATACGAAAATCGGTAGGGAAATTAATTCGGAGGAGGACTCACTATCACTTCAAGTTGATCTAGATAGGGTTTTGAAATGGTCAAAGGATTGGCAGATGCAGTTTAATGCTGATAAATGTAAAGTTCTGAGGTTAGGTAATGATGATAGAGTTACAAGATACGAGCTAGATGGTGTTGTGATTGCGAAGTCGGATTGCAAAAGGGATCTGGGAGTTATGATTAGTAAGAATTTAAAACAAAAGGATCAATGCATAAATGTTCGTAATAAGGCAAATCGGACACTTGGATTTATTAATCGCAGCGTTAGTAACAAGACACCTGGTGTGGTTCTCAAGCTATATCTTGCTCTAGTTAGGCCCCATTTAGATTATGCAGTTCAGTTTTGGTCGCCATATTATAGAATGGATATAAATTCACTTGAACGTGTCCAGCGTAGGATGACTAAGTTAATTCCCCAAATTAGAAATCTTTCATATGAAGAAAGATTAACAAAGCTTAAGTTGCATTCACTGGAAAGGCGAAGAGTTAGGGGCGACATGATAGAGGTTTACAAGTGGGTGAATGGACATAACAAGGGGGATATTAATAGGGTATTAAAAGTATCAACACAGGACAGAACACGAAACAATGGGTATAAATTGGATAAGTTTAGATTTAGGAAAGACTTGGGTAAATACTGGTTCAGTAACAGGGTTGTAGATTTGTGGAACCAATTGCCGCGTAACGTGGTGGAGGTGGGGTCCCTCGATTGTTTCAAGCGCGGGTTGGACAAGTATATGAGTGGGATTGGGTGGTTATAGAATAGGAGCTGCCTCGTATGGGCCAATAGGCCTTCTGCAGTTACCTTTGTTCTTATGTTCTTATGTTCTTATGACTCCTTGCAAGTATTCAGTGAGTAATTCTCAATTAAGGTCAAACGGACCACTAATTACATCCTCATTGAGTTACGTTAACTAAGCCTACCCTAACTTGGTAGCTTCACAACAGTCTGTGTCAAAAAATTACTAGTGAGTGTTAATTACCCTAATTAATTCCCTAATTAATTCTGAGCAATTAATTAACTGTCACCAGGACCGATAATTAATCATCCATAAATACGTCTCACTCCGCACTGCCTAAGCAGGTCTCATCAAACACTGTGAATTCACGGGAAAGGAGTTAATTACCCCGAATTACCAAGATGTGACACTAATCCACTGTCCTCAGACAGGATATGATTAATACAACGATTTATGCTAGCTCCATGACCTCGCTTTACCGAGTCATCGGAGCTCTCCAATGTTAATTACTCCACTAATTAACCTGAGCCACTAATTGCTATACCCCTGAAAGGTAATTAGTCTCGAGCAAATTACGTTAACACAAATACTGACAGATCCTCTCCCACTACGTGAATTCATGATGAGAAGGCTAATTATATAATTAGCTAGAGTGGTCAATTAGTTGTCACACGGACAATTAATTGCTCCCGAGACGTATCTCACTCAAGCTCAACACTGTTTTCTCTCATAACAGCCCTCACTCACTCCACAATACTAAGTGTGCACCCCTTATCCAGTTAATTACCCCTTACTTAATTAACTCACTGAATCCTTAAGTCCTCAACACAACTTAAAGAAACAAATTAAGTAACCCCAGCGTTACATAGGTCACACTACAATGGCATGCAACATCATAAATGCACTGCCCACATATGGTTGCGGCTACTGCAACTCGCTAATTACTGTGCCCACACAATAATGACACACGGTTGTGCAACACACAAGAGTATACTAATATTACTGCCCCCCTTTTTCTTGCACCTGTTGCAAAGGACTACTGTGAACACACACTTACCTCAGCAAGGCAATTAACCCATCAATTGCCTGCTCTCATTAAGCATTGTGAATTCCCCTGAATAATCCTAGAGGTCCCTTAAACCCTCAACACAGTTCCTGGGGCAATAATATCGTATAAACTGATAACAATACTGCACAAACCTGCAACATAATGATGCCATCAGCATACCCCACATGCTAATGACATCATTAGGCAATCAGTCAGCAATCACATCTACTGACTTACCACACAACACACTACATAACCATGCAAATGAACACATAGAAATGGCATTCACATAATGAAAATTTTATCATCAAGTAAATGTAACTAACTACACAGACCTCAGGGCCCCCCACTGACATCACTGCAACCTGGCCTGCCTACCTCTAATGATTATAATTTACGGTACTCTATGGCATTAATCCAGTCTGAATGATTATAAAGAATCGACAGGCTGGATCACTTATATGGTAAATCTCTACACTGACCAGTTACATACTCTAGTCAGTCTGCTATATATACATTATGATACTACAGTGTGGTCCCGTGTATAACATCTATCTCCAGGTACCGCCCTACCAATCACCTGGACCCTACTGACAGCTGTCACTCAGCTGCTTCTCTAGCCTGGCGAGGCTCTGAGACAACTCTTACCATGAATTTCCACCAGTACCCATCACACTGTACACATTGATTATAGTACTCACGTCTACTGCCCTCTTTTCCCTTTTTTTTCTCATTTCCCAGGTCACTACCACACTAGCTGTCAACACTTAGCTTGCTTGCTCCTCATGCGTCGACAAGATGTGGCCCTAGGCTGTCTCGGGAAAGTGGCCAAGGCATGTGGCCACCGCGTGGCCCACAGTGCCCCTCCCGAGCTGAGAAGGGGGGGGGGGGCGTGGTGGTGGTGGTAGCCGGCGCGCCGAGCCGGGCCAAGCGGCTGGGTGGCCTGGAGTGGGTGCCCCCCCCCCCCCCCGAGCAGCTGGCCAAGGTGGGCGGCGCGGGTGCCTGGGTGCCTTGGGCTGGCAGGCTGCCGCCCACATGAGTACACACGCGGATGGGAATCACTAACAACCCCATCAAACCAGAGCCTGCCTTGCTCTACACTGGGGTGACAATGGCCGGCGGCGTCCCCTCACTGACGCAGCCTGGCGGAATTCAAAGTCCAACATGGGCCTGTAATCACACCACAATTACACTAGGAGGCCCTGCTCGATTCCGCTAATTGCCCAACAACACTAGACAGGTTATCCAAACCACCTGTTACAAAATGAGGCTCTGCCAGATGCCTCATGGGTGAACACTGTCAACTGTCTCTTAAGCTTTTTACTGTTCCTTCCGTAAATCCTTGGCCCCAATTCACCCAATTGGGCCTTGACACAACCCCTGATGGCAGGAGTGCCATATTCGATGAGTAATTTGGACGACAGAAGCGATTAACGGGAGGTGGAGGTGGCCGGTCTGCCACCTCCACCAGACACTTCTTCCTCCGCTTGCCGCCCAATTCAAACTCCCTCCCTGGCGGGCAGGGAAACTCAAATACCCATACCTCCTCCCTACTTTGTCTTTACCAATCAGCATGAAGCCGGCACACTACTAAGATGCCGCTTCCAACCACAGCTCTTCGCGCCAAAACTCGGCTTGCAGCACATATGCCTAAACCAATCACAGGCTCACTCACCCTCGAGCATCCCGTGACGTCACAAGGAGGGGGAGGCCTAAAAGACAGTGGCGTAATGTCTCCCATGTGGGGGGGCAACGTTCACTCCACTCTCCCCCCCACCTCTAACGGTTTTAGTCAAGTACCTCACATCCCACTTCACTCTCACCTCGATCATCCTGTTTCACAGAAACAGGAAAATCTCTGTAATTCTCTCTACAGAGCAATCACAGACTTCTGACTACTCCCAAATGATAGTCCATAACATAAGCTTTCATTCAACACCCAACAAGTATATGTTATTTTGAAACCTTCAGTTTCTAGAGTGCCTAGCCTAATCTAGAAACTAGGAAAACTAGCTGAGGGATCTAGATCCGTCACACCAACCTCTACACAATCCCAGCCTCTACACAATCGCAACCTCTACACAATCCCAACCTCTACACACTATCAACCACTACACACTTCCAACCTCAACACACTTCCAACCTCAACACACTTCCAACCTCAACACTCCCATCCTCGACAACCTCCCTACCTCAACACACCACTAACCTGAACACACTACCAACCACAACACACAACCAACCTCCACACACAACCAACCACAACACACTTCCAACTACAACAGACTCCCTACATCAACACACAACCAACCTCCACACACAGCCAACCTCAACACACAACCAACCTCCACACACTACCAACCTCAACACACAACCAACCTCCACACACAACCAACCAGAACACACAACCAACCACAACACACTACCAACCTCAACACACCACCAACCTCAACACACTACCAACCACAACACACTAACATCCACAACACACTAACATCCACAACACACTAACATCCACAACACACTACCATCCACAACACACTACCATCCACAACACACTACCAACATCAACACACTACCAACCACAACCCAATACCAACCACAATACACTACCAACCTCAACCACACACTACACACTACAACACACTACCAACTACAACACACTACCAATCACAACACACTACCAACCACAACACAGTACCAACCACAACACACTACCAACCACAACACACTACCAACCACAACACAGTACCAACCACAACACACTACCAACTACAACACACTACCAACCTCAACACACTACCAACCTCAAAACACTACCATCCTCATCACACTACCAACCACAACACACTACCAACCACAACACACCACCAACCTCAGCAACACACATCCAACTATAACACACTACGAACCACAACACACTACCAACCTCAACACACTACCAACCTCAAAACACTACCATCCTCATCACACTACCAACCTCAACACACTCCCAACCACAACACACTCCCAACCTCAACACAATCCCAACCTCAACACAATCCCAACCTCTACACAATCCCAGCCTGATAACTATTAGTAGTTATACAGGTATTCAAGAAAATCATAAGTGTTCAAGAAGCAATCATATACAGTTATTCTTAGTAGTTATACAAGTGTTCAAGAAAATCATAAGTGTTCAAGAAGCAATCATATACAAGTGTTCTTAGTAGTTATACAAGTGTTCAAGAAAATCATATACAAGTGTTCTTAGTAGTTATACAAGTGTTCAAGAAAATCATATACAAGTGTTCTTAGTAGTTATACAAGTGTTCAAGAAATCATAAACACTATAGTCTTATATAGAAATAAACATTTGAATTTATAAAAGAATTATAAGTAAAACATGTATTTGATTTCACACAATGAAACTCACTATCCAGCAAGTTAAAAAATCCATCACATGCACAGCATCCCCCTTCCCCTTCTCCAAAATAGATTAGTTTTTGTCCCTTAAATTCCTTTAAAACATAGAAAGCATCGCTATAAACATTATCATCACAAATCAATTCAGGCCAGGACATTAGAAGTACTTCTCTGTCATTACAATAAGTCCTAACTGCTTCTACAGCATCCATTTGTTCAACCTCCATCCACTTACTCTCACCCATATTCGAGTAATTATCTGTAGCTCGTACCACATTAGTATGTCTTATCCTAATAAGATTTTCAATAAAGGCCACACCAGAGAAAACACCAAGTACAGGATCCTGTCCTATAAATCTCATCACTGCCTCTATTTCTATCTTTTGGGGGGTATGATATCCTATTTCTGGTCTCATCTTTATTAAATTTAACGGAAACGATGGAAAGCTCTCCTCCATATGATCAATTAAACTCCAATGTTCATCTTCTTCCGTTTTAGGGTGAATAATACTAAGCTCTTTCACAGTCTTACTATTTACCTGCTGTTGCAGTTCATCCTGGCTCATTATAGTATACACTTCTCGTTCTTCAGAACTCAACTTATTAATAAACCAGTTTGCAGCATTTGGAGAACCAATTTCATCCACAAATTTTCTTATAAAAAATTTATCCTTTAAGTTACATCCTATAGGCACTTCTTCAAATTCTGGAAATATGTATTTAAAACGGGGTTTAGGTCTAAAAGTGCAAATTATTTTATCGCCTTTAAATAACAAAGAAATTTTCTTCATCTCGGCCTTACTAGGAATTTTCGTCAGCAACAACACTTGACAATTCTCATGTTTCTTGAGTACATCTGTAACACTCTCTTTTAAGCTAAATAAGACTATGTCACATTTTATCAATGGAAGTTCTTCTTTCAACTTTATAGAATCACGACCAATCAGTATCATTAAAACATTTTCACTTTTGCTAATAAACTTTGCTAGAGCTGGAACAATGTTCTCATGCGTACATTTATCAGTATGTGTCATCACTTTATAAGTCTGTTTTTCCGCCAGGGGCATATTCTTCCACAAAACAGTCGAAGCTGGACTTTGCCATATAGTTTCTGACACAAGATCAGGCATGCTTCCAAACCCTGGTAGACTCTTCACATCCATCACATGGGGTAAACCTTTAAACAAAGAAAAAATACAATATTTAACACAGGGACTATTAAATAATCATAATATTTCAAAACTAAAAGATATTCAATAATAAGCAAAATTATATCACAACAAATATAACGAGTACTGTAAGTACATCATACAATAAGCACTTACTGTATACAGCAGCCATCGATCCGAGTATGTCTTCTCACTGTTGGACCGAGATGGGGAGTTTATGGCAAGATATATCCCGACCTAGCTTATCACATCGGAGATTGTTACGCTCCGCCCCTCTCTCTTAGCTGTAGTTTCCAAATTAGTTATATGTATTATTTTAGATCTACTAGTTTTAACTATGACATTCTCTTCCGTTTATTAGATCCACCCTCTACTTGTTTCTTCTCTCTCCCAGTCCCCGTAACATCTTCTCCAAGAGGTATACGAACCATTAATAATTCTTTTTTATTATTCTTTAAAACATAAGCTAAATGGGCTAGTCCTGGAAAATAGTGTGTCTCCCATTCTTCTTGTTCTTCTTTACTCCATCCTATTCCGTCATTAAACCCAATACCATATGGAATAATTATACGCTGGATTAAATTATTATTTCTTGCTTGACAACAAATTTGTCTTATTGCAGATTTAAAACTCCAACGTTTAATAATATCTTTCTGTAATCCTAGATCTTCATTAGAGCTACTGTATTGAAGTCCTATAATATGAGGTTTTATTTCTGGTTCTGGAGATAAAGCAAGTACTATACCACCAGGAGTTATATTATTCTGTACCACTTCACACTCGGAAACTTTACTGTAAGGATATTTTTCCCATAACAGTTGTGCAAATCCACCAGATAAATTATGAGAATCGTAGACAAGACAGTCTCCAGGTTTTAGAATTTCATCACTAGTAAAATCAGCATCTATAATACACTTATTTAAACGCTTAAGCTTCACTTGCATGTACATAGAACAATCCATCTTGAAGTAAGACAGAAAAAGTTTCGTACCTCTTCCTATATACTCAGAAAAGTAGAGTTGACATTTAGACATTAAAAAGGGAGAAAATAAACACACGAGTTTCTATTTTGTTATTTAATGTGTAAAAATGTACAATGTATTTAATTTGTAAAAATGTACAAAGTATAAATTATTTACAGACATTATTATTCCCAATCCATCTTCTCTTCTAAATTTGTAAAACTACTACTAACACACATTGTAACATTAGTATCAACAGACGTAGTAACATTAACAGGTGTTGAATTAATTGTATCAGACAACTTAGCGTTGATAGAAGGTGAACTAGCATCAGCGGTAGCAGGCGTAGCATCATCTTCAGGTGTCCTAGCAGCATCAGTAGCATTAGTTGTGGGTCCATTTTGAAGAACAGCAATGTATGGAATCTTATTTTCAAAGATGCCGTGGGTGGATGACTGAGGAGGAACGATGTTTTCAGGACGTACTATGAAGAGTACAATACCTCGTTGTGACTGACAAAATTTACCTGAAAACCCTGGCTTACAGACACGATATTTCACAGAAAAACAAAAAAATTACCTGTGCGTCTTACACCGCACAGGGGTCCTCCGCCCCAAAAAAAAAAAATGACCTGTGCGTCTTACACCGCACAGGGGTCCTCCGCCCCAAAAAAAAAATGACCTGTGCGTCTTCCTCCCTACTACTCCTCAACACACGACCAACCTCAACACACGACCAACCTCAACACACGACCAACCTCAACACACGACCAACCTCAACACACGACCAACCTCAACACACGACCAACCTCAACACACGACCAACCTCAACACACGACCAACCTCAACACACTCCCAGCCTCAACACACTCCCAGCCTCAACACACTCCCAACCTCAACACCCTACTAATCTGAACACACTCCCAGCCTCAACACATTCCCAGCCTCAACACACTCCCAGCCTCAACACACTCCCAACCTCAACACCCTACTAATCTCAACACACTCCCAGCCTCAACACACTCCTATCCTGAACACACTACCAAACTCAACAAACTCCCAACCTCAACACACTCCCAACCTCAACACACTCCCAACCACAACACACTACCAACCTCAACACACTACGAAGCTCAACACACTCCCAACCTCAACACACTCCCAACCTCAACACACTCCCAACCTCAACACACTCCCAACCTCAACACACCACCAACCTCAACACACCACCAACCTCAACACACTCTCAACCTCAACACAACCAACCTCAACACACTCCCAACCTCAACACACTCCCAACCTCAACACATTCCCAACCTCAACACAATCCCACCCTCACCACAATCCCAACCTCAGCACAATCCCAACCACAACACACTCTAATCCTCAACACAATCCCAACCTCTACACAATCCCAACCTCAACACAATCCCAACCTCTACACAATCCCAACCTCTACACACTATCAACCACTACACAATTCCAACCATAAAGCACTCCTAACCTCAACAAACTTACACCTTCAACAGACTACCAACCACAACACACTACCAACCACAACACACGACCAACCACAACACACGACCAACCACAACACACTACCAACTACAACACACTCCCAACCTCAACACACTCCCAACCTCAACACACTCCCAACCTCAACACACTCCCAACCTCAACACACTCCCAACCTCAACACACTCCCAACCTCAACACACTCCCAACCTCAACACACTACCAACCTCAACACACAACGAACCTCAACACACTACCAACCTCAACACTCCCAACTTCAACGCTCCCAACCTCAACACTCCCAACCTCAACACACTCCCACCCTCAACACACTACTAACCTCAACACACTACTAACCTCAACACACTCCCAACCTCAACACACTACCAACCACAACACACTCCCAACCTCAACACACTCCCAACCTCAACACACTCCCAACCTCAACACACTCCCAACCTCAACACACTCCCAACCTCAACACACTACCAACCTCAACACACTACCAACCTCAACACACTACAAACCTCAACACAATACTAACCTCAACACACTCCCAACCTCAACATAATACTAATCTCAACACACTCCCAACTACTACACTACCAACAACAACACACTACCAACTACAACACACTACCAACAACAACACACTACCAACTACAACACACTACCAACTACAACACCCTACCAAATTTAACACACTACCAACCACAGCACACTACAAACCTCAACCAACTACCAACCTCAACACGCTACCAACAACAACACACTACCAACAACAACACACTACCAACAACAACACACTACCAACAACAACACACTACCAACAACAACACACTACCAACCACAACACACTACCAACTACAACACACTACCAACCACAACACACTACCAACCACAACACACTACCAACCACAACACACTACCAACCTCAACACACTACCAACCTCAACACACTACCAACAACAACACACTACCAACCTCAACACACTACCAACAACAACACACTACCAACCACAACACACTACCAACCACAACACACTACCAACCACAACACACTACCAACCACAACACACTACCAACCACAACACACTACCAACCACAACACACTACCAACCACAACACACTACCAACCACAACACACTGCCAACCACAACACACTACCAACCACAACGCACTACCAACCTCATCGCACTATCAACCTCAACACTACCAACCTCAACACACTCCCAACCTCAACGCACTCCCAACCTCAACGCACTACCAACCTCAACGCACTACCAACCTCAACACACTCCCAACCTCAACACACTCCCAACCTCAACACACTCCCAACCTCAACACACCCCCAACCTCAACACACCCCCAACCTCAACACACTCCCAACCTCAACACACTCCCAATCTCAACACACTCCCAATCTCAACACACTCCCAATCTCAACACACTCCCAACCTCAACACACTCCCAACCTCAACACACTCCCAACCTCAACACACTCCCAACCTCAACACACTCCCAACCTCAACACACTCACAACCTCAATACACTCCCAACCTCAACACACTCCCAACCACAACACACACCCAACCTCAACACACTCCCAACCTCAACACACTCCCAACCTCAACACACTCCCAACCTCACCACACTACACAACGAGACACTTCTTACCACAACACACTACCAACGTCAACACACTACCAACCTCGACAACCCCCCTACCGCAACACATTGCCAACCTCAACACACTCCCAACCTCAACACACTCCCAACCTCAACACACTCCTAACCTCAACACACTCCTAACCTCAACACTCTTCCAACCTCAGCACACTCCCAACCTCAACACACTCCCAGCCTCAACACACTCCCACCCTCAACACACTCCCAGCCTCAACATACTCCCAGCCTCAACACACTCCTATCCTGAACACACTCCCAACCTCAAGAAACTCCCAACCTCAACACACTCCCAACCTCAACACACTCCCAACCTCATCACACTACCAACCTCAACACACTCCCTACCTCAACACCCTCCCGACCTCAACACACTACCAACCACAACACACTACCAACTTCAATACACTCCCGACCTCAACACACTCCCGACCTCAACACACTCCCGACCTCAACACACTCCCGACCTCAACACACTCCCGACCTCAACACACTCCCGACCTCAACACACTCCCAACCTCAACACACTCCCAACCTCAACACACTCCCAACCTCAACACACTCCCAACCTCAACACACTCCCAACCTCAACACACTCCCAACCTCATCACACTACCAACCTCATCACACTACCAATCTCAACACACTCCCAACCTCAACACACTCCCAACCTCAACACACTCCCGACCTCAACACACTCCCGACCTCAACACACTCCCAACCTCAACACACTCCCAACCACAACACACTCCCAACCACAACACACTCCCAACCTCAACACACTCCCAACCTCAACACACTCCCAACCTCATCACACTACCAATCTCAACACACTCCCAACCTCAACACACTCCCAACCTCAACACACTCCCAACCTCAACACACTCCCAACCTCAACACACTCCCAACCTCAACACACTCCCAACCTCAACACACTCCCAACCTCAACACACTCCCAACCTCAACACACTCCCAACCTCAACACACTTCCATCTCAACACTCTCCCAACCTCAACACACTTCCAACCTTAACACTCTCCCAACCTCAACACACTCCCAGCCTCAACACACTCCCAGCCTCAACACACTCCCAGCCTCAACACACTCCCAGCCTCAACACACTACTATCCTGAACACACTACCAACCTCAACAAACTCCCAACCTCAACACACTCCCAACCACAACACACTACTAACCTCAACACACTACAAACCTCAACACACTCCCAACCTCAACACACTACCAACCACAACACACTACCAACCACAACACAGTACCATCTTCAACACACTCCCAACCTCAACACACTCCCAACCTCAACACACTCCCAACCTCAACACACTCCCAACCTCAACACACTCCCAACCTCAACACACTCCCAACCTCAACACACTCCCAACCTCAACACACTACCAACCTCAACACACTACCAACCTCAACACACTACCAACCTCAACACACTACCAACCTCAACACACTACCAACCTCAACACACTACCAACCTCAACACACTACCAACCTCAACACACTACCAACCTCAACACACTACAAACGTCAACACAATACTAACCTCAACACACTATCAACCACAACACACTATCAACCACAACACACTACCAATCTCAAAACACTCCCAACTATAAGAAACTACCAACCTCAACACACTCCCAACCTCAACACAATCCCAACCTCAACACAATCCCAACCTCAACACACTCCCAACCACAACACACTACCAAACACAACACACTACCAACCACAACACACTACCAAACACAACACACTACCAACCACAACACACTACCAACCTCAACACACTACCAACCACATCACAATCCCAACCTCAAAACACTACCACCCTCAACACACTCCCAACCACAACACACTACCAACCACAACACACTGCCAACTTCAACACACTACCAACCTCAACACACTCCCGATCTCAACTCACTCCCGACCTCAACACACTTCCAACCTCAACACTCTCCCAACCTCAACACACTCCCAGCCTCAACACACTACCAACTTCAACACATTCCCAACCTCAACACAGTCCCAACCTCAACACAGTCCCAACCTCAACACACTCCCAACCTCAACACACTCCCAACCTCATCACACTACCAACCTCAACACACTCCCAACCTCAACACACTCCCAACCTCAACACATTCCCAACCTCAACACACTCCCAACCTCAACACACTCCCAACCTCAACACACTTCCAACCTCAACACTCTCCCAACCTCAACACACTCCCAACCTCAACACACTCCCAGCCTCAACACACTCCCAGCCTCAACACACTCCCAGCCTCAACACACTACCAGCCTCAACACACTCCCAGCCTCAACACACACTCAGCCTCAACACACTCCCAGCCTCTACACACTCCCAGCCTCTACACACTCCCAGCCTCTACACACTCCCAGCCTCAACACACTCCCAGCCTCAACACACTCCCAGCCTCAACACACTACTATCCTGAACACACTACCAACCTCAACAAACTCCCAACCTCAACAAACTCCCAACCTCAACACACTCCCAACCTCAACACACTACTAACCTCAACACACTACAAACCTCAACACACTCCCAACCTCAACACACTACCAACCACAACACACTACCAACCAAAACACACTACCATCTTCAACACACTACCAACTATAACACACTACCAACCTCAACACACTCCCAACCTCAACACACTCCCAACCTCAACACACTCCCAACCTCAACACACTCCCGACCTCAACACACTCCCAACCTCAACAACACACTACCAACCACATCACATTCCCAACCTCAAAACACTACCAACCTCAACACACTACCACCCTCAACACACTCCCAACCTCAACACACTACCAACCACAACACACTCCCAACCACAACACACTACCAACCACAACACACTACCAACCTCAACACACTCCCAACCACAACACACTACCAACCTCAACACACTCCCAACCTCAACACACTCCCAACCTCAACACACTCCCAACCTCAACACACTCCCAACCTCAACACACTCCCGACCTCAACACACTCCCAACCTCAACACACTCCTAGCCTTCAACACACTCCTAGCCTTCAACACACTACCAACCTTAAACACACTACCAACCTCAACACACTACAAACCTCAACAAAATACTAACCTCAATACACTCCCAACCCCAACACACTACTAATTTCAACACACTCCCAACTACTACACTACCAACAACAACACACTAAAAACTACAACACACTACCAACCACAACACACTCCCAACTACAACACAATCCCAACCTCAACACACTACCAACCACAACACACTCCCAACCTCAACACACTCCCAACCTCAACACACTCCCAACCTCAACACACTCCCAACCTCAACACACTCCCAACCTCAACACACTCCCAACCTCAACTCACTCCCAACCTCATCACACTTCCAACCTCAACACTCTCCCAGCCTCAACACACTCCCAGCCTCAACACACTCCCAGCCTCAACACACTCCCAGCCTCAACACACTCCCAGCCTCAACACACTCCCAGCCTCAACACACTACCAACCTCAACACCCAACCTCAACACACTCCCAACCTCAACACACTTCCAACCTCGACACTCTCCCAACCTCAACACACTCCCAACCTCAACACACTCCCAACCTCAACACACTCCCAACCTCAACACACTCCCAACCTCAACACACTCCCAACCTCAACACACTCCCAACCTCAACACACTCCCAACCTCAACACACTCCCAACCTCAACACACTCCCATCCTCAACACACTCCCAACCTCAACACACTCCCAACCTCAACACACTCCCAACCTCAACACACTCCCAACCTCAACACACTCCCAACCTCAACACACTCCCAACCTCAACACACTCCCATCCTCAACACACTCCCATCCTCAACACACTCCCATCCTCAACACACTCCCAACCTCAACACACTCCCATCCTCAACACACTCCCAACCTCAACACACTCCCAACCTCAACACACTCCCAACCTCAACACTCTCCTAACCTCAACACACACACTCCTAACCTCAACACTCACACTCCTAATCTCAACACACACACTCGTAACCTCAACACACTCCCAACCTCAGTACACTGTACACCTCAGTACACTGCACACCTCAGTACACTGCACACCTCAGTACACTGCACACCACCTCAGTTCACTGCACACCTCAGTATACTGCACACCTCAGTACACTCCCAACCTCAGTACACTCCCAACCTCAGTACACTCCCAACCTCAACACTCTACCTACCACAAGACACTCTACCTACCACAAGACACTCTACCTACCACAAGACACTCCCAACCTCAACACACTCCCATCCTCAACACACTCCCAACCTCAACACACTCCCAACCTCAACACACTCCCAACCTCAACACACTCCCATCCTCAACACACTCCCATCCTCAACACACTCCCAACCTCAACACACTCCCAACCTCAACACACTCCCAACCTCAACACACTCCCAACCTCAACACACTCCCATCCTCAACACACTCCCATCCTCAACACACTCCCATCCTCAACACACTCCCAACCTCAACACACTCCCATCCTCAACACACTCCCATCCTCAACACACTCCCAACCTCAACACACTCCCAACCTCAACACACTACCAACCTCAACACACTACTAACCTCAACACACTTCAAACCTCAACACACTACCAACCACAACACTCTCCCATCCTCAACACACTCCCATCCTCAACACACTCCCAACCTCAACACACTCCCAACGTCAACACACTCCCAACCTCAACACACTCCCATCCTCAACACACTCCCATCCTCAACACACTCCCAACCTCAACACACTACCAACCTCAACACACTACTAACCTCAACACACTCCCAACCTCAACACACTCCCATCCTCAACACACTCCCATCCTCAACACACTCCCATCCTCAACACACTCCCAACCTCAACACACTCCCAACCTAAACACACTCCCAACCTCAACACTCTCCCAACCTCAACACACTCCGAACCTCAACACACTCCCAGCCTCAGTACACTCCCAACCTCAGTACACTCCCAACCTCAGTACACTCCCAACCTCAACACTCTACCTACCACAAGACACTGTACCTACCACAAGACACTCCCAACCTCAACACACTTCCAGCCTCAACACACTCCTATCCTGAACACACTACCAACCTCAACAAACTCCCAACCTCAACACACTCCCAACCTCAACACACTACCAACCTCAACACACTACTAACCTCAACACACTTCAAACCTCAACACACTACCAACCTCAACACAATCCCAACCTCAACACACTCCCAACCTCAACACACTCCACACCTCAACACACTCCCAACCTCAACACACTCCACACCTCAACACACTCCACACCTCAACACACTCCCAACCTCAACACACTCCCAACCTCAACACAATCCCAACCTCAACACACTCCCAACCTCAACACACTACCAACCTCCACACACAACCAACCACAACACACTTCCAACTACAACACACTACCAACCTCAACACACTACCAACCTCAACACACTACCAACCAAAACACTCTACCAACCTCAACACACTGCCAACTTCAACACACTACCAACCTCAACACACCACTAACCTCAACAGACTACCAACCACAACACACTTCCAACCTCAACACACTACCAACCACAACACACACCCAGCTTCAACACACTCATAGCCTTCAACACTCTCCTAACCTCAACACACACACTACTAACCTCAACACACACACTCCTAACCTCAACACTCACACTCCTAATCTCAACACACACACTCGTAACCTCAACACACTCCCAACCTCAGTACACTGTACACCTCAGTACACTGCACACCTCAGTACACTGCACACCTCAGTACACTGCACACCTCAGTACATTGCACACCACCTCAGTTCACTGCACACCTCAGTATACTGCACACCTCAGTACACTCCCAACCTCAGTACACTCCCAACCTCAACACTCTACCTACCACAAGACACTCTACCTACCACAAGACACTCGCAACCTCAACACACTCCCATCCTCAACACACTCCCAACCTCAACACACTCCCAACCTCAACACACTCCCAACCTCAACACACTCCCATCCTCAACACACTCCCAACCTCAACACACTCCCAACCTAAACACACTCCCAACCTAAACACACTCCCAACCTAAACACACTCCCAACCTCAACACACTCCCAACCTCAACACTCTCCCAACCTCAACACACTCCCATCCTCAACACACTCCCATCCTCAACACACTCCCATCCTCAACACACTCCCATCCTCAACACACTCCCAACCTCAACACACTCCCAACCTCAACACACTCCCAACCTCAACACACTCCCATCCTCAACACACTCCCATCCTCAACACACTCCCAACCTCAACACACTCCCAACCTAAACACACTCCCAACCTCAACACTCTCCCATCCTCAACACACTCCCATCCTCAACACACTCCCAACCTCAACACACTCCCATCCTCAACACACTCCCATCCTCAACACACTCCCATCCTCAACACACTCCCAACCTCAACACACTCCCAACCTAAACACACTCTGAACCTCAACACTCTCCCAACCTCAACACACTCCGAACCTCAACACACTCCCAGCCTCAGTACACTCCCAACCTCAGTACACTCCCAACCTCAGTACACTCCCAACCTCAACACTCTACCTACCACAAGACACTCTACCTACCACAAGACACTCCCAACCTCAACACACTTCCAGCCTCAACACACTCCTATCCTGAACACACTACCAACCTCAACAAACTCCCAACCTCAACACACTCCCAACCTCAACACACTACCAACCTCAACACACTACTAACCTCAACACACTTCAAACCTCAACACACTACCAACCTCAACACACTACCAACCACAACACACTACCAACTACAACACACTCCCAACCTCAACACACTCCCAACCTCAACACACTCCCAACCTCAACACACTCCCAACCTCAACACACTCCCAACCTCAACACACTCCCAACCTCAACACACTCCCAACCTCAACACACTCCCAACCTCAACACACTACCAAACTCAACACACTACCAACCTCAACACACGACCAACCTCAACACACGACCAACCTCAACACACGACCAACCTCAACACACCGCCAACCTCAACACACTACCAACCTTAACACACTTAACAACCTCAACACACTCCCAACCTCAAAACACTCGCAACCTCAACACTCCCAACCTTAACACAACCAACCTCAACACACTCCCAACCTCAACACATTCCCAACCTCAACACAATCCCACTCTCACCACAATCCCAACCTCAGCACAATCCCCACCTCTACACAATCCCAACCTCTACACAATCCCAACCACAACACACTATCAACCACAACACACTACCAATCTCAAAACACTCCCAACTATAAGAAACTACCAACCTCAACACACTCCCACCCACAACACACTCTAATCCTCAACACAATCCCAACCTCAACACAATCCCAACCTCAACACAATCCCAACCTCTACACAATCCTAGCCTCTACACAATCCCAGCCTCTACACAATCCCAACCTCTACACAATCCCAACCTCTACACACTATCAACCATAAAGCACTCCTAACCTCAACAAACTTACACTCTCAACAGACTACCAACCACAACACACTCCCAACCTCAACACACTACCAACCACAACACACACTCATAGCCTTCAACACTCTCCTAACCTCAACACACACACTCCTAACCTCAACACACACCTAACCTCAACACACACCTAACCTCAACACACACACACCTAACCTCAACACACACTCTCCTAACCTCAACACACACTCTCCTAACCTCAACACACACACTCCTAACCTCAACACACACACTCCTAACCTCAACACACACACTCCTAACCTCAACACACACACTCCTAACCTCAACACTCACACTCCTAATCTCAACACACACACTCTTAACCTCAACACACTCCCAACCTCAGTACACTGCACACCTCAGTACACTGCACACCTCAGTACATTGCACACCACCTCAGTTCACTGTACACCTCAGTACACTGCACACCTCAGTACATTGCACACCACCTCAGTTCACTGCACACCTCAGTACACTCCCAATCTCAGTACACTCCCAACCCCAACCTCAGTACACTCCCAACCCCAACCTCAGTACACTCCCAGCTTTAGTACACTCCCAACCTCAGTACACTCCCAACCTCAGTACACTCCCAACCTCAGTACACTCCCAACCTCAACACTCTACCTACCACAAGACACTCCCAACCTCAACACACTCCCAACCTCAACACACTCCCAACCTCAACACACTCCCGACCTCAACACACTCCCAACCTCAACAACACACTACCAACCACATCACATTCCCAACCTCAAAACACTACCAACCTCAACACACTACCACCCTCAACACACTCCCAACCTCAACACACTACCAACCACAACACACTCCCAACCACAACACACTACCAACCACAACACACTACCAACCTCAACACACTCCCAACCACAACACACTACCAACCTCAACACACTCCCAACCTCAACACACTCCCAACCTCAACACACTCCCAACCTCAACACACTCCCGACCTCAACACACTCCCAACCTCAACACACTCCTAGCCTTCAACACACTCCTAGCCTTCAACACACTACCAACCTTAAACACACTATCAACCTCAACACACTACAAACCTCAACAAAATACTAACCTCAATACACTCCCAACCCCAACACACTACTAATTTCAACACACTCCCAACTACTACACTACCAACAACAACACACTAAAAACTACAACACACTACCAACCACAACACACTCCCAACTACAACACAATCCCAACCTCAACACACTACCAACCACAACACACTCCCAACCTCAACACACTCCCAACCTCAACACACTCCCAACCTCAACACACTCCCAACCTCAACACACTCCCAACCTCAACACACTCCTAACCTCAACACACTCCCAACCTCAACACACTCCCAACCTCAACACACTCCCAACCTCATCACACTTCCAACCTCAACACTCTCCCAGCCTCAACACACTCCCAGCCTCAACACACTCCCAGCCTCAACACACTCCCAGCCTCAACACACTCCCAGCCTCAACACACTCCCAGCCTCAACACACTCCCAGCCTCAACACACTACCAACCTCAACACCCAACCTCAACACACTCCCAACCTCAACACACTTCCAACCTCGACACTCTCCCAACCTCAACACACTCCCAACCTCAACACACTCCCAACCTCAACACACTCCCAACCTCAACACACTCCCAACCTCAACACACTCCCAACCTCAACACACTCCCAACCTCAACACACTCCCATCCTCAACACACTCCCAACCTCAACACACTCCCAACCTCAACACACTCCCAACCTCAACACACTCCCAACCTCAACACACTCCCAACCTCAACACACTCCCAACCTCAACACACTCCCATCCTCAACACACTCCCAACCTCAACACACTCCCAACCTCAACACACTCCCAACCTCAACACACTCCCATCCTCAACACACTCCCAACCTCAACACACTCCCATCCTCAACACACTCCCAACCTCAACACACTCCCAACCTCAACACACTCCCAACCTCAACACTCTCCTAACCTCAACACACACACTCCTAACCTCAACACTCACACTCCTAATCTCAACACACACACTCGTAACCTCAACACACTCCCAACCTCAGTACACTGTACACCTCAGTACACTGCACACCTCAGTACACTGCACACCTCAGTACACTGCACACCTCAGTACACTGCACACCACCTCAGTTCACTGCACACCTCAGTATACTGCACACCTCAGTACACTCCCAACCTCAGTACACTCCCAACCTCAGTACACTCCCAACCTCAACACTCTACCTACCACAAGACACTCTACCTACCACAAGACACTCCCAACCTCAACACACTCCCATCCTCAACACACTCCCAACCTCAACACACTCCCAACCTCAACACACTCCCAACCTCAACACACTCCCATCCTCAACACACTCCCATCCTCAACACACTCCCAACCTCAACACACTCCCAACCTCAACACACTCCCATCCTCAACACACTCCCATCCTCAACACACTCCCATCCTCAACACACTCCCAACCTCAACACACTCCCATCCTCAACACACTCCCATCCTCAACACACTCCCAACCTCAACACACTACCAACCTCAACACACTACTAACCTCAACACACTTCAAACCTCAACACACTACCAACCACAACACACTCCCATCCTCAACACACTCCCATCCTCAACACACTCCCAACCTCAACACACTCCCAACCTCAACACACTCCCAACCTCAACACACTCCCATCCTCAACACACTCCCATCCTCAACACACTCCCAACCTCAACACACTACCAACCTCAACACACTACTAACCTCAACACACTCCCAACCTCAACACACTCCCATCCTCAACACACTCCCATCCTCAACACACTCCCATCCTCAACACACTCCCAACCTCAACACACTCCCAACCTAAACACACTCCCAACCTCAACACTCTCCCAACCTCAACACACTCCGAACCTCAACACACTCCCAGCCTCAGTACACTCCCAACCTCAGTACACTCCCAACCTCAGTACACTCCCAACCTCAACACTCTACCTACCACAAGACACTGTACCTACCACAAGACACTCCCAACCTCAACACACTTCCAGCCTCAACACACTCCTATCCTGAACACACTACCAACCTCAACAAACTCCCAACCTCAACACACTCCCAACCTCAACACACTACCAACCTCAACACACTACTAACCTCAACACACTTCAAACCTCAACACACTACCAACCTCAACACAATCCCAACCTCAACACACTCCCAACCTCAACACACTCCACACCTCAACACACTCCCAACCTCAACACACTCCACACCTCAACACACTCCACACCTCAACACACTCCCAACCTCAACACACTCCCAACCTCAACACAATCCCAACCTCAACACACTCCCAACCTCAACACACTACCAACCTCCACACACAACCAACCACAACACACTTCCAACTACAACACACTACCAACCTCAACACACTACCAACCTCAACACACTACCAACCAAAACACTCTACCAACCTCAACACACTGCCAACTTCAACACACTACCAACCTCAACACACCACTAACCTCAACAGACTACCAACCACAACACACTTCCAACCTCAACACACTACCAACCACAACACACACCCAGCTTCAACACACTCATAGCCTTCAACACTCTCCTAACCTCAACACACACACTACTAACCTCAACACACACACTCCTAACCTCAACACTCACACTCCTAATCTCAACACACACACTCGTAACCTCAACACACTCCCAACCTCAGTACACTGTACACCTCAGTACACTGCACACCTCAGTACACTGCACACCTCAGTACACTGCACACCTCAGTACATTGCACACCACCTCAGTTCACTGCACACCTCAGTATACTGCACACCTCAGTACACTCCCAACCTCAGTACACTCCCAACCTCAGTACACTCCCAACCTCAGTACACTCCCAACCTCAGTACACTCCCAACCTCAACACTCTACCTACCACAAGACACTCTACCTACCACAAGACACTCGCAACCTCAACACACTCCCATCCTCAACACACTCCCAACCTCAACACACTCCCAACCTCAACACACTCCCAACCTCAACACACTCCCATCCTCAACACACTCCCAACCTCAACACACTCCCAACCTCAACACACTCCCAACCTAAACACACTCCCAACCTAAACACACTCCCAACCTAAACACACTCCCAACCTAAACACACTCCCAACCTCAACACACTCCCAACCTCAACACTCTCCCAACCTCAACACACTCCCATCCTCAACACACTCCCATCCTCAACACACTCCCATCCTCAACACACTCCCAACCTCAACACACTCCCAACCTCAACACACTCCCAACCTCAACACACTCCCATCCTCAACACACTCCCATCCTCAACACACTCCCAACCTCAACACACTCCCAACCTAAACACACTCCCAACCTCAACACTCTCCCAACCTCAACACACTCCCATCCTCAACACACTCCCAACCTCAACACACTCCCATCCTCAACACACTCCCATCCTCAACACACTCCCATCCTCAACACACTCCCAACCTCAACACACTCCCAACCTAAACACACTCTGAACCTCAACACTCTCCCAACCTCAACACACTCCGAACCTCAACACACTCCCAGCCTCAGTACACTCCCAACCTCAGTACACTCCCAACCTCAGTACACTCCCAACCTCAACACTCTACCTACCACAAGACACTCTACCTACCACAAGACACTCCCAACCTCAACACACTTCCAGCCTCAACACACTCCTATCCTGAACACACTACCAACCTCAACAAACTCCCAACCTCAACACACTCCCAACCTCAACACACTACCAACCTCAACACACTACTAACCTCAACACACTTCAAACCTCAACACACTACCAACCTCAACACACTACCAACCACAACACACTACCAACTACAACACACTCCCAACCTCAACACACTCCCAACCTCAACACACTCCCAACCTCAACACACTCCCAACCTCAACACACTCCCAACCTCAACACACTCCCAACCTCAACACACTCCCAACCTCAACACACTCCCAACCTCAACACACTCCCAACCTCAACACACTACCAAACTCAACACACTACCAAACTCAACACACTACCAACCTCAACACACGACCAACCTCAACACACGACCAACCTCAACACACGACCAACCTCAACACACCGCCAACCTCAACACACTACCAACCTTAACACACTTAACAACCTCAACACACTCCCAACCTCAAAACACTCGCAACCTCAACACTCCCAACCTTAACACAACCAACCTCAACACACTCCCAACCTCAAGACATTCCCAACCTCAACACAATCCCACTCTCACCACAATCCCAACCTCAGCACAATCCCCACCTCTACACAATCCCAACCTCTACACAATCCCAACCACAACACACTATCAACCACAACACACTACCAATCTCAAAACACTCCCAACTATAAGAAACTACCAACCTCAACACACTCCCACCCACAACACACTCTAATCCTCAACACAATCCCAACCTCAACACAATCCCAACCTCAACACAATCCCAACCTCTACACAATCCTAGCCTCTACACAATCCCAGCCTCTACACAATCCCAACCTCTACACAATCCCAACCTCTACACACTATCAACCATAAAGCACTCCTAACCTCAACAAACTTACACTCTCAACAGACTACCAACCACAACACACTCCCAACCTCAACACACTACCAACCACAACACACACTCAGCTTCAACACACTCATAGCCTTCAACACTCTCCTAACCTCAACACACACACTCCTAACCTCAACACACACCTAACCTCAACACACACACTCCTAACCTCAACACACACACACCTAACCTCAACACACACTCTCCTAACCTCAACACACACTCTCCTAACCTCAACACACACACTCCTAACCTCAACACACACACTCCTAACCTCAACACACACACTCCTAACCTCAACACACACACTCCTAACCTCAACACACACACTCCTAACCTCAACACTCACACTTCTAATCTCAACACACACACTCGTAACCTCAACACACTCCCAACGTCAGTACACTGCACACCTCAGTACACTGCACACCTCAGTACATTGCACACCACCTCAGTTCACTGCACACCTCAGTACACTGCACACCTCAGTACATTGCACACCACCTCAGTTCACTGCACACCTCAGTACACTCCCAATCTCAGTACACTCCCAACCCCAACCTCAGTACACTCCCAACCCCAACCTCAGTACACTCCCAGCTTTAGTACACTCCCAACCTCAGTACACTCCCAACCTCAGTACACTCCCAACCTCAGTACACTCCCAACCTCAACACTCTACCTACCACAAGACACTCCCAACCTCAACACACTCCCAACCTCAACACACTCCCAACCTCAACACACTCCCAACCTCAACACACTCCCAACCTCAACACACTCCCAACCTCAACACACTCCCAACCTCAACACACTCCCAACCTCAACACACTCCCAACCTCAACACACTCCCAACCTCAACACACTCCCAGCCTCAACACACTCCCAGCCTCAACACACTCCCAGCCTCAACACACTCCCAGCCTCAGCACACTCCCAACCTCAACACACTCCCAACCTCAACACACTCCCAACCTCAACACTCTCCCAACCTCAGCACACTCCCAACCTCAACACACTCCCAACCTCAACACTCTCCCAACCTCAACACACTCCCAGCCTCAACACACTCCCAGCCTCAACACACTCCCAGCCTCAACACACTCCCAACCTCAACACACTCCCAACCTCAACACACTCCCAACCTCAACACACTTCCAACCTCAACACTCTCCCAACCTCAACACACTCCCAACCTCAACACACTCCCAACCTCAACACACTCCCAACCTCAACACACTCCGAACCTCAACACACTCCCAACCTCAACACTCTCCCAACCTCAACACACTCCCAACCTCAATACACTTCAAACCTCAACACACTCCCAGCCTCAGCACACTCCCAGCCTCAACACACTCCCAGCCTCAACACATTCCTAGCCTCAACACACTCCAAGCCTCAACACACTCCCAACCTCAACACACTCCCAACCTCAACACACTCCCAACCTCAACACACTCCCAACCTCAACACACTACCAACCACAACACACTACCAACCACAACACACTACCAACCTCAATACACTTCAAACCTCAACACACTCCCAGCCTCAACACACTCCTAACCTCAACACTCTCCCAACCTCAACACACTCCCAACCTCAACACACTCCCAACCTCAACACACTCCCAACCTCAACACACTCCTATCCTGAACACACTACCAACCTCAACACACTCCCAACCTCAACACACTCCCAATGTGTTGAGGTTGTTAACACTTGTATGCGTTAAATGTTGTAATAAACTTAATGTCTCTTCTAAATAAGATTTCTTTATCCTTAATAGAATAATTTGCTTATTACATTGGAGGACTGAAACAAGTACTTAATTATGAAACCGAATAATGACATGATGTAGTAAGTTTAACGGAAATATTGAATACAATGACTTGAAAAGTTTTCCTTTGACTAATGAAGGTGTATGTTTAATAAAACTGAGTTACGAAAACAACGCCTTAAGATGCTACTGTAAGTAATGACTTAGTGCACAAGCAAGTATCTTTAATTGTACGAAGATGTCTTAGAATGATTTATATTGACCTTATTTTGAAAATGGATAACTGCCAAATGCTCAGTAGTAACTTACTGTGAATTAGTAATGTTACTGTTGTTGTTGTTGTCGTTGTTAATAACGATGATCTACTTACTTACTTACTAAAATGACAGAAACAACTAGTTTTGAGAATTAGTACAGAGATGATTAGAGAATATGTAGTGGACTGTAATGAACGGGTAAGAACATGTAGCGGAGGGATGGAGGAAAATTGTAAGAAAGGGTTGAAAGTTGGGATGTGTAAAGGATTGAGAGATTGTAAAGGATGGTATCAAGATGTGCGGAAAACATGCTACAACATGTAAAGTAGACAGTGTAGTGAGTTGGGCGGTGAACAAGCTAGGACTTGTAATGGATGGAAGGAGTCGGGTATATTTACATATGACTCATGTTTAAATAAGATATGGGACACAGTAATACACGCTACAACATGTAAAGTAGACAACGTAGTAAGATGCGAGGCGAACATGCTGAGACATGTAAAGGAATGAGAGAGAGAGAGAGAGATTGTAAGGGTTGGTACCAAGATGAGCGGAAAACATGCTATAACATGTAGAGTAGAAATAGCGTAGTGAGTTGGGCGGTGAACAAGCTAGGACTTGTAATGGATGGAAAGAGTCGGGTATATTTACATATGACTCATGATTAAATAAGATAGAGGAGACGGTAATAGTTGTTTAAGTCTTGTATAAAATGGGAAAGAACTAGAGAATATGTAAGACTAAGTACAGATCTGAACTTACAGAGAATATGCTATGAACGGGGAAAGAACGCAAATTAACAGCTACATTTAAATTTATGAGACTTGGATGAGATGGAGGAAGGTGGGAGGGGGTGAAAGATAAATAAACAGGTTGGGGTTACTCGGATAAGAGATAAGCTGGAGACGGACTTGATCGAATATATTTATGTCTGATGATCTAAGGCTAATGTCCAGAATAATTTTACTACGTTAGAAAATAAGGTGATCTTAAATCTCAGGGTGATTTAGTTGGAAAATAAAGAACTTGCACAAATGAACTAAGCTGGGGCACAAGAGTTGAAACTTGATAACTGAACTGGTTTTTATTTACTATGTCTGAAAATGTAGTTGGGTGTTTAAATCTCAGGGGGATTTGGACTGATAGTAATGAATTTACATGAGTGAACTTGGACAGAGGACAAGAGCTAGAGTTTTATAATTGTTTTCATCATATTTACTATGTCTGAAATACAGAGGGTAAAAATTTCGGGGAAATTGATGGTTTATTTACAAAGACTTGAGGGTGGAAGAGGGTGGGGGACAAGAGCTGGAGCTCAGTAACTGACTTGATCTTATTTACTAACTTTGAAGTACGACTGTTTAAAATTTCAGGGGGATTGGACTGCTAGTAGCGAAAATGTGGTCTCTGTCAAATTTGGGTCTTTAATTGGACTCTGATTAATTTCGATAATGAACTGGACTCTGAATATTTTGGCACAAAGTAGACTCTGGCAAATTTTGCTAGAAAACTGGACTCTGATGAATTTCGATCAAGAACTGGACTCTGATGAATTTTGCTATTAAAGTAGACTCTGGCGAATTTGAGCATAAACTGGACTCTGATGAAATATGAGCTTAAAACTGTCTCTGACTAATTTTGCTCTCAAAGTAGACTCTGGCGAATTTGAGCATAAACTGGACTCTGCCGAAAATTGGGTATAAAATGGTCTCTGTCAAGTTTTCACAGATTACAGGTCACTGATGAAATTTGCTCTCAAAGTAGACTCTGGCGAATTTCGGTATAAACTGGTCTCTGATGAAATATGAGCTTAAAACTGGGCTCTGTTCAATTTCGGTCTTTACAGATGAAATAGCCGTAAATGGATATAAAACTAAATGTTATGGATAAGTGGTCTGTTTTCCTTAACAAAACATCTAAGACAATATTCTCTGGAAATGCTCCTTTTACAAATTCGGTCATAAACATATAAATAAACTTCTATGATTATTTGAAACTCTGAAAATAGTTGTAAGGAAATAGGAGGAGGAGAGAGAGAGAGAGGAGGGACGGTCCAGATATTATGGAGAAGATAAGATATGATAAGAGCCGACTAGCTGGCCGGGCGTAAAGTAAATAAAGGTGACGCGAGAGATTACGAGGTAAGGGGGGAGGGAGGGGGTGTGATGTACGAACCCCTGAAAACCCTGGCCCGCACAGGTGATTTTCGAAATTTACCTGAAAAAACTATGGCTTACATAGACGATTTTTGTAAGTTGAAAACATGTAAAACATGTCCGTAGAGTTCTCCTGGAAATGCTGTGACACAAACACGATTTTTTCTAAAACTGTTCTTTAAGATTTTCCTACTTATTTTCATCATAAGAAATTTTTAACAAACTTCTAAGATCTCAGAAATTACTTGCTCATAAGAAATCCTTACTTCCAAATCTGTGACTCCCCAAATTTACCTGAAAACCATGGCTTACAGACACGATATTTCACAGAAAAACAAAAAAATTACCTGTGCGTCTTACACCGCACAGGGGTCCTCCGCCCCCCCCAAAAAAAAATGACCTGTGCGTCTTACACCGCACAGGGGTCCCCAGCCCAAAAAAAAAAATGACCTGTGCGTCTTCCTCCCTACTACTTTGAGGTTGGTCGTGTGTTGAGGTTGGTCGTGTGTTGAGGTTGGGAGTGTGTTGAGGTTGGGAGTGTGTTGAGGTTGGGAGGGTGTTGAGGTTGGGAGTGTGTTGAGGATGGGAGTGTGTTGGGGTTGGGAGTGTGTTGAGGTTGGGAGTGTGTTGAGGTTGGGAGTGTGTTGAGGTTGGTCGTGTGTTGAGGTTGGTCGTGTGTTGAGGTTGGGAGTGTGTTGAGGTTGGGAGTGTGTTGAGGTTGGGAGTGTGTTGAGGTTGGGAGTGTGTTGAGGTTGGGAGTGTGTTGAAGTTGGTAGTGTGTTGTAGTTGGTAGTGTGTTGTGGTTGGTAGTGTGTTGAGGTTGGGAGTGTGTTGAGGTTGGGAGTGTGTTGAGGTTTGAAGTGTGTTGAGGTTTGAAGTGTGTTGAGGTTAGTAGTGTGTTGAGGCTGGGAGTGTGTTGAGGTTGGGAGAGTGTTGAGGTTGGGAGAGTGTTGAGGTTGGGAGAGTGTTGAGGTTGGGAGAGTGTTGAGGTTGGGAGAGTGTTGAGGTTGGTCGTGTGTTGAGGTTGGTCGTGTGTTGAGGTTGGGAGTGTGTTGAGGTTGGGAGTGTGTTGAGGTTGGGAGGGTGTTGAGGTTGGGAGTGTGTTGAGGATGGGAGTGTGTTGGGGTTGGGAGTGTGTTGAGGTTGGGAGTGTGTTGAGGTTGGGAGTGTGTTGAGGTTGGTCGTGTGTTGAGGTTGGTCGTGTGTTGAGGTTGGGAGTGTGTTGAGGTTGGGAGTGTGTTGAGGTTGGGAGTGTGTTGAGGTTGGGAGTGTGTTGAGGTTGGGAGTGTGTTGAAGTTGGTAGTGTGTTGTAGTTGGTAGTGTGTTGTGGTTGGTAGTGTGTTGAGGTTGGGAGTGTGTTGAGGTTGGGAGTGTGTTGAGGTTTGAAGTGTGTTGAGGTTTGAAGTGTGTTGAGGTTAGTAGTGTGTTGAGGCTGGGAGTGTGTTGAGGTTGGGAGAGTGTTGAGGTTGGGAGAGTGTTGAGGTTGGGAGAGTGTTGAGGTTGGGAGAGTGTTGAGGTTGGGAGAGTGTTGAGGTTGGGAGTGTGTTGAGGTTGGGAGTGTGTTTAGGTTGGGAGTGTGTTGAGGTTGGGAGTGTGTTGAGGCTGGGAGTGTGTTGAGGTTCGGAGTGTGTTGAGGCTGGGAGTGTGTTGAGGTTGGGAGTGTGTTGAGGCTGGGAGTGTGTTGAGGTTGGGAGTGTGTTGAGGTTGGGAGAGTGTTGAGGTTGGGAGTGTGTTTAGGTTGGGAGTGTGTTGAGGTTGGGAGTGTGTTGAGGATGGTAGTGTGTTGTGGTTGGTAGTGTGTTGTGGTTGGTAGTGTGTTGTGGTTGGTAGTGTGTTGTGGTTGGTAGTGTGTTGTGGTTGGTAGTGTGTTTTGGTTGGTAGTGTGTTGTAGTTGGTAGTGTGTTGAGGTTGGTAGTGTGTTGTGGTTGGTAGTGTGTTGTGGTTGGTAGTGTGTTGTAGTTGGTAGTGTGTTGTGGTTGGTAGTGTGTTGTTGTTGGTAGTGTGTTGTTGTTGGTAGTGTGTTGTAGTTGGTAGTGTGTTGAGGATGGTAGTGTGTTGAGGTTGGTAGTGTGTTGAGGTTGGTAGTGTGTTGAGGTTGGTAGTGTGTTGAGGTTGGTAGTGTGTTGAGGTTGGTAGTGTGTTGAGGTTGGTAGTGTGTTGTAGTTGGTAGTGTGTTGTGGGTGGTAGTGTGTTGAATTTGATAGTGTGTTGTAGTTGGTAGTGTGTTGTTGACGTTGGTAGTGTATTGTGGTTGGTAGTGCCTTGATATTGGTAGTGTGTTGTTGTTGGTAGTGTGTTGTAGTTGGTAGTGTGTTGATGTTGGTAGTGTGTATTGGATGGTAGTGTGTTGTGGATGTTAGTGTGTTGTGGTTGGTTGTGTGTTGAGGTTGGGAGTGTGTTGTGGTTGAAAGTGTGTTGAGATTGGGAGTGTGTTGAGGTTGGGAGCGTGTTGAGTTTGGGAGTGTGTTGAGGTTGGGAGTGTGTTGAGGTTAGGAGTGCTTTGAGGTTGGTAGTGTTTAGTGGTTGTTAGTGTGTAGTGGTTGGGATTGTGTAGAGGTTGGTAGTTTTTTGTGGTTGGGAGAGTGTTGAGGTTGGGATTGTGTTGAGGTTGGGAGTGTGTTGTGGTTGATAGTGTGTAGAGGTTGGGATTGTGTAGAGGTTGGTAGTGTGTTGAGGTTGGGAGTGTGTTGAGGTTGGGAGTGTGTTGAGGTTGGTCGTGTGTTGAGGTTGGTCGTGTGTTGAGGTTGGTCGTGTGTTGAGGTTGGGAGTGTGTTGAGGTTGGGAGTGTGTTGAGGTTGGGAGTGTGTTGAGGTTGGGAGTGTGTTGAGGTTGGGAGTGTGTTGAAGTTGGTAGTGTGTTGTAGTTGGTAGTGTGTTGTGGTTGGTAGTGTGTTGAGGTTGGGAGTGTGTTGAGGTTTGAAGTGTGTTGAGGTTAGTAGTGTGTTGAGGCTGGGAGTGTGCTGAGGCTGGGAGTGTGTTGAGGTTGGGAGAGTGTTGAGGTTGGGAGAGTGTTGAGGTTGGGAGAGTGTTGAGGTTGGGAGTGTGTTGAGGTTGGGAGTGTGTTGAGGTTGGGAGTGTGTTGAGGTTGGGAGTGTGTTGAGGCTGGGAGTGTGTTGAGGTTCGGAGTGTGTTGAGGCTGGGAGTGTGTTGAGGTTGGGAGTGTGTTGAGGCTGGGAGTGTGTTGAGGTTCGGAGTGTGTTGAGGTTCGGAGTGTGTTGAGGTTGGGAGAGTGTTGAGGTTGGGAGTGTGTTTAGGTTGGGAGTGTGTTGAGGTTGGGAGTGTGTTGAGGATGGTAGTGTGTTGTGGTTGGTAGTGTGTTGTGGTTGGTAGTGTGTTGTGGTTGGTAGTGTGTTGTGGTTGGTAGTGTGTTGTGGTTGGTAGTGTGTTTTGGTTGGTAGTGTGTTGAGGTTGGTAGTGTGTTGAGGTTGGTAGTGTGTTGTGGTTGGTAGTGTGTTGTGGTTGGTAGTGTGTTGTGGTTGGTAGTGTGTTGTAGTTGGTAGTGTGTTGTGGTTGGTAGTGTGTTGTTGTTGGTAGTGTGTTGTTGTTGGTAGTGTGTTGTAGTTGGTAGTGTGTTGAGGATGGTAGTGTGTTGAGGTTGGTAGTGTGTTGAGGTTGGTAGTGTGTTGAGGTTGGTAGTGTGTTGAGGTTGGTAGTGTGTTGAGGTTGGTAGTGTGTTGAGGTTGGTAGTGTGTTGAGGTTGGTAGTGTGTTGTAGTTGGTAGTGTGTTGTGGGTGGTAGTGTGTTGAATTTGGTAGTGTGTTGTAGTTGGTAGTGTGTTGTTGACGTTGGTAGTGTATTGTGGTTGGTAGTGCCTTGATATTGGTAGTGTGTTGTTGTTGGTAGTGTGTTGTAGTTGGTAGTGTGTTGATGTTGGTAGTGTGTATTGGATGGTAGTGTGTTGTGGATGTTAGTGTGTTGTGGTTGGTTGTGTGTTGAGGTTGGGAGTGTGTTGTGGTTGAAAGTGTGTTGAGATTGGGAGTGTGTTGAGGTTGGGAGCGTGTTGAGTTTGGGAGTGTGTTGAGGTTGGGAGTGTGTTGAGGTTAGGAGTGCTTTGAGGTTGGTAGTGTTTAGTGGTTGTTAGTGTGTAGTGGTTGGGATTGTGTAGAGGTTGGTAGTTTTTTGTGGTTGGGAGAGTGTTGAGGTTGGGATTGTGTTGAGGTTGGGAGTGTGTTGTGGTTGATAGTGTGTAGAGGTTGGGATTGTGTAGAGGTTGGTAGTGTGTTGAGATTGGGAGTGTGTTGAGGTTGGGAGTGTGTTAAGGTTGGGAGTGTGTTGAGTTTGGGAGTGTGTTGAGGTTGGGAGTGTGTTGAGGTTGGGAGTGTGTTGAGTTTGGGAGTGTGTTGTGGTTGGGAGTGTGTTGAGGTTAGGAGTGTGTTGAGGTTGGGAGTGTGTTGAGGTTGGGAGTGTGTTGAGGTTGGGAGTGTGTTGATGTTGGGAATGTGTTGAGGTTGGGAGTGTGTTGAGTTTCGGAGTGTATTGAGGTTGGGAGTGTGTTGAGGTTGGGAGTGTGTTGAGGTGGGGTGTGTGTTGAGGTTGGAAGTGTGTTGTGATTGGTAGTGTGTTGTGGTTGGTAGTGTGTTGTGGTTGGTAGTGTGTTGTGGTTGGGAGTGTGTTGAGGTTGGGAGTGTGTTGAGGATGGGAGTGTGTTGAGGATGGGAGTGTGTTGTGGTTGGGAGTGTGTTGAAGGCTATGAGTGTGGGCTGGTTGGTAGTGTGTTGTGGTTGGTAGTGCGGTAGTTTGGAATGTGTTGAGATTAGTAGTGTGTTGGGGTTGGGAGTGTGTTGAGGTTAGTATTGTGTTGAGGTTTGTCGTGTGTTGAGGATGGAAGTGTGTTGAGGTTGGTAGTGTGTTGAGGTTGGTAGTGTGTTGAGGTTGGGAGTGTGTTGAAGTTAAGAGTGTGTTGAGGTTGGGAGTGTGTTGAGGTTGGGAGTGTGTTGTGGTTGGTAGTGTGATGTAGTTGGTAGTGTGTTGAGGTTGGGAGTGTGTTGAGGTTTGTAGTGTGTTGAGGTTGGTAGTGTGTTGAGGTTGGTAGTGTGTTGAGGTTGGTAGTGTGTTGAGGTTGGGAGTGTGTTGAGGTTGGGAGTGTGTTGAGGTTGGGAGTGTGTTGAGGTTGGGAGTGTGTTGAGGTTGGGAGTGTGTTGTGGTTGGTAGTGTGTTGTAGTTGGTAGTGTGTTGTAGTTGGTAGTGTACCTGGTTACCTGGTTGATGGGGTTCTGGGAGTTCTTCTACTCCCCAAGCCCGGCCCGAGGCCAGGCTCGACTTGTGAGAGTTTGGTCCACCAGGCTGTTGCTTGGAGCGGCCCGCAGGCCCACATACCCACCACAGCCCGGTTGGTCCGGCACTCCTTGGAGGAATAAATCTAGTTTCCTCTTGAAAATGTCCACTGTTGTTCCGGCAATATTTCTTATGCTTGCTGGGAGGACGTTGAACAACCGCGGACCTCTGATGTTTATACAGTGTTCTCTGATTGTGCCTATGGCACCTCTGCTCTTCATTGGTTCTATTCTACATTTTCTTCCATGTCGTTCACTCCAGTACGTTGTTATTTTACTGTGTAGATTTGGTACTTGACCCTCCAGTATCTTCCAGGTGTATATTATTTGATATCTCTCTCGTCTTCTTTCTAGTGAGTACATTTGGAGGGCTTTGAGACGATCCCAATAATTTAGGTGCTTTATTGCGTCTATGCGTGCCGTATATGTTCTCTGTATTCCCTCTATTTCAGCAATCTCTCCTGCTTTGAAGGGGGAAGTGAGTACTGAGCAGTACTCAAGACGGGACAACACAAGTGCCTTGAAGAGTACAACCATTGTGATGGGATCCCTGGATTTGAAAGTTCTCGTAATCCATCCTATCATTTTTCTGGCTGTCGCAATATTTGCTTGGTTATGCTCCTTAAACGTTAGGTCGTCCGACATTATTATTCCCAAATCCTTTACATGCTGTTTTCCTACTATGGGTACATTTGATTGTGTTTTGTACTCTGTATTATGTTTAAGGTCCTCATTTTTACCGTACCTGAGTACCTGGAATTTATCACTGTTAAACATCATGTTATTTTCTGATGCCCAGTCGAAAACTTTATTAATATCAGCTTGAAGTTTTTCAATGTCCTCAGCCGAGGTAATTTTCATACTGATTTTTGTGTCATCTGCAAAGGATGATACGAAGCTGTGACTTGTATTTTTGTCTATATCTGATATGAGAATAAGGAAAAGCAGTGGTGCAAGGACTGTACCCTGAGGTACAGAGCTTTTCACTGCACTTGGACTAGATTTTATATGGTTGACAGTTACTCGCTGAGTCCTGTTTGACAGAAAACTGAGTATCCAGCGTCCTACTTTACCGGTTATTCCCATTGACTTCATTTTGTGTGCTATCACGCCATGGTCACATTTATCGAAGGCCTTTGCGAAGTCCGTGTATATCGCATCAGCATTCTGTTTCTCTTCTAATGCCTTCTAATGCTTCTAATGCCACTGTGTTGAGGTTAGTAGTGTGTTGAGGTTGGTAGTGAGTTGAGGTTAGAAGTTTGTTGAGGTTGGTCGTGTGTTGAGGTTGGTCGTGTGTTGAGGTTGGTCGTGTGTTGAGGTTGGTCGTGTGTTGAGGTTGGTCGTGTGTTGAGGTTGGTCGTGTGTTGAGGTTGGTCGTGTGTTGAGGTTGGTCGTGTGTTGAGGTTGGTCGTGTGTTGAGGTTGGTCGTGTGTTGAGGTTGGTCGTGTGTTGAGGTTGGGAGTGTGTTGAGGTTGGGAGTGTGTTGAGGTTGGGAGTGTGTTGAGGTTGGGAGTGTGTTGAGGTTGGGAGTGTGTTGAGGTTGGGAGTGTGTTGAGGTTGGGAGTGTGTTGAGGTTGGGAGTGTGTTGAGGTTGGGAGTGTGTTGAGGTTGGGAGTGTGTTGAGGTTGGGAGTGTGTTGAAGTTAGTAGTGTGTTGTAGTTGGTAGTGTGTTGTGGTTGGTAGTGTGTTGAGGTTGGGAGTGTGTTGAGGTTTGAAGTGTGTTGAGGTTAGTAGTGTGTTGACGTTAGTAGTGTGTTGAGGCTAGGAGTGTGTTGAGGCTGGGAGTGTGTTGAGTTTGGGAGTTTGTTGAGGTTGGTAGTGTGTTGAGGTTGGTCGTGTGTTGAGGTTGGTAGTGTGTTGAGGTTGGGAGTGTGTTGAGGTTGGGAGTGTGTTGAGGTTGGGAGTGTGTTGAAGTTGGTAGTGTGTTGTAGTTGGTAGTGTGTTGTGGTTGGTAGTGTGTTGAGGTTAGTAGTGTGTTGAGGCTAGGAGTGTGTTGAGGCTGGGAGTGTGCTGAGGCTGGGAGTGTGTTGAGGTTGGGAGAGTGTTGAGGTTGGGAGTGTGTTTAGGTTGGGAGTGTGTTGAGGTTGGGAGTGTGTTTAGGTTGGGAGTGTGTTGAGGTTGGGAGTGTGTTGAGGCTGGGAGTGTGTTGAGGCTGGGAGCGTGTTGAGGTTCGGAGTGTGTTGAGGCTGGGAGTGTGTTGAGGTTGGGAGTGTGTTGAGGCTGAGAGTGTGTTGAGGTTCGGAGTGTGTTGAGGTTGGGAGAGTGTTGAGGTTGGGAGTGTGTTTAGGTTGGGAGTGTGTTGAGGTTGGGAGTGTGTTGAGGTTGGGAGTGTGTTGAGGTTGGGAGTGTGTTGAGGATGGTAGTGTGTTGAGGATGGGAGTGTGTTGAGGTTGGGAGTGTGTTGAGGTTGGGAGTGTGTTGTGGTTGGGAGTGTGTTGAGGTTGGGAGTGTGTTGAGGTTGGGAGTGTGTTGAGGTTGGGAGTATGTTATAGTCGGTAGTGTGTTGTAGTTGGTAGTGTGTTGTGGTTGGTAGTGTGTTGAAGTTGGGAGTGTGTTGAAGCTGGGAGTGTGTTGAAGCTGGGAGTGTGTTGAAGCTGGGAGTGTGTTGAGGCTGGGAGTGTGTTGAGGCTGGGAGTGTGTTGAGGTTGGGAGAGTGTTGAGGTTGGGAGTGTATTTAGGTTGGGAGTGTGTTGAGGTTGGGAGTGAGTTGAGGTTGGGAGTGTGTTGAGGTTGGGAGTGTGTTGAGGCTGGTAGTGTGTTGAGGCTGGTAGTGTGTTGAGGCTGCGAGTGTGTTGAGGCTGGGAGTGTGTTGAGGATGGGAGTGTGTTGTGGTTGGGAGTGTGTTGAGGCTGGGAGTGTGTTGAGGTTGGGAGGGTGTTGAGGTTGGGAGGGTGTTGAGGTTGGGAGTGTGTTGAGGATGGGAGTGTGTTGGGGTTGGGAGTGTGTTGAGGTTGGGAGTGTGTTGAGGTTGGTCGTGTGTTGAGGTTGGTCGTGTGTTGAGGTTGGTCGTGTGTTGAGGTTGGTCGTGTGTTGAGGTTGGGAGTGTGTTGAGGTTGGGAGTGTGTTGAGGTTGGGAGGGTGTTGAGGTTGGGAGTGTGTTGAGGATGGGAGTGTGTTGGGGTTGGGAGTGTGTTGAGGTTGGGAGTGTGTTGAGGTTGGGAGTGTGTTGAGGTTGGTCGTGTGTTGAGGTTGGTCGTGTGTTGAGGTTGGGAGTGTGTTGAGGTTGGGAGTGTGTTGAGGTTGGGAGTGTGTTGAGGTTGGGAGTGTGTTGAGGTTGGGAGTGTGTTGAGGTTGGGAGTGTGTTGAAGTTGGTAGTGTGTTGTAGTTGGTAGTGTGTTGTGGTTGGTAGTGTGTTGAGGTTGGGAGTGTGTTGAGGTTTGAAGTGTGTTGAGGTTAGTAGTGTGTTGAGGCTGGGAGTGTGCTGAGGCTGGGAGTGTGTTGAGGTTGGGAGAGTGTTGAGGTTGGGAGAGTGTTGAGGTTGGGAGAGTGTTGAGGTTGGGAGAGTGTTGAGGTTGGGAGTGTGTTGAGGTTGGGAGTGTGTTTAGGTTGGGAGTGTGTTGAGGTTGGGAGTGTGTTGAGGCTGGGAGTGTGTTGAGGTTCGGAGTGTGTTGAGGCTGGGAGTGTGTTGAGGTTGGGAGTGTGTTGAGGCTGGGAGTGTGTTGAGGTTCGGAGTGTGTTGAGGTTGGGAGAGTGTTGAGGTTGGGAGTGTGTTTAGGTTGGGAGTGTGTTGAGGTTGGGAGTGTGTTGAGGATGGTAGTGTGTTGTGGTTGGTAGTGTGTTGTGGTTGGTAGTGTGTTGTGGTTGGTAGTGTGTTGTGGTTGGTAGTGTGTTGTGGTTGGTAGTGTGTTGTGGTTGGTAGTGTGTTTTGGTTGGTAGTGTGTTGTAGTTGGTAGTGTGTTGAGGTTGGTAGTGTGTTGTGGTTGGTAGTGTGTTGTGGTTGGTAGTGTGTTGTAGTTGGTAGTGTGTTGTGGTTGGTAGTGTGTTGTTGTTGGTAGTGTGTTGTTGTTGGTAGTGTGTTGTAGTTGGTAGTGTGTTGAGGATGGTAGTGTGTTGAGGTTGGTAGTGTGTTGAGGTTGGTAGTGTGTTGAGGTTGGTAGTGTGTTGAGGTTGGTAGTGTGTTGAGGTTGGTAGTGTGTTGAGGTTGGTAGTGTGTTGAGGTTGGTAGTGTGTTGTAGTTGGTAGTGTGTTGTGGGTGGTAGTGTGTTGTAGTTGGTAGTGTGTTGTAGTTGGTAGTGTGTTGATGTTGGTAGTGTGTATTGGATGGTAGTGTGTTGTGGATGTTAGTGTGTTGTGGTTGGTTGTGTGTTGAGGTTGGGAGTGTGTTGTGGTTGAAAGTGTGTTGAGATTGGGAGTGTGTTGAGGTTGGGAGCGTGTTGAGTTTGGGAGTGTGTTGAGGTTGGGAGTGTGTTGAGGTTAGGAGTGCTTTGAGGTTGGTAGTGTTTAGTGGTTGTTAGTGTGTAGTGGTTGGGATTGTGTAGAGGTTGGTAGTTTTTTGTGGTTGGGAGAGTGTTGAGGTTGGGATTGTGTTGAGGTTGGGAGTGTGTTGTGGTTGATAGTGTGTAGAGGTTGGGATTGTGTAGAGGTTGGTAGTGTGTTGAGATTGGGAGTGTGTTGAGGTTGGTCGTGTGTTGAGGTTGGTCGTGTGTTGAGGTTGGGAGTGTGTTGAGGTTGGGAGTGTGTTGAGGTTGGGAGGGTGTTGAGGTTGGGAGTGTGTTGAGGATGGGAGTGTGTTGGGGTTGGGAGTGTGTTGAGGTTGGGAGTGTGTTGAGGTTGGGAGTGTGTTGAGGTTGGTCGTGTGTTGAGGTTGGTCGTGTGTTGAGGTTGGGAGTGTGTTGAGGTTGGGAGTGTGTTGAGGTTGGGAGTGTGTTGAGGTTGGGAGTGTGTTGAGGTTGGGAGTGTGTTGAGGTTGGGAGTGTGTTGAAGTTGGTAGTGTGTTGTAGTTGGTAGTGTGTTGTGGTTGGTAGTGTGTTGAGGTTGGGAGTGTGTTGAGGTTGGGAGTGTGTTGAGGTTTGAAGTGTGTTGAGGTTAGTAGTGTGTTGAGGCTGGGAGTGTGTTGAGGTTGGGAGAGTGTTGAGGTTGGGAGAGTGTTGAGGTTGGGAGAGTGTTGAGGTTGGGAGAGTGTTGAGGTTGGGAGAGTGTTGAGGTTGGGAGTGTGTTGAGGTTGGGAGTGTGTTTAGGTTGGGAGTGTGTTGAGGTTGGGAGTGTGTTGAGGCTGGGAGTGTGTTGAGGTTCGGAGTGTGTTGAGGCTGGGAGTGTGTTGAGGTTGGGAGTGTGTTGAGGCTGGGAGTGTGTTGAGGTTCGGAGTGTGTTGAGGTTGGGAGAGTGTTGAGGTTGGGAGTGTGTTTAGGTTGGGAGTGTGTTGAGGTTGGGAGTGTGTTGAGGATGGTAGTGTGTTGTGGTTGGTAGTGTGTTGTGGTTGGTAGTGTGTTGTGGTTGGTAGTGTGTTGTGGTTGGTAGTGTGTTGTGGTTGGTAGTGTGTTTTGGTTGGTAGTGTGTTGTAGTTGGTAGTGTGTTGAGGTTGGTAGTGTGTTGTGGTTGGTAGTGTGTTGTGGTTGGTAGTGTGTTGTAGTTGGTAGTGTGTTGTGGTTGGTAGTGTGTTGTTGTTGGTAGTGTGTTGTTGTTGGTAGTGTGTTGTAGTTGGTAGTGTGTTGAGGATGGTAGTGTGTTGAGGTTGGTAGTGTGTTGAGGTTGGTAGTGTGTTGAGGTTGGTAGTGTGTTGAGGTTGGTAGTGTGTTGAGGTTGGTAGTGTGTTGAGGTTGGTAGTGTGTTGTAGTTGGTAGTGTGTTGTGGGTGGTAGTGTGTTGAATTTGATAGTGTGTTGTAGTTGGTAGTGTGTTGTTGACGTTGGTAGTGTATTGTGGTTGGTAGTGCCTTGATATTGGTAGTGTGTTGTTGTTGGTAGTGTGTTGTAGTTGGTAGTGTGTTGATGTTGGTAGTGTGTATTGGATGGTAGTGTGTTGTGGATGTTAGTGTGTTGTGGTTGGTTGTGTGTTGAGGTTGGGAGTGTGTTGTGGTTGAAAGTGTGTTGAGATTGGGAGTGTGTTGAGGTTGGGAGCGTGTTGAGTTTGGGAGTGTGTTGAGGTTGGGAGTGTGTTGAGGTTAGGAGTGCTTTGAGGTTGGTAGTGTTTAGTGGTTGTTAGTGTGTAGTGGTTGGGATTGTGTAGAGGTTGGTAGTTTTTTGTGGTTGGGAGAGTGTTGAGGTTGGGATTGTGTTGAGGTTGGGAGTGTGTTGTGGTTGATAGTGTGTAGAGGTTGGGATTGTGTAGAGGTTGGTAGTGTGTTGAGGTTGGGAGTGTGTTGAGGTTGGGAGTGTGTTGAGGTTGGTCGTGTGTTGAGGTTGGTCGTGTGTTGAGGTTGGTCGTGTGTTGAGGTTGGGAGTGTGTTGAGGTTGGGAGTGTGTTGAGGTTGGGAGTGTGTTGAGGTTGGGAGTGTGTTGAGGTTGGGAGTGTGTTGAGGTTGGGAGTGTGTTGAAGTTGGTAGTGTGTTGTAGTTGGTAGTGTGTTGTGGTTGGTAGTGTGTTGAGGTTGGGAGTGTGTTGAGGTTTGAAGTGTGTTGAGGTTAGTAGTGTGTTGAGGCTGGGAGTGTGCTGAGGCTGGGAGTGTGTTGAGGTTGGGAGAGTGTTGAGGTTGGGAGAGTGTTGAGGTTGGGAGAGTGTTGAGGTTGGGAGTGTGTTGAGGTTGGGAGTGTGTTTAGGTTGGGAGTGTGTTGAGGTTGGGAGTGTGTTGAGGCTGGGAGTGTGTTGAGGTTCGGAGTGTGTTGAGGCTGGGAGTGTGTTGAGGTTGGGAGTGTGTTGAGGCTGGGAGTGTGTTGAGGTTCGGAGTGTGTTGAGGTTCGGAGTGTGTTGAGGTTGGGAGAGTGTTGAGGTTGGGAGTGTGTTTAGGTTGGGAGTGTGTTGAGGTTGGGAGTGTGTTGAGGATGGTAGTGTGTTGTGGTTGGTAGTGTGTTGTGGTTGGTAGTGTGTTGTGGTTGGTAGTGTGTTGTGGTTGGTAGTGTGTTGTGGTTGGTAGTGTGTTTTGGTTGGTAGTGTGTTGAGGTTGGTAGTGTGTTGAGGTTGGTAGTGTGTTGTGGTTGGTAGTGTGTTGTGGTTGGTAGTGTGTTGTGGTTGGTAGTGTGTTGTAGTTGGTAGTGTGTTGTGGTTGGTAGTGTGATGTTGTTGGTAGTGTGTTGTTGTTGGTAGTGTGTTGTAGTTGGTAGTGTGTTGAGGATGGTAGTGTGTTGAGGTTGGTAGTGTGTTGAGGTTGGTAGTGTGTTGAGGTTGGTAGTGTGTTGAGGTTGGTAGTGTGTTGAGGTTGGTAGTGTGTTGAGGTTGGTAGTGTGTTGTAGTTGGTAGTGTGTTGTGGGTGGTAGTGTGTTGAATTTGGTAGTGTGTTGTAGTTGGTAGTGTGTTGTTGACGTTGGTAGTGTATTGTGGTTGGTAGTGCCTTGATATTGGTAGTGTGTTGTTGTTGGTAGTGTGTTGTAGTTGGTAGTGTGTTGATGTTGGTAGTGTGTATTGGATGGTAGTGTGTTGAGGTTGGGAGTATGTTATAGTCGGTAGTGTGTTGTAGTTGGTAGTGTGTTGTGGTTGGTAGTGTGTTGAAGTTGGGAGTGTGTTGAAGCTGGGAGTGTGTTGAAGCTGGGAGTGTGTTGAAGCTGGGAGTGTGTTGAGGCTGGGAGTGTGTTGAGGCTGGGAGTGTGTTGAGGTTGGGAGAGTGTTGAGGTTGGGAGTGTATTTAGGTTGGGAGTGTGTTGAGGTTGGGAGTGAGTTGAGGTTGGGAGTGTGTTGAGGTTGGGAGTGTGTTGAGGCTGGTAGTGTGTTGAGGCTGGTAGTGTGTTGAGGCTGCGAGTGTGTTGAGGCTGGGAGTGTGTTGAGGATGGGAGTGTGTTGTGGTTGGGAGTGTGTTGAGGCTGGGAGTGTGTTGAGGCTGCGAGTGTGTTGAGGCTGCGAGTGTGTTGAGGCTGGGAGTGTGTTGAGGTTGGGAGTGTGTTGAGGATGGGAGTGTGTTGTGGTTGGTAGTGTCTTGTAGTTGTTAGTGTGTTGTTGTTGGTAGTGTAGTAGTTGAGAGTGTGTTGAGATTAGTAGTGTGTTGGGGTTGGGAGTGTGTTGAGGTTTGTAGTGTGTTGAGGTTGGTAGTGTGTTGAGGCTGGTAGTGTGTTGAGGCTGGTAGTGTGTTGAGGTTGGTAGTGTGTTGAGGTTGGTAGTGTGTTGAGGTTGGTAGTGTGTTGAGGTTGGTAGTGTGTTGAGGTTGGGAGTGTGTTGAGGTTGGGAGTGTGTTGTAGTTGGAAGTGTATTGTTGGTGGACGTGTGTTGTGGGTTGAAGTGTGTTGTGGTTGGTAGTGTGTTGTGGTTGATTGTGTGTTGATGTTGGTGGTGTGTTGAGGTTGGTAGTGTTCTGTGGTTGGGAGTTTGTTGTTGTTGTAGTGGGTTGAGGTTGGGAGAGTGTTGAGGTTGTCATTGTGTTGGGGATATGAATGTGTTGTGGATGGAAGTGTGTTGTGGTTGGTAGTCTGTTGAGGTTGGGAGTGTGTTGAGGTTGGTAGTGTGTTGTGGTTGGTAGTGTATTGAGGTTAGGAGTGTTTTGAGGTTGGTAGTGTTTAGTGGTTGTTAGTGTGTAGAGGTTGGGATTGTGTAGAGGTTGGTAGTTTTTTGTGGTTGGGAGAGTGTTGAGGTTGGGATTGTGTTGAAATTGGGAGTGTGTTGAGGTCGGGAGTGTGTTGAGGTCGGGAGTGTGTTGAGGTTGGGAGTGTGTTGAAGTTGGTAGTGTGTTGTGGTTGGTAGTTTGTTGTGGTTGGGAGTGTGTTGAGGGTGGTAGTGTGTTGAGGGTGGTAGTGTTTTGAGGTTGGGATTTTGATGTGGTTGGTAGTGTGTTGTTGAGGTTGGGAGTGTGTTGAGGTCGGGAGTGTGTTGAGGTTGGTAGTGTGTTGAGGTTGGTAGTGTGTTGAGGTTGGTAGTGTGTTGAGGTTGGTAGTGTGTTGTAGTTGGTAGTGTGTTGTTGAGGTTGGTAGTGTATTGTGGTTGATTGTGTGTTGATGTTGGTGGTGTGTTGAGGTTGGTAGTGTTCTGTGGTTGGGAGTTTGTTGTTGTTGTAGTGGGTTGAGGTTGGGAGAGTGTTGAGGTTGTCATTGTGTTGGGGATATGAAAGTGTTGTGGATGGAAGTGTGTTGTGGTTGGTAGTCTGTTGAGGTTGGGAGTGTGTTGAGGTTGGTAGTGTGTTGTGGTTGGTAGTGTATTGAGGTTAGGAGTGTTTTGAGGTTGGTAGTGTGTTGAGGTTGGGATTGTGTAGAGGTTGGGAGAGTGTTGAAATTGGGAGTGTGTTGAGGTCGGGAGTGTGTTGAGGTCGGGAGTGTGTTGAGGTTGGGAGTGTGTTGAGGTTGGGAGTGTGTTGAGGTTGGGAGTGTGTTGTGGTTGGTAGTGTGTTGTGGTTGGTAGTGTGTTGTGGTTGGGAGTGTGTTGGGGGTGGTAGTGTGTTGAGGGTGGTAGTGTTTTGAGGTTGGGAGTGTGTTGTGGTTGGTAGTGTGTTGTGGTTGGTAGTGTGTTGTGGTTGGTAGTGTGTTGTGGTTGGTAGTGTGTTGTGGTTGGTAGTGTGTTGTGGTTGGTAGTGTGTTTTGGTTGGTAGTGTGTTGTGGTTGGTAGTGTGTTGTGGTTGGTAGTGTGTTGTAGTTGGTAGTGTGTTGAGGATGGTAGTGTGTTGAGGTTGGTAGTGTGTTGAGGTTGGTAGTGTGTTGAGGTTGGTAGTGTGTTGAGGTTGGTAGTGTGTTGAGGTTGGTAGTGTGTTGAGGTTGGTAGTGTGTTGAGGTTGGTAGTGTGTTGAGGTTGGTAGTGTGTTGAGGTTGGTAGTGTGTTGAGGTTGGTAGTGTGTTGAGGTTGGTAGTGTGTTGAGGTTGGTAGTGTGTTGAGGTTGGTAGTGTGTTGTAGTTGGTAGTGTGTTGTGGGTGGTAGTGTGTTGAATTTGGTAGTGTGTTGTAGTTGGTAGTGTGTTGTAGTTGGTAGTGTGTTGTAGTTGGTAGTGTGTTGTTGAGGTTGGTAATGTATTGTGGTTGGTAGTGCCTTGATGTTGGTAGTGCCTTGATGTTGGTAGTGCCTTGATGTTGGTAGTGTGTTGTTGTTGGTAGTGTGTTGTAGTTGGTAGTGTGTGTTTGAGGTTGGTAGTGTATTGTGGTTGGTAGTGTGTTGATGTTGGTAGTGTGTATTGGATGGTAGTGTGTTGAGGTTGGGAGTGAGTTGAGGTTGGGAGTGTGTTGAGGTTGGGAGTGTGTTGAGGTTGGGAGTGTGTTGTGGTTGGTAGACTGTTGAGGGTGTCAGATTTTGAGGTTAGGAGTGCTTTGAGGTTGGTAGTGTTTAGTGGTTGTTAGTGTGTAGTAGTTGGGATTGTGTAGAGGTTGGTAGTTTTTTGTGGTTGGGAGAGTGTTGAGGTTGGGATTGTGTTGAGGTTGGGAGTGTGTTGTGGTTGATAGTGTGTAAAGGTTGGGATTGTGTAGAGGTTGGGAGTGTGTTGAGGTTGGGAGTGTGTTGAGGTTAGGAGTGTGTTGTTGTTGGGAGTGTGTTGAGTTTGGTAGTGTGTTGAGATTGGGAGTGTGTTGAGGTAAGGAGTGTGTTAAGGTTGGGAGTGTGTTCAGGTTGGGAGTGTGTTGAGGTTGGGAGTGTGTTGAGTTTGGGAGTGTGTTGAGGTTGGGAGTGTGTTGAGGTTGGGAGTGTGTTGAGTTTGGGAGTGTGTTGTGGTTGGGAGTGTGTTGTGGTATGGAGTGTGTTGAGTTTAGGAGTGTGTTGAGGTTGGGAGTGTGTTGAGGTTGGGAGTGTGTTGATGTTGGGAATGTGTTGAGGTTGGGAGTGTGTTGAGTTTCGGAGTGTGTTGAGGTTGGGAGTGTGTTGAGGTTGGGAGTGTGTTGAGTTTGGGAGTGTGTTGTGGTTGGGAGTGTGTTGAGGTTAGGAGTGTGTTGAGGTTGGGAGTGTGTTGAGGTTGGGAGTGTGTTGATGTTGGGAATGTGTTGAGGTTGGGAGTGTGTTGAGTTTCGGAGTGTGTTGAGGTTGGGAGTGTGTTGATGTTGGGAATGTGTTGATGTTGGGAATGTGTTGAGGTTGGGAGTGTGTTGAGTTTCGGAGTGCATTGAGGTTGGGAGTGTGTTGAGGTTGGGAGTGTGTGTTGAGGTGGGGTGTGTGTTGAGGTTGGAAGTGTGTTGTGGTTGGTAGTGTGTTGTGGTTGGTAGTGTGTTGTGGTTGGTAGTGTGTTGTGTTTGGTAGTGTGTTGTGGTTGGGAGTGTGTTGAGGTTGGGAGTGTGTTGAGGATGGGAGTGTGTTGTGGTTGGGAGTGTGTTGAAGGCTATGAGTGTGGGCTGGTTGGTAGTGTGTTGTGGTTGGTAGTGTAGTAGTTGGGAATGTGTTGAGATTAGTAGTGTGTTGGGGTTGGGAGTGTGTTGAGGTTAGTATTGTGTTGAGGTTTGTCGTGTGTTGAGGTTGGTAGTGTGTTGAGGTTGGTAGTGTGTTGAGGTTGGGAGTGTGTTGAAGTTGGGAGTGTGTTGAGGTTGGGAGTGTGTTGAGGTTGGGAGTGTGTTGTGGTTGGTAGTGTGTTGTAGTTGGTAGTGTGTTGTAGTTGGTAGTGTGTTGAGGTTGGGAGTGTGTTGAGGTTTGTAGTGTGTTGAGGTTAGTAGTGTGTTGAGGTTGGTAGTGTGTTGAGGTTGGGAGTGTGTTGAGGTTGGGAGTGTGTTGTAGTTGGTAGTGTGTTGAGGTTGGGAGTGTGTTGAGGTTGGTAGTGTGTTGAGGTTGGGAGTGTGTTGAGGTTTGTAGTGTGTTGAGGTTTGTAGTGTGTTGAGGTTTGTAGTGTGTTGAGGTTTGTAGTGTGTTGAGGTTTGTAGTGTGTTGAGGTTAGTAGTGTGTTGAGGTTGGTAGTGTGTTGAGGTTGGGAGTTTGTTGAGGTTGTTAGTGTGTTCAGGATAGGAGTGTGTTGAGGCTGGGAGTGTGTTGAAGCTGGGAGTGTGTTGAGGCTGGGAGTGTGTTGAGGCTGGGAGTGTGTTGAGGCTGGGAGTGTGTTGAGGCTGGGAGTGTGTTGAGGCTGTGAGTGTGTGTTGAGGCTGTGAGTGTGTGTTGAGGTTGGGAGTGTGTTGAGGTTGGGAGTGTGTTGAGGTTGGGAGTGTGTTGAGGTTGGGAGTGTGTTGAGGTTGGGAGTGTGTTGAGGTTGGGAGTGTGTTGAGGTTGGGAGTGTGTTGAGGTTGGGAGTGTGTTGAGGTTGGGAGTGTGTTGAGGTTGGGAGTGTGAAGAGGTTGGGAGTGTGTTGAAGTTGGCAGTGTGTTGAAGTTGGCAGTGTGTTGAGGTAGGGAGGTTGTGGAGGTTGGTAGTGTGTTGTGGTAGGAAGTGTGCTGTGGTTGATAGTGTGTTGTGTATGCAAGTGTCTTAATGTGTAGTGTGGTGAGGTTGGGAGTGTGTTGAAGGTGTTGGATATTTCCAACATCGATTACAGCATTGTTGTATTCTCATTACTTATTACTAACCATACTAAATATTGTAGTAAGTAGAATTAACAACTCGTAGAATTCTCATGTACTAATAATTCATCTGTGCAGTAGGCTAGAATTCTCACGTCACCTGACGCCAGTACTGCGTCAGTTTTCTTTACAGTAAAACACATTATATTCAATTTGTGTGAGAATTAAATATGATTCTCCATAATTAAAGCATTCTGTATGACAACTAATTGCAGACGAATTGTTCTCTAACTAAAAGCCGAATAGAGCGTTAGAATCATAGCGTCTACCTCGCGATAGTGTTAACGTCATCAATGAATGCCATGGGGAGACATTAATTCCTCTCCCTTGTATATTTACTATTCTTAAATCGGTAAATAATAATATTTCGTTCCTCTAAATAATAAACCCGTCCAGTCTTTAAAGTTTCAAGCGCGAATGCGAGAAATATTAATGTTCGTGACAATAATTTGTGTTATGAACGTCGACTCGGCGTGGGTTGGAGGGACGCCATCCCCTTCAGTACGTACGCGGACACGTGCAGAGCCGAAAGGAGGCAGAACTGTGCTTACCGTACTCATAAAGGACGCCATTGCCCAGCAAATCGGGCAGGTGTTATTCATCCTCAGATGAAAGCCGCCACTGTGAGGCGTGAACGACCTTGCAGATAATATCTTCAACTAGTGCTGGTGTTAAATGAGGGACCCCTAGACTTGGTTCCTGACGACACGTGATCAGCCAGCTTGAAACGCATCACAATCCAGGATAAGTAAGTAAGTAATTATCAAAAGAAGGCACCAAACCGGGAAGGCTATGTAGCACCATCAAATACGCAAAATAATCAGAGGGCGCTAAATATCACCAAGGATGCCAATACGAGAACAAAAACGCATAAGGCGAACGATATCAAAAGTATCCGAGTCGCCAAGAATTCTATCGAGGGACAGGTGACCGCGAGGGGCGGTCGGAAAGCAAGACACACGCTCGTCCTGGAAGTCAGGACATTCAAGAAGGACATGCACGACCGTAAGAGGGACAATGCAACTAGGACAATAAGGAGCAGGGCGGCGCTCCATCAAGTGACCATGGGTTAAGCGAGTATGGCCAATACGCAACCTCGCCAGAGCTGTTTCCCACCGCCGGTTACGGTGGAAGGAGGACGGCCACGAGGAAACACAACATTTAAGAGTACGTAGCTTGTTACCAGTAACAGACAACCAAGAAGCCTGCCAACGGGTAAGGACTGAGGAATGGATGACCGGGTAAAAGTCGGAATACGGAATGCCTTTACGAGAGATGGGACAAGAGCGGACAGCTTCCTTAGCGGCAGCATCCGCACGCTCATTTAAAGACACGCCAATATGGCTGGGAACCCAACAAAACTCAACCGACTTAAATTTACTGTGAACGAGAAACAGCCAATGCTGGATCTCGACAACTACTGGATGAACCGGATTAAAGCACCCGAGAGCCATGAGGGCACTACGAGAGTCAACAACAACCACAAAGGAAGACTGACAACGAGAAAGCAGGAGACGAAGAGCATAGAGAATAGCATAAAGTTCCGCTGTAAAGATGCTAGTCTCCGGAGGCAAGCGACACATATAAGTGCGATCAGGAAAAACAACAGAGTAGCCAACACCGTCCGCTGACTTAGACCCATCGGTGAAGACAGAAACGGAGCGGGAGTGAGAAGAAAAGTGCTCGAGGAAAAGGCGTTTTAGAACCGTAGGAGGGGTAAAAGCTTTAGTGATACGAGTCAAGGATGTACAAAACCGCGGAAGAGGGACCCTCCACGGGGGCAAAGAAGGAACAACACGAGGAGAAACATCAGAAATACGAACGGAAAGAGAATCCTGTAGGCGAGATAACCGGACAGAAAGAGGGAGGTGGTGAAGAGGAACAGGAACCGCAGGAGGGGTAAAAGTTAAAGCACGACAGAGGCAAGAGGAAGGATGTTGCAAGGACCGCGCAAGATAGCGAAGACAGTAGCGATCACGGCGGTCCTGGAGAGACAGGAAGCCAGTGTCAACATACAAGCTAAGGATGGGAGTCGAACGAAAGGCACCAGAACTGAGGCGCAACCCAGTATGGTGCAAAGCATCAAGACGGCGAAGAGTAGAAGGAGAAGCAGACGAGTAAGCAGGGCAACCATAATCGAGCTTAGACAGGACGAGAGAGGAATGTAAAGCAAGGAGAGTGCGCCTATCTGCCCCCCAAGAAGTATGGGACAAGACCCGAAGGAGGGTAAGGGCCTTAGAGCACTCAACACGGAGGTAAGAGATATGGGGAGACCAAGACAAACGAGTGTCAAGGAATAACCCCAAAAGCTTCGCGGAATCTTTGTATTCAAGGGGATGACCATAAAGTGACAAAGAGGGACGAAGAACAACCCGTTTCCGCGTAAAAGTCATGGCACAAGTCTTAGAAGTAGAGAACTTGAAGCCATGACCTGTGGCCCAAGACGACACGGCATCAATTGCAAGTTGAAGCCGGCGTTGAAGGAGAGGCGAATCATCACCCTGACAACAAAGGGTAAGATCATCGACATAGAGAGCGGAGAAGACACCAGAAGGAAGAGAGGAAAGACCACCATTGAGGGCAACCAGAAAAAGAGTAGTGCTCAGAACACTACCCTGGGGCACACCTTCGTATTGCTGAAAAGAGGGAGAGAGAGCGGTACCAAGGCGCACCCGAAAGGAACGACGAGAGAGGAAGCTGCGGAGAAAGAGAGGGAGATGACCACGAAGGCCAAAAGAATGAAGTTGAGATAGGATATGATAACGCCAAGTGGTGTCGTAAGCCTTTTCTAGGTCAAAAAGGACGGCAACAACGGAGGTCTTCGCAGCAAAAGCAGTACGAATATAGACCTCCAAGTTCACCAGGACATCTGTCGTGCTGCGGCACTTGCGGAAACCAAATTGAGAAGGGGAGAGGAGGTGATGGTGTTCCAGGAACCACATCAGACGAACGTTAACCATACGTTCAAAGAGTTTGCAGACACAACTTGTGAGAGCAATAGGGCAAAAGTCCTTAGGGGAAGTACCCAGAGACCCCGGTTTGCGAACAGGGAGGACAACGGCATCGAGCCAGTCCTCAGGGACTGACGACGACTCCCAGATCCGATTATACAGACTCAGTAAATACTGAGACGTGCTCGGAGGGAGATGGCGAAGCATCTCATAATGAATACCATCGGAGCCCGCCGCCGTAGAACCGCAGAGGGCCAGCGCAGACCGAAGTTCAGAGAGAGAGAAGGGATCATTATAGGGAAGCTGAAGATGAGTGCAGAAATCTAAAGGACGAGACTCAAGGACAGGTTTACGAAGAAGGAAAGATTGGGGAAGATGAAGACCAGAGCTAACAGAAGAAAAGTGGGAACCCAGTTCGGAAGCGACCTGCAACGGGTCCGCCACAAGAGTATCATGGAGGTGAAGGACCGGTGAAACATCGGGAACGAACTTACCCGCTATCTTGCGGATACGCTTCCAGATCTGGGCCAGAGGGGTTTCAGACGTAATTGTTGAGACATAAGATGCCCAACATTCACGTTTAGCCGTACGGATGGCCCTACGGGCCACCGCACTCGCTTTCCGAAAGAAAAGAAAAGAATCGGTCGTCTGCCTACGGCGGTGCTTCTTCCAGGCTGCACGTTTACAGCGGACAGCCCGAGCACAGTCCGCATTCCACCAGGGAACGCACTTCCGTGGACCCCGAGAGGAAGAGTGAGGAATAGAGCTGAGGGCAGCGTCGAAGACAGTGTCATGAAAAAGGAGGAGAGCGCGAGAGAGGGGCAGAAGGGAGAGGTCAGAGAGAGTAGCACTGAGGGAAAATAGGGTCCAGTCCGCCTTAGCAAACTGCCACCTAGGGAAAGAGAGGGAAGGGCGAAAAGAGAAAAAGGAAACAAGGATGGGGAAATGATCACTTCCATGGAGGTCATCAAGAACCTGCCACGTGAAATCTAAGTAAAGAGAAGAAGAGCAGAGAGAAAGATCAAGACAAGAAAGGGTGCGGGTTCGAGAGTCCAAATGAGTGGGCTCACCAGAATTCAGAAGAGACAGGGAAGAAGAGAGGAGAAACGGCTCAAGGAGGCGACCCCGGGTATTCGTCAGAACGTCACCCCAAAGAGAATGACGACAATTGAAGTCACCCAGCAGGAGCACAGGCTCCGGCAAGGAGTCTAGGAGGTGTTTCAAATCAGGAAGAGAGAGCGGGACACTCGGGGGGAGATAAATGGAACAAACTGTGTACCATTTCCCCATAAAGATACGAGCAGCAGAACAATGGAGAGGCGAAGGAAAAAGTAAAGGAACAAAGGGAACATCAGCCCGAATCAAGAGAGCAGAAGAATTAGAAGCCCCAGCAATGGCTGGGGGGGGGGGAGAGAAAGGAATAGCCACGAAAACGACCAGGACGAGCACCAAGCATTGGCTCCTGGAGACAGACACAAAGGGGCGAAAACCGCGAAACCAGAAGTTGGAGTTCGAGGAAATTGGCGTAATAACCTCGAACGTTCCATTGAAGAATGGACAACGACGAGAAGAGAAAGGACAAAAACAGAGAACAAGGAAGAAACAAAGGCGAAAGACCAACAGAGCACGTTAAAGAATATCAGGGTCGGGATCAGGGTCAGCAAAGTCAGGGTTAGGGGGCATGGGTAAACTGAGCAAAGACGGAGGGAAGGAAACGGGAGAACAGATCAGAGGTGGGCGGGCAGGGTCCGGAGGAGGAGGAGGAGGAGACAACGGAGAGGAGCAGTCAAGGACAGCAGCAGGAAGAGGGGGAGTAGAAAGAGAGGAGCGCACCCCAGCAAGAGCAGCAACCGAAAGGGAAGCAGGGGCCAAAGAAACCTCCATAGCAGGAACAGGGGGCGCAAGCACTGAAACGGGAGGGGAAGGAGCAACAGAGCCAGAAGGAGGAGCTGAGGAAGAAAGCGAAGCCTTCTTACCCGCCGGGGAAGAGGAAGGAGAGGAGCCAGGCTTACGCTTCTGACTTAAAGAGACCGGTGTCCCAGCAACTACGTACCGGGCAACGGATTCCAGTGTCTCAACAGGAGAAGCCGAACGAGAGCACACACGACGGCCGTTAGGAGAGCGATGGACATCCGCCCGCACCGACAGGCGGTGGCGAGAGCCGATAGATGGAGGAAGAGGATGGGAAGGAGGATCGGAGGGGGACGAGGAAGAAGACACAGAAGACACGACAGACCGGGTAGAAGGAAGGGGAACCCCAGACAGAGGACCAGGAGGAGGATCCTTCGGGAGAGAACCCAAAGGGACAGAGGAGGGGGCAGTGGGCGCATCAGGGTCCAAGGCCCGGAAATGGTTGTGAGTCTGAGGAAGGCGGGAAGGACGAGGAGAGGAAGAGCGCAACACGCGAGCATAAGAGATATTAGCATAAGGCGGGAGCCGGCGAACCTGGCGCCTCGCCTCAGGAAAAGATAAACGCTCCCGGTGCTTCAAGTTGAGGACGGCTGCCTCAAGCTTGTAATGGACACACGCACGGGAGAAGGTAGGATGGGCCTCACCGCAGTTGAGGAAACGAGCCTGGGGAGAAGCGCACTCCGACTTAGAGTGACCTTCGCCACCACACAAAGGACAGAGAGAGACAGTCCCGGAGCAGCGGAGGGCACCATGCCCAAACCTCCAGCACTTGTTACAGAGCCGAGGAGAAGGAATGTACTCCTGGACAGAGCACCTGGCACCAGCAAGAATGACAGAGGGTGGAAGGGTCCTACCATCAAAGGTAATCTTCACAACCCGGAGGGGTTGACGGCGACTACCACGAGGGGGACGAGTAAACGTGTCCACCTGGAGAATAGAATGGCCCTGGGCAGCGAGGATATGTCGAATATCGTCGTGGCAGTCGCGCAGGTCCCGAACACCGGTCGCAACATGGGGCGGGAGCAAAATAGTGCCAACACTGGCATTCAACTGAACGTTCTTCGAGACCCGAACGGGGGTCTCGCCAAGGCAGGATAAGGCAGCCAAGCGGGAAGCAGCATCCTGAGAAGGAGCAGCAACGACACGTGTACCGAGACGAGTGGGGTTGAAAGTAATATAGGCATCCACGGAATCAATGAGATGTCGATGGAGGGAGAAATCGTCAGGAGGCGCAGAATCAAGAGGGAGGAGATCAAAATATTTGGCCCCACGAAGCGGGACCAAACAAGGCTTGATAGGTAGCAGAACTGGAAGGAATCGAGCGAGGGCGGCCGTGACGAGGACGGCGGTGAGAACCCCCAGAGAGAGAGGGGTTAAAAGGCGCAGTAGTTACAACTAGAGAAGGAGCCGCGCCAGGGGACGAGGTAGTCACCACTGGGGGCTTGGGGCTCGACCCAACCACAGAGGGAGGGGAGCCAGAGGAAGGAGTCAGAGAGGCCAAAGGAGGAGCAAGGTCGGGGCCCAATGCAGCGGAGGCTACAGAGCCCGGTCTTCCAATACGGACCGACTCGGGGGCTTGGTCGCCCACCCCACGAGCCTGAGAAGGTAAACCAGAAGAAGCCGAAGCAGGGGTAATCATCTTGACGAAAAGAAGAATTCACTCACGAATGTGCCCCCACACCCACCATGGAGCCACAATTAGAGGCAGGACACCCAACAAGAAGCTATCGCCGATCTTGTCGGGGCCTCCTAGGGGTGCGTCGCGAGTATACGCCCCACAAACGCCACCTTAAGAAACCGACAGTCCGTCGAGATCGGGTTCAGTGACGAAGTGGGGATTGACAATAAAAGGTTCCCCTCGCTCTCGACGTCGGGTACTGCAGTTCTACGGGTGCATGAGTATGCCTCCTCAAGCACCCGGGCGTCAAAATAGAAGAAGTCCAAGGGAAGAACCAGAACTAGCAAAAGGTCGGTAGGAAACGGCAAGCAGATAGGAGAAGAGGGGGGAGAAAAACGAAACAGAAGGAAAAGGAAAAGATGCCCAGCAGAATTGGAGAGGACGGCAGCAGGAGCACAAGGCTAGAAAAGGACAGAGGACTGTCCCAAGGAGCATCACACTCCGGCAGCCGCCCACTAAGCCCCCACACGGCGACAACGAGCTGAGCGGGGAGGGGGACAATCCAGGATAGGTTCACCGGAGCCTGGGATGCGAAATTACGGCAATCTTAATACTTATACAGTGCCCACAGCTAAGTACCTTTTATTTGATGCATCATTTACAGGTTTAATAATAGCGGGGTGATTGTTCGTCACGCAGCGAGATAACACCTAATAACAGGTGATTAGAATTCCATCTGTAGATATTAATAATCTTGAATATGAATTGAGTAGTTAAATCAATTGCTACTGGTAGTTATTTATCTTGCAGCTCGAGAGACGAATTCCTCATGCTGTCTTCTCCATGCTAACCGTACCATTCGTCAGTGTACCAGACTTGGAGATTAAGAGGACTTCCATGGTTATCTAAAGGAATCTACTACAAGCTAAGGCTTATTGCTTTTTATCCATTTCTTTGCAATTTGATATATTCAGAATGTTTTGATGTTAATGTGTGATTTACTGTAATTCATTACTATGCTCATATTCATGTTCTTCTTTATATGAATGATATTATATTCAGCATTATTTATAGGATTAGATTATTATTAATTGAATTAGTGAACGAACCACACTGATTCCTGGACGTACTTACCTCCAGTAATAACCCCCCAAAGTAGGTGTTTGAGGTTTGTTTCTTTAATAATACAGCCCATTAATTATTCTTATGATCATACTTTCTAGTTATATCCATAGTCACTGGTTTTCTCTAGAATTTTATCTAATGATCTGAAATTCTCAGTTTCCTTCTTTACTTTAAAAGCGGGTGGTCCTTCGTAATTTAATTTACTATTTTAATTAATTAATTAATCAGAATCAAGCCCAAATATCCCACAGAAGGCTAGGAGTGTGTTGAAGTTGGGAGTGTGTTGTGGTTGGTAGTGTTTAGTGGTTGTTAGTGTGTAGTGGTTGGGATTGTGTAGAGGTTGGTAGTTTTTTGTGGTTGGGAGAGTGTTGTGGTTGGTAGTGTGTTGTGTTTGGTAGTGTGTTGTGGTTGGGAGTGTGTTGAGGTTGGGAGTGTGTTGAGGTTGGGAGTGTGTTGAGGATGGGAGTGTGTTGTGGTTGGGAGTGTGTTGAAGGCTATGAGTGTGGGCTGGTTGGTAGTGTGTTGTGGTTGGTAGTGTCTTGTAGCTGTTAGTGTGTTGTTGTTGGTAGTGTAGTAGTTGGGAATGTGTTGAGATTAGTAGTGTGTTGGGGTTGGGAGTGTGTTGAGGTTAGTATTGTGTTGAGGTTTGTCGTGTGTTGAGGTTGGGAGTGTGTTGAGGTTGGGAGTGTGTTGAGGTTGGGAGTGTGTTGAGGTTGGTAGTGTGTTGTAGTTGGTAGTGTGTTGAGGTTGGGAGTGTGTTGAGGTTTGTAGTGTGTTGAGGTTAGTAGTGTGTTGAGGTTGGTAGTGTGTTGAGGTTGGGAGTGTGTTGAGGTTGGGAGTTTGTTGAGTTTGGGAGTGTGTTGAGTTTGGGAGTGTGTTGAGGTTGGGAGTGTGTTGAGGTTGGGAGTGTGTTGAGGTTGGGAGTGTGTTGAGGTTGGGAGTGTGTTGAGTTTGGGAGTGTGTTGAGGTTGGGAGTGTGTTGAGGTTGGGAGTGTGTTGAGGTTGGGAGTGTGTTGAGGTTGGGAGTGTGTTGAGGTTGGGAGTGTGTTGAGGTTGGGAGTGTGTTGAGGTTGGGAGTGTGTTGAGGTTGGGAGTGTGTTGAGGTTGGTAGTGTGTTCAGGATAGGAGTGTGTTGAGGTTGGGAGCGTGTTGAGGTTGGGAGTGTGTTGAGGTTGGGAGTGTGTTGAGGTTGGGAGTGTGTTGAGGTTGGGAGTGTGTTGAGGTTGGGAGAGTGTTGAGGTTGGGAGTGTGTTGAGGCTGGGAGTGTGTTGAGGTTTGAAGTGTATTGAGGTTGGTAGTGTGTTGTGGTTGGTAGTGTGTTGAGGTTGGGAGTGTGTTGAGGTTGGGAGTGTGTTGAGGTTGGGAGTGTGTTGAGGTTGGGAGTGTGTTGAGGCTAGGAATGTGTTGAGGCTGGGAGTGTGTTGAGGCTGGGAGTGTGCTGAGGCTGGGAGTGTGTTGAGGTTTGAAGTGTATTGAGGTTGGGAGTGTGTTGAGGTTGGGAGTGTGTTGAGGTTGGGAGAGTGTTGAGGTTGGGAGTGTGTTGAGGTTCGGAGTGTGTTGAGGTTGGGAGTGTGTTGAGGTTGGGAGTGTGTTGAGGTTGGGAGTGTGTTGAGGTTGGGAGTGTGTTGAGGTTGGGAGTGTGTTGAGGTTGGGAGTGTGTTGAGGTTGGAAGTGTGTTGAGGCTGGGAGTGTGTTGAGGCTGGGAGTGTGTTGAGGCTGGGAGTGTGTTGAGGCTGGGAGTGTGTTGAGGTTGGGAGAGTGTTGAGGTTGGGAGTGTGTTGAGGTTGGGAGTGTGCTGAGGTTGGGAGAGTGTTGAGGTTGGGAGAGTGTTGAGGTTGGGAGTGTGTTGAGGTTGGGAGTGTGTTGAGGTTGGGAGTGTGCTGAGGCTGGGAGTGTGTTGAGGCTGGGAGTGTGTTGAGGCTGGGAGTGTGTTGAGGTTGGGAGTGTGTTGAGGTTGGGAGTGTGTTGAGGTTGGGAGTGTGTTGAGGTTGGGAGTGTGTTGAGGTTGGGAGAGTGTTGAGGTTGGGAGAGTGTTGAGGTTGGGAGTGTGTTGAGGTTGGGAGTGTGTTGAGGTTGGGAGTGTCTTGTGGTAGGTAGAGTGTTGAGGTTGGGAGTGTACTGAGGTTGGGAGTGTACTGAGGTTGGGAGTGTACTGAGGTTGGGAGTGTACTAAAGCTGGGAGTGTACTGAGGTTGGGGTTGGGAGTGTACTGAGGTTGGGGTTGGGAGTGTACTGAGATTGGGAGTGTACTGAGGTGTGCAGTGAACTGAGGTGGTGTGCAATGTACTGAGGTGTGCAGTGTACTGAGGTGTGCAGTGAACTGAGGTGGTGTGCAATGTACTGAGGTGTGCAGTGTACTGAGGTGTGCAGTGTACTGAGGTTGGGAGTGTGTTGAGGTTACGAGTGTGTGTGTTGAGATTAGGAGTGTGAGTGTTGAGGTTAGGAGTGTGTGTGTTGAGGTTAGGAGTGTGTGTGTTGAGGTTAGGAGTGTGTGTGTTGAGGTTAGGAGTGTGTGTGTTGAGGTTAGGAGTGTGTGTGTTGAGGTTAGGAGAGTGTGTGTTGAGGTTAGGAGAGTGTGTGTTGAGGTTAGGTGTGTGTGTGTTGAGGTTAGGAGTGTGTGTGTTGAGGTTAGGTGTGTGTTGAGGTTAGGTGTGTGTTGAGGTTAGGAGTGTGTGTGTTGAGGTTAGGAGAGTGTTGAAGGCTATGAGTGTGTTGAAGCTGAGTGTGTGTTGTGGTTGGTAGTGTGTTGAGGTTGGGAGTGTGTTGTGGTTGGTAGTCTGTTGAGAGTGTAAGTTTGTTGAGGTTAGGAGTGCTTTATGGTTGATAGTGTGTAGAGGTTGGGATTGTGTAGAGGTTGGGATTGTGTAGAGGCTGGGATTGTGTAGAGGCTAGGATTGTGTAGAGGTTGGGATTGTGTTGAGGTTGGGATTGTGTTGAGGTTGGGATTGTGTTGAGGTTGGGATTGTGTTGAGGATTAGAGTGTGATGTGGGTGGGAGTGTGTTGAGGTTGGTAGTTTCTTATAGTTGGGAGTGTTTTGAGATTGGTAGTGTGTTGTGGTTGATAGTGTGTTGTGGTTGGGATTGTGTAGAGGTTGGGATTGTGTAGAGGTGGGGATTGTGCTGAGGTTGGGATTGTGGTGAGAGTGGGATTGTGTTGAGGTTGGGAATGTGTTGAGGTTGGGAATGTGTTGAGGTTGGGAGTGTGTTGAGGTTGGTTGTGTTAAGGTTGGGAGTGTTGAGGTTGGGAGTGTTTTGAGGTTGGGAGTGTGTTGAGGTTGTTAAGTGTTAAGGTTGGTAGTGTGTTGAGGTTGGCGGTGTGTTGAGGTTGGTCGTGTGTTGAGGTTGGTCGTGTGTTGAGGTTGGTCGTGTGTTGAGGTTGGTAGTGTGTTGAGTTTGGTAGTGTGTTGAGGTTGGGAGTGTGTTGAGGTTGGGAGTGTGTTGAGGTTGGGAGTGTGTTGAGGTTGGGAGTGTGTTGAGGTTGGGAGTGTGTTGAGGTTGGGAGTGTGTTGAGGTTGGGAGTGTGTTGTAGTTGGTAGTGTGTTGTGGTTGGTAGTGTGTTGTGGTTGGTAGTGTGTTGTGGTTGGTAGTGTGTTGAGGTTGGTAGTGTGTTGAGGTTTGAAGTGTGTTGAGGTTAGTAGTGTGTTGAGGTTGGTAGTGTGTTGAGGTTGGGAGTGTGTTGAGGTTGGGAGTTTGTTGAGGTTGGTAGTGTGTTCAGGATAGGAGTGTGTTGAGGCTGGAAGTGTGTTGAGGTTGGGAGTGTCTTGTGGTAGGTAGAGTGTCTTGTGGTAGGTAGAGTGTTGAGGTTGGGAGTGTACTGAGGTTGGGAGTGTACTGAGGTTGGGAGTGTACTGAGGCTGGGAGTGTGTTGAGGTTCGGAGTGTGTTGAGGTTGGGAGAGTGTTGAGGTTCAGAGTGTGTTTAGGTTGGGAGTGTGTTGAGGTTGGGAGTGTGTTGAGGATGGGAGTGTGTTGAGGATGGGAGTGTGTTGAGGATGGGAGTGTGTTGAGGTTGGGAGTGTGTTGAGGATGGGAGTGTGTTGAGGTTGGGAGAGTGTTGAGGTTGGGAGTGTGTTTAGGTTGGGAGTGTGTTGAGGTTGGGAGTGTGTTGAGGATGGGAGTGTGTTAAGGATGGGAGTGTGTTGAGGTTGGGAGTGTGTTGAGGTTGGGAGTGTGTTGAGGTTGGGAGTGTGTTGAGGATGGGAGTGTGTTGAGGATGGGAGTGTGTTGAGGTTGGGAGAGTGTTGAGGTTGGGAGTGTGTTGAGGTTGGGAGTGTGTTTAGGTTGGGAGTGTGTTTAGGTTGGGAGTGTGTTTAGGTTGGGAGTGTGTTTAGGTTGGGAGTGTGTTGAGGTTGGGAGTGTGTTGAGGTTGGGAGTGTGTTGAGGATGGGAGTGTGTTGAGGTTGGGAGTGTGTTGAGGTTGGGAGTGTGTTGAGGTTGGGAGTGTGTTGAGGATGGGAGTGTGTTGAGGTTGCGAGTGTCTTGTGGAAGGTAGAGTGTCTTGTGGTAGGTAGAGTGTTGAGGTTGGGAGTGTACTGAGGTTGGGAGTGTACTGAGGTTGGGAGTGTACTGAGGTTGGGAGTGTACTGAGGTTGGGAGTGTACTGAGGTGTGCAGTGAACTGAGGTGGTGTGCAATGTACTGAGGTGTGCAGTGTACTGAGGTGTGCAGTGTACTGAGGTGTGCAGTGTACTGAGGTGTACAGTGTACTGAGGATGGGAGTGTGTTGAGGTTACGAGTGTGTGTGTTGAGATTAGGAGTGTGAGTGTTGAGGTTAGGAGTGTGTGTGTTGAGGTTAGTAGTGTGTGTAATGAGGTTAGGAGAGTGTTGAAGGCTATGAGTGTGTTGAAGCTGGGTGTGTGTTGTGGTTGGTAGTGTGTTGAGGTTGGAAGTGTGTTGTGGTTGGTAGTCTGTTGAGGTTAGTGGTGTGTTGAGGTTGGTAGTGTGTTGAAGTTGGCAGTGTGTTGAGGTTGGTAGAGTGTTTTGGTTGGTAGTGTGTTGAGGTTGGTAGTGTGTTGAGGTTGGTAGTGTGTTGAGGTTGGTAGTGTGTTGTAGTTGGAAGTGTGTTGTGGTTGGTTGTGTGTGGAGGTTGGTAGTGTGTTGAGGTTGGGAGTGTGTTGAGGTTGGGATTGTGTTGAGGTTGGGAGTGTGTTGAGGTTGGGAGTGTGTTGAGGTGTGGAGTGTGTTGAGGTGTGGAGTGTGTTGAGGTTGGGAGTGTGTTGAGGTGTGGAGTGTGTTGAGGTGTGGAGTGTGTTGAGGTTGGGAGTGTGTTGAGGTTGGGATTGTGTTGAGGTTGGTAGTGTGTTGAGGTTTGAAGTGTGTTGAGGTTAGTAGTGTGTTGAGGTTGGGAGTGTGTTGAGGTTGGGAGTGTGTTGAGGTTGGGAGTGTGTTGAGGTTGGGAGTTTGTTGAGGTTGGTAGTGTGTTCAGGATAGGAGTGTGTTGAGGCTGGAAGTGTGTTGAGGTTGGGAGTGTCTTGTGGTACGTACAGTGTCTTGTGGTAGGTAGAGTGTTGAGGTTGGGAGTGTACTGAGGTTGGGAGTGTACTGAGGTTGGGAGTGTACTGAGGCTGGGAGTGTGTTGAGGTTCGGAGTGTGTTGAGGTTGGGAGAGTGTTGAGGTTGGGAGTGTGTTTAGGTTGGGAGTGTGTTGAGGTTGGGAGTGTGTTGAGGATGGGAGTGTGTTGAGGATGGGAGTGTGTTGAGGTTGGGAGTGTGTTGAGGTTGGGAGTGTGTTGAGGATGGGAGTGTGTTGAGGATGGGAGTGTGTTGAGGATGGGAGTGTGTTGTGGTTGGTAGTGTGTTGAGGTTTGAAGTGTGTTGAGGTTAGTAGTGTGTTGAGGTTGGTAGTGTGTTGAGGTTGGGAGTGTGTTGAGGTTGGGAGTGTGTTGAGGTTGGGAGTGTGTTGAGGATGGGAGTGTGTTGAGGTTGGGAGTGTGTTGAGGATGGGAGTGTGTTGAGGATGGGAGTGTGTTGAGGTTGGGAGTGTGTTGAGGTTGGGAGTGTGTTGAGGTTGGGAGTGTGTTGAGGTTGGGAGTGTGTTGAGGTTGGGAGTGTGTTGAGGATGGGAGTGTGTTGAGGATGGGAGTGTGTTGAGGTTGGGAGTGTGTTGAGGTTGGGAGTGTGTTGAGGATGGGAGTGTGTTGAGGTTGGGAGTGTCTTGTGGTAGGTAGAGTGTCTTGTGGTAGGTAGAGTGTTGAGGTTGGGAGTGTACTGAGGTTGGTAGTGTACTGAGGTTGGGAGTGTACTGGGGTGTGCAGTATACTGAGGTGTGCAGTGAACTGAGGTGGTGTGCAATGTACTGAGGTGTGCAGTGTACTGAGGTGTGCAGTGTACTGAGGTGTGCAGTGTACTGAGGTGTACAGTGTACTGAGGTTGGGAGTGTGTTGAGGTTACGAGTGTGTGTGTTGAGATTAGGAGTGTGAGTGTTGAGGTTAGGAGTGTGTGTGTTGAGGTTAGGAGTGTGTGTGTTGAGGTTAGGAGTGTGTGTGTTGAGGTTAGGAGAGTGTTGAGGTTGGGAGTGTGTTGAGGTTGGGAGTGTGTTGAGGTTGGGAGTGTGTTGAGGATGGGAGTGTGTTGAGGTTGGGAGTGTGTTGAGGATGGGAGTGTGTTGAGGATGGGAGTGTGTTGAGGATGGGAGTGTGTTGAGGTTGGGAGTGTGTTGAGGTTGGGAGTGTGTTGAGGTTGGGAGTGTGTTGAGGTTGGGAGTGTGTTGAGGTTGGGAGTGTGTTGAGGTTGGGAGTGTGTTGAGGATGGGAGTGTGTTGAGGTTGGGAGTGTGTTGAGGTTGGGAGTGTGTTGAGGTTGGGAGTGTGTTGAGGTTGGGAGTGTGTTGTCGTTGGGAGTGTGTTGTCGTTGGTAGTGTGTTGTCGTTGGTAGTGTGTTGTCGTTGGTAGTGTGTTGTCGTTGGTAGTGTGTTGTCGTTGGTAGTGTGTTGTCGTTGGTAGTGTGTTGTCGTTGGCAGTGTGTTGTCGTTGGTAGTGTGTTGTCGTTGGTAGTGTGTTGTCGTTGGTAGTGTGTTGTCGTTGGTAGTGTGTTGTCGTTGGTAGTGTGTTGAGGTTGAGAGTGTGTTGAAGGCTAGGATTGTGTTGAACTTGGTACTGTGTTGGGGTTTGAAGTGTGTTGAAGTTGGGAGTGTGTTGTGGTTGGTAGTGTATTGTGGTTGGTAGTGTGTTGAGGATGGTAGTGTGTTGAGGTTGGTAGAGTGTTGAGGTTGGTAGTGTGTTGAGGTTGGTAGAGTGTTGAGGTTGGTAGTGTGTTGAGGTTGGTAGTGTGTTGAGGTTGGTAGTGTGTTGAGGTTGGTAGTGTGTTGAGGTTGGTAGTGTGTTGAGGTTGGTAGTGTGTTGAGGTTGGTAGTGTGTTGAGGTTGGTAGTGTGTTGAGGTTGGTAGTGTGTTGAGGTTGGTAGTGTGTTGAGGTTGGTAGTGTGTTGTGGTTGGTGGTGTGTTGTGGTTGGTGGTGTGTTGTGGTTGGTGGTGTGTTGTGGTTGGTGGTGTGTTGTGGTTGGTAGTGTGTTGTCGTTGGTAGTGTGTTGTCGTTGGTAGTGTGTTGTAGTGTGTAGTGTGTTGTAGTGTGTAGTGTGTTGTTGAGGTTGTTAGTGTATTGTGGTTGGTAGTGTGTTGAGGTTAGTGGTGTGTTGAGGTTGGTAGTGTGTTGAAGTTGGCAGTGTGTTGAGGTTGGTAGAGTGTTTTGGTTGGTAGTGTGTTGAGGTTGGTAGTGTGTTGAGGTTGGTAGTGTGTTGTAGTTGGAAGTGTGTTGTGGTTGGGAGTGTGTTGAGATTGGGAGTGTGTTGAGGTTGGGAGTGTGTAGAGGTTGGGAGTGTGTTGAGGTTGGGAGTGTGTTGAGGTTGGGAGTGTGTTGAGGTTGGGAGTGTGTTGAGGTTGGGAGTGTGTTGAGGTTGGGAGTGTGTTGAGGTTGGGAGTGTGTTGAGGTGTGGAGTGTGTTGAGGTGTGGAGTGTGTTGAGGTGTGGAGTGTGTTGAGGTTGGGAGTGTGTTGTGGTTGGTAGTGTGTTGAGGTTGGGAGTGTGTTGAGGTTGGGAGTGTGTTGAGGTTGGGAGTGTGTTGAGGTTGGGAGTGTGTTGAGGTTGTGAGTGTCTTGTGGTAGGTAGAGTGTTGAGGTTGGGAGTGTACTGAGGTTGGGAGTGTACTGAGGTTGGGAGTGTACTGAGGTTGGGAGTGTATTGAGGTTACGAGTGTGTGTGTTGAGATTAGTAGTGTGAGTGTTGAGGTTAGGAGTGTGTGTGTTGAGGTTAGGAGTGTGTGTGTTGAGGTTAGGAGAGTGTGTGTTGAGGGTAGGAGTGTTTTGAAGGCTATGAGTGTGTTGAAGCTGGGTGTGTGTTGTGGTTGGAAGTCTGTTGAGGGTGTAAGTTTGTTGAGGTTAGGAGTGCTTTATGGTTGATGGTGTGTAGAGGTTGGGATTGTGTAGAGGTTGGGATTGTGTAGAGGCTGGGATTGTGTAGAGGTTGGGATTGTGTAGAGGTTGGGATTGTGTAGAGGTTGGTAGTGTGTAGAGGTTGGGATTGTGTAGAGGCTGGGATTGTGTAGAGGCTGGGATTGTGTAGAGGCTAGGATTGTGTAGAGGTTGGGATTGTGTTGAGGTTGGGATTGTGTTGAGGTTGGGATTGTGTTGAGGATTAGAGTGTGTTGTGGGTGGGAGTGTGTTGAGGGTGGTAGTTTCTTATAGTTGGGAGTGTTTTGAGATTGGTAGTGTGTTGTGGTTGATAGTGTGTTGTGGTTGGGATTGTGTAGATGTTGGGATTGTGTAGAGGTGGGGATTGTGCTGAGGTTGGGATTGTGGTGAGAGTGGGATTGTGTTGAGGTTGGGAATGTGTTGAGGTTGGGTGTTGAGGTTGGTTGTGTTAAGGTTTGAAGTGTTGAGGTTGGGAGTGTTTTGAGGTTGGGAGTTTGTTGGGGTTGTTAGTGTGTTAAGGATGGTAGTGTGTTGAGGTTGGCGGTGTGTTGAGGTTGGTCGTGTGTTGAGGTTGGTCGTGTGTTGAGGTTGGTCGTTGTTACGACCCTGGGTTCTCCAGTGGAAACCAAAGGTCAAAATTGAGCTATTAAACTTTCAAGTAGTACAGTTAAGTGCAACTCGAACGGCAATTGTTTGTATCTTCTCTGCCAGACGTAAGACTATTATTGTTTCTCAAAGAGCATTTAAAGACTGAGCTGGGGGTTGATTATTAAATAATAACATAGGCACCAACTTTGCTTAATAATACTTTCTAATCATTCATAAAGTAACAATACGTTGCATAGGGGAAGATCTTTAATGTGCTTAGCTGCACGATCAATTAGGCTCCTTCCGGCACCACGACATGAGGGAGGCCAGCTGGTCGCTAGGAGCTCGCTCTTCTCTGGCTGGTGTTCGTGCGGACAAGACCTACTCTGTGGCTGCACCCCTACTCTTCTCCCTTCTCCTCTTACTTATTTCCCTTACCTGAAGTTCCTGTACCCTTAAGTAAAGTATTATATGGTGTTAAGTGTGCCTACTCTGGTAGTAAATATTGGTGAGACCTGGGGATAGTATTTGCCAGTGTTTTGGGTACCCCTAAGTGTTGTGTTTTGTATTAGAGTACCACATGGTCTCACTACCCTAAGCTGCATCCAGCTTCAGTGCTTATCCAGTAGTACTTTACCCTAGCTTGTTATTAGTGTAAACCTTGTATCTTGCCTAAGTGGACCAAGGCTGTTAACATAAGATAGTGTGGTAAAGTTATTATTATTATTGTTATTGGTGTGAGTGTATATGGGGGGTTGTTAAGGGGTTAATAAATAAGTACATGAATTACAGAGTATCCCTTCTTCCTATGTGGGGGCGCATTGATCAACCCTTAGACTAACATATATGGTCTAGTAGCAAGTTATTACTACTGTGGATAGTTTATTTTGGGGGCCGGGCCTTTTAGCTCTCCCATATTTGATACTCTTGTCTTCTAACTACCCTTACCCCTTAATTGTACCAGTACCCCATAGAAGCCCCACACATATATTTATAACAGTCGTGTGTTGAGGTTGGGAGTGTGTTGAGGTTGGGAGTGTGTTGAGGTTGGGAGTGTGTTGAGGTTGGGAGTGTGTTGAGGTTGGGAGTGTGTTGAGGTTGGGAGTGTGTTGAAGTTGGTAGTGTGTTGTAGTTGGGAGTGTGTTGAAGTTGGTAGTGTGTTGAAGTTGGTAGTGTGTTGTGGTTGGTAGTGTGTTGAGGTTTGAAGTGTGTTGAGGTTAGTAGTGTGTTGAGGTTGGTAGTGTGTTGAGGTTGGGAGTGTTGAGGTTGGGAGTGTGTTGAGGTTGGGAGTTTGTAGAGGTTGATAGTGTGTTCAGGATAGGAGTGTGTTGAGGCTGGAAGTGTGTTGAGGTTGGGAGTGTTGAGGTTGGGAGTGTGTTGAGGTTGGGAGTGTGTTGAGGTTGGGAGTGTGTTGAGGTTGGGAGTGTGTTGAGGTTGGGAGTGTGTTGAGGTTGGGAGTGTGTTGAGGTTGGGAGTTTGTTGGGGTTGTTAGTGTGTTGAGGTTGGTAGTGTGTTGAGGTTGGCCGTGTGTTGAGGTAGGGGGGTTGTCGAGGTTGGTAGTGTGTTGAGGTTGATAGCGTGTTGTGGTAAGAAGTGTCTCGTTGTGTAGTGTGTTGAGGTTGGGAGTGTGTTGAGGTTGGGAGTGTGTTGAGGTTGGGAGTGTGTTGAGGTTGGTAGTGTGTTGTAGTTGGAAGTGTGTTGTGGTTGGGAGTGTGTTGAGGTTGGGAGTGTGTTGAGGTTGGGAGTGTGTTGAGGTTGGGAGTGTGTTGAGGTTGGGAGTGTGTTGAGGTTGGGAGTGTGTTGAGGTTGGGAGTGTGTTGAGGTTGGGAGTGTGTTGAGGTTGGGAGCGTGTTGAAGTTGGGAGCGTGTTGAGGTTGGGAGCGTGTTGAGGTTGGGAGTGTGTTGAGGTTGGGAGTGTGTTGAGGTTGGTAGTGCGTTGAGGTTGGTAGTGCGTTGAGGTTGGCAGTGTGTTGAGGTTGGCAGTGTGTTGAGGTGGGCAGTGTGTTGAGGTTGGGAGTGTGTTGTAGTTGGTAGTGTGTTGTGGTTGGTAGTGTGTTGTGGTTGGTAGTGTGTTGTCGTTGGTAGCGTGTTGTCGTTGGTAGTGTGTTGAGGTTGAGAGTGTGTTGAAGGCTAGGATTGTGTTGAACTTGGTACTGTGTTGGGGTTTGAAGTGTGTTGAAGGCTAGGGGTGTGTTGAAGTTGGGAGTGTGTTGAGGTTGGTAGTGTATTGTGGTTGGTAGTGTATTGTGGTTGGTAGTGTGTTGAGGATGGTAGTGTGTTGAGGTTGGTAGAGTGATGAGGTTGGTAGTGTGTTGAGGTTGGTAGTGTGTTGAGGTTGGTAGTGTGTTGAGGTTGGTAGTGTGTTGAGGATGGTAGTGTGTTGAGGATGGTAGTGTGTTGAGGTTGGTAGAGTGTTGAGGTTGGTAGTGTGTTGAGGTTGGTAGTGTGTTGAGGATGGTAGTGTGTTGAGGATGGTAGTGTGTTGAGGTTGGTAGAGTGTTGAGGATGGTAGTGTGTTGAGGTTGGTAGAGTGTTGAGGTTGGTAGTGTGTTGAAGTTGGTAGTGTGTTGAGGTTGGTAGTGTGTTGAGGTTGGTAGTGTGTTGAGGTTGGTAGTGTGTTGAGGTTGGTAGTGTGTTGTAGTTGGAAGTGTGTTGTGGTTGGTTGTGTGTGGAGGTTGGGAGTGTGTTGAGGTTGGGAGTGTTGAGGTTGGGAGTGTTGAGGTTGGGAGTGTTGAGGTTGGTAGTGCGTTGAGGTTGGGAGTGTGTTGAGGTTGGTAGTGTGTTGAGGTTGGTAGTGTGTTGTAGTTGGAAGTGTGTTGTAGTTGGAAGTGTGTTGTGGTTGGTTGTGTGTTGAGGTTGGGAGTGTGTTGTAGTTGGTAGTGTGTTGTAGTTGGTAGTGTGTTGTAGTTGGTAGTGTGTTGTAGTTGGTAGTGTGTTGTGGTTGGTAGTGTGTTGTGGTTGGTAGTGTGTTGTCGTTGGTAGCGTGTTGTCGTTGGTAGTGTGTTGAGGTTGAGAGTGTGTTGAAGGCTAGGATTGTGTTGAACTTGGTACTGTGTTGGGGTTTGAAGGGTGTTGAAAGCTAGGGGTGTGTTGAAGTTGGGAGTGTGTTGAGGTTGGTAGTGTATTGTGGTTGGTAGTGTATTGTGGTTGGTAGTGTGTTGAGGATGGTAGTGTGTTGAGGTTGGTAGAGTGTTGAGGTTGGTAGTGTGTTGAGGTTGGTAGTGTGTTGAGGTTGGTAGTGTGTTGAGGTTGGTAGTGTGTTGAGGTTGGTAGTGTGTTGAGGTTAGTAGTGTGTTGAGGTTGGTAGTGTGTTGAGGATGGTAGTGTGTTGAGGATGGTAGTGTGTTGAGGTTGGTAGAGTGTTGAGGATGGTAGTGTGTTGAGGTTGGTAGAGTGTTGAGGTTGGTAGAGTGTTGAGGTTGGTAGAGTGTTGAAGTTGGTAGTGTGTTGAGGTTGGTAGTGTGTTGAGGTTGGTAGTGTGTTGAGGTTGGTAGTGTGTTGAGGTTGGTAGTGTGTTGTAGTTGGAAGTGTGTTGTGGTTGGTTGTGTGTGGAGGTTGGTAGTGTGTTGAGGTTGGGAGTGTGTTGAGGTTGGGAGTGTGTTGAGGTTGGGAGTGTGTTGAGGTTGGGAGTGTGTTGAGGTTGGGAGTGTGTTGAGGTTGGGAGTGTGTTGAGGTTGGGAGTGTGTTGAGGTTGGGAGTGTGTTGAGGTTGGGAGTGTGTTGAGGTTGGGAGTGTGTTGTGGTTGGTAGTGTGTTGAGGTTGGGAGTGTGTTGAGGTTGGGAGTGTGTTGAGGTTGGGAGTGTGTTGAGGTTGGGAGTGTGTTGAGGTTGGGAGTGTGTTGAGGTCGGGAGTGTGTTGAGGTCGGGAGTGTGTTGAGGTCGGGAGTGTGTTGAGGTCGGGAGTGTGTTGAGATCGGGAGTGTGTTGAGATCGGGAGTGTGTTGAGGTTTGGAGTGTGCTGAGGTTTGGAGTGTGCTGAGTTTTGCAGTGTGTTGAGGTTGGTAGTGTGTTGAGGTTGGTAGCGTGTTGAGGTTGGTAGCGTGTTGAGGTTGAGAGTGTGTTGAGGTTGGAAGTGTGTTGAAGTTGGCGGTGTGTTGAGGTTGGCGGTGTGTTGAGGTAGGGGGGTTGTCGAGGTTGGTAGTGTGTTGAGGTTGGTAGTGTGTTGAGGTAAAAAGTGTCTCGTTGTGTAGTGTGTTGAGGTTGGGAGTGTGTTGAGGTTGCGAGTGTGTTGAGGTTGGGAGTGTGTTGAAGTTGGGAGTGTGTTGAGGTTGGGAGTGTGTTGAGGTTGGGAGTGTGTTGAGGTTGGGAGTGTGTTGAGGTTGGTAGTGTGTTAAGGTTGGGAGTGTGTTGAGGTTGGGAGTGTAGTTAGTTTGAGAGTGTGTTGAGATTATGAGTGTGTTGAGGTTGAGTGTGTGTTGTGCTTGATAGTGTGTAGAGGTTGGGATTGTGTAGAGGTTGGGAGTGTGTCGAGGCTGGGAGTGTGTTGAGGTTGGGAGTGTGTTGAGGTTGGGAGTGTGTTGAGGTTGGGAGTGTGTTGAGTTTGGTACTGTGTTGAGGTTGGGAGTGTGTTGAGGTTGGGAGTGTGTTGAGGTTGGGAGTGTGTTGAGGTTGGTAGTGTGTTGAGGTTGGGAGTGTGTTGAGGTTGGGAGTGTGTTGAGGTTGGGAGTGTGTTGAGGTTGGGAGTGTGTTGAGGTTGGGAGTGTGTTGAGGTTGGGAGTGTGTTGAGGTTGGGAGTGTGTTGAGGTTGGGAGTGTGTTGTGGTTGGGAGTGTGTTGTGGTTGGGAGTGTGTTGAGTTTGGGAGTGTGTTGAGGTTGGGAGTGTGTTGTGGTTGGGAGTGTGTTGTGGTTGGGAGTGTGTTGAGGTTGGGAGTGTGTTGAGGTTGGGAGTGTGTTGAGGTTGGGAGTGTGTTGAGGTTGGGAGTGTGTTGAGGTTGGGAGTGTGTTGAGGTTGGGAGTGTGTTGAGGTTGGGAGTGTGTTGAGGATGGTAGTGTGTTGAGGTTGGGAGTGTGTTGAGGTTGGGAGTGTGTTGAGGTTGGGAGTGTGTTGAGGTTGGGAGTGTGTTGAGGTTGGGAGTGTGTTGAGGTTGGGAGTGTGTTGAGGTTGGGAGTGTGTTGTAGTTGGTAGTGTGTTGTGGTTGGGAGTGTGTTGAGGTTGGGAGTGTGTTTAGATTGGGAGTGTGTTGAGGTCGGGAGTGTGTTGAGGTTGGGAGTGAGTTTAGATTGGGAGTGTGTTGAGGTCGGGAGTGTGTTGAGGTCGGGAGTGTGTTGAGGTCGGGAGTGTGTTGAGATCGGGAGTGTGTTGAGGTTTGGAGTGTGCTGAGGTTTGGAGTGTGCTGAGGTTAGAAGTGTGCTGAAGTTGGTAGTGTTTTGAGGTTGGTAGTGTGTTGAGGTTGGTAGCGTGTTGAGGTTGGTAGCGTGTTGAGGTTGAGAGTGTGTTGAAGGCTAGGAGTATATTGAGGTTGGGATTGTGTTGAGGTTGGGAGTGTGTTGAAGTTGGGAGTGTTGAGGTTGGGATTGTGTTGAGGTTGGGATTGAGTTCAGGTTGAGAGTGTGTTGAGGTTGGGAGTGTGTTGAGGTTGGGAGTGTGTTGAGGTTGGCGGTGTGTTGAGGTAAGGGGGTTGTCGAGGTTGGTAGTGTGTTGAGGTTGGTAGTGTGTTGTGGTAAGAAGTGTCTCGTTGTGTAGTGTGTTGAGGTTGGGAGTGTGTTGAGGTTGCGAGCGTGTTGAGGTTGGGAGTGTGTTGAAGTTGGGAGTGTCTTGAGGTTGGTAGTGTGTTGAGGTTGGGAGTGTGTTGAGGTTGGGAGTGTGTTGAGGTTGGGAGTGTGTTGAGGTTGGGAGTGTCTTGAGGTTGGTAGTGTGTTGAGGTTGGGAGTGTGTTGAGGTTGAGAATGTGTTGAGGTTGAGAGTGTGTTGAGGTTGGGAGTGTAGTAAGTTTGAGAGTGTGTTGAGATTATGAGTGTGTTGAGGTTGGGAGTGTGTTGAGGTTGGGAGTGTGTTGAGGTTGGGATTGTGTAGAGGTTGGGATTGTGTAGAGGTTGGTAGTGTGTAGAGGTTGGGATTGTGTAGAGGCTGGGATTGTGTAGAGGCTGGGATTGTGTAGAGGCTAGGATTGTGTAGAGGTTGGGATTGTGTTGAGGTTGGGATTGTGTTGAGGTTGGGATTGTGTTGAGGATTAGAGTGTGTTGTGGGTGGGAGTGTGTTGAGGTTGGTAGTTTCTTATAGTTGGGAGTGTTTTGAGATTGGTAGTGTGTTGTGGTTGATAGTGTGTTGTGGTTGGGATTGTGTAGATGTTGGGATTGTGTAGAGGTGGGGATTGTGCTGAGGTTGGGATTGTGGTGAGAGTGGGATTGTGTTGAGGTTGGGAATGTGTTGAGGTTGGGAGTGTGTTGAGGTTGGTTGTGTTAAGGTTTGAAGTGTTGAGGTTGGGAGTGTTTTGAGGTTGGGAGTTTGTTGGGGTTGTTAGTGTGTTAAGGATGGTAGTGTGTTGAGGTTGGCGGTGTGTTGAGGTTGGTCGTGTGTTGAGGTTGGCCGTGTGTTGAGGTTGGTCGTTGTTACGACCCTGGGTTCTCCAGTGGAAACCAAAGGTCAAAATTGAGCTATTAAACTTTCTAGTAGTACAGTTAAGTGCAACTCGAACGGCAATTGTTTGTATCTTCTCTGCCAGACGTAAGACTATTATTGTTTCTCAAAGAGCATTTAAAGACTGAGCTGGGGGTTGATTATTAAATAATAACATAGGCACCAACTTTGCTTAATAATACTTTCTAATCATTCATAAAGTAACAATACGTTGCATAGGGGAAGATCTTTAATGTGCTTAGCTGCACGATCAATTAGGCTCCTTCCGGCACCACGACATGAGGGAGGCCAGCTGGTCGCTAGGAGCTCGCTCTTCTCTGGCTGGTGTTCGTGCGGACAAGACCTACTCTGTGGCTGCACCCCTACTCTTCTCCCTTCTCCTCTTACTTATTTCCCTTACCTGAAGTTCCTGTACCCTTAAGTTAAGTATTATATGGTGTTAAGTGTGCCTACTCTGGTAGTAAATATTGGTGAGACCTGGGGATAGTATTTGCCAGTGTTTTGGGTACCCCTAAGTGTTGTGTTTTGTATTAGAGTACCACATGGTCTCACTACCCTAAGCTGCATCCAGCTTCAGTGCTTATCCAGTAGTACTTTACCCTAGCTTGTTATTAGTGTAAACCTTGTATCCTGCCTAAGTGGACCAAGGCTGTTAACATAAGATAGTGTGGTAAAGTTATTATTATTATTGTTATTGGTGTGAGTGTATATGGGGGGTTGTTAAGGGGTTAATAAATAAGTACATGAATTACAGAGTATCCCTTCTTCCTATGTGGGGGCGCATTGATCAACCCTTAGACTAACATATATGGTCTAGTAGCAAGTTATTACTACTGTGGATAGTTTATTTTGGGGGCCGGGCCTTTTAGCTCTCCCATATTTGATACTCTTGTCTTCTAACTACCCTTACCCCTTAATAGTACCAGTACCCCATAGAAGCCCCACACATATATTTATAACAGTCGTGTGTTGAGGTTGGGAGTGTGTTGAGGTTGGGAGTGTGTTGAGGTTGGGAGTGTGTTGAGGTTGGGAGTGTGTTGAGGTTGGGAGTGTGTTGAGGTTGGGAGTGTGTTGAAGTTGGTAGTGTGTTGTAGTTGGGAGTGTGTTGAAGTTGGTAGTGTGTTGAAGTTGGTAGTGTGTTGTGGTTGGTAGTGTGTTGAGGTTTGAAGTGTGTTGAGGTTAGTAGTGTGTTGAGGTTGGTAGTGTGTTGAGGTTGGGAGTGTTGAGGTTGGGAGTGTGTTGAGGTTGGGAGTTTGTTGAGGTTGATAGTGTGTTCAGGATAGGAGTGTGTTGAGGCTGGAAGTGTGTTGAGGTTGGGAGTGTTGAGGTTGGGAGTGTGTTGAGGTTGGGAGTGTGTTGAGGTTGGGAGTGTGTTGAGGTTGGGAGTGTGTTGAGGTTGGGAGTGTGTTGAGGTTGGGAGTGTGTTGAGGTTGGGAGTTTGTTGGGGTTGTTAGTGTGTTGAGGTTGGTAGTGTGTTGAGGTTGGCCGTGTGTTGAGGTAGGGGGGTTGTCGAGGTTGGTAGTGTGTTGAGGTTGGTAGTGTGTTGTGGTAAGAAGTGTCTCGTTGTGTAGTGTGTTGAGGTTGGGAGTGTGTTGAGGTTGGGAGTGTGTTGAGGTTGGGAGTGTGTTGAGGTTGGAAGTGTGTTGAGGTTGGTAGTGTGTTGTAGTTGGAAGTGTGTTGTGGTTGGGAGTGTGTTGAGGTTGGGAGTGTGTTGAGGTTGGGAGTGTGTTGAGGTTGGGAGTGTGTTGAGGTTGGGAGTGTGTTGAGGTTGGGAGTGTGTTGAGGTTGGGAGTGTGTTGAGGTTGGGAGTGTGTTGAGGTTGGGAGTGTGTTGAGGTTGGGAGTGTGTTGAGGTTGGGAGCGTGTTGAAGTTGGGAGCGTGTTGAGGTTGGGAGCGTGTTGAGGTTGGGAGTGTGTTGAGGTTGGGAGTGTGTTGAGGTTGGTAGTGCGTTGAGGTTGGTAGTGCGTTGAGGTTGGCAGTGTGTTGAGGTTGGCAGTGTGTTGAGGTGGGCAGTGTGTTGAGGTTGGGAGTGTGTTGTAGTTGGTAGTGTGTTGTGGTTGGTAGTGTGTTGTGGTTGGTAGTGTGTTGTCGTTGGTAGCGTGTTGTCGTTGGTAGTGTGTTGAGGTTGAGAGTGTGTTGAAGGCTAGGATTGTGTTGAACTTGGTACTGTGTTGGGGTTTGAAGTGTGTTGAAGGCTAGGGGTGTGTTGAAGTTGGGAGTGTGTTGAGGTTGGTAGTGTATTGTGGTTGGTAGTGTATTGTGGTTGGTAGTGTGTTGAGGATGGTAGTGTGTTGAGGTTGGTAGAGTGATGAGGTTGGTAGTGTGTTGAGGTTGGTAGTGTGTTGAGGTTGGTAGTGTGTTGAGGTTGGTAGTGTGTTGAGGTTGGTAGTGTGTTGAGGATGGTAGTGTGTTGAGGTTGGTAGAGTGTTGAGGTTGGTAGTGTGTTGAGGTTGGTAGTGTGTTGAGGATGGTAGTGTGTTGAGGATGGTAGTGTGTTGAGGTTGGTAGAGTGTTGAGGATGGTAGTGTGTTGAGGTTGGTAGAGTGTTGAGGTTGGTAGTGTGTTGAAGTTGGTAGTGTGTTGAGGTTGGTAGTGTGTTGAGGTTGGTAGTGTGTTGAGGTTGGTAGTGTGTTGTAGTTGGAAGTGTGTTGTGGTTGGTTGTGTGTGGAGGTTGGGAGTGTGTTGAGGTTGGGAGTGTTGAGGTTGGGAGTGTTGAGGTTGGGAGTGTTGAGGTTGGGAGTGCGTTGAGGTTGGGAGTGTGTTGAGGTTGGTAGTGTGTTGAGGTTGGTAGTGTGTTGTAGTTGGAAGTGTGTTGAGGTTGGTAGTGTGTTGTAGTTGGAAGTGTGTTGTAGTTGGAAGTGTGTTGTAGTTGGAAGTGTGTTGTGGTTGGTTGTGTGTTGAGGTTGGGAGTGTGTTGTAGTTGGTAGTGTGTTGTAGTTGGTAGTGTGTTGTAGTTGGTAGTGTGTTGTGGTTGGTAGTGTGTTGTGGTTGGTAGTGTGTTGTCGTTGGTAGCGTGTTGTCGTTGGTAGTGTGTTGAGGTTGAGAGTGTGTTGAAGGCTAGGATTGTGTTGAACTTGGTACTGTGTTGGGGTTTGAAGTGTGTTGAAGGCTAGGGGTGTGTTGAAGTTGGGAGTGTGTTGAGGTTGGTAGTGTATTGTGGTTGGTAGTGTATTGTGGTTGGTAGTGTGTTGAGGATGGTAGTGTGTTGAGGTTGGTAGAGTGTTGAGGTTGGTAGTGTGTTGAGGTTGGTAGTGTGTTGAGGTTGGTAGTGTGTTGAGGTTGGTAGTGTGTTGAGGTTGGTAGTGTGTTGAGGTTGGTAGTGTGTTGAGGATGGTAGTGTGTTGAGGTTGGTAGAGTGTTGAGGTTGGTAGTGTGTTGAGGTTGGTAGTGTGTTGAGGATGGTAGTGTGTTGAGGATGGTAGTGTGTTGAGGTTGGTAGAGTGTTGAGGATGGTAGTGTGTTGAGGTTGGTAGAGTGTTGAGGTTGGTAGAGTGTTGAAGTTGGTAGTGTGTTGAGGTTGGTAGTGTGTTGAGGTTGGTAGTGTGTTGAGGTTGGTAGTGTGTTGAGGTTGGTAGTGTGTTGTAGTTGGAAGTGTGTTGTGGTTGGTTGTGTGTGGAGGTTGGTAGTGTGTTGAGGTTGGGAGTGTGTTGAGGTTGGGAGTGTGTTGAGGTTGGGAGTGTGTTGAGGTTGGGAGTGTGTTGAGGTTGGGAGTGTGTTGAGGTTGGGAGTGTGTTGTTGTTGGTAGTGTGTTGAGGTTGGGAGTGTGTTGAGGTTGGGAGTGTGTTGAGGTTGGGAGTGTGTTGAGGTTGGGAGTGTGTTGAGGTTGGGAGTGTGTTGAGGTTGGGAGTGTGTTCAGGTTGGGAGTGTGTTGAGGTTGGGAGTGTGTTGAGGTTGGGAGTGTTGAGGTTGGGAGTGTTGAGGTTGGGAGTGTTGAGGTTGGTAGTGCGTTGAGGTTGGGAGTGTGTTGAGGTTGGGAGTGTGTTGAGGTTGGGAGTGTGTTGAGGTTGGGAGTGTTGATGTTGGGAGTGTGTTATAGTTGGTAGTGTGATGTAGTTGGTAGTGTGTTGTGGTTGGTAGTGTGTTGAGGTTGAGAGTGTGTTGAAGGGTAGGATTGTGTTGAACTTGGCACTGTGTTGAGGTTTGAAGTATGTTGAAGGCTAGGAGTGTGTTGAGGTTGGGATCGAGTGTGTTGAGGTTGGGAGTGTGTTGAGGTTGGGAGTGTGTTGAGGTTGGGAGTGTGTTGAGGTTGGGAGTGTGTTGTTCTTTGGAGTGTGTTGAGGTTGGGAGTTTGTTGAGGTTGGGAGTGTGTTGAAGTTGGGATTGTGTTGAGGGTGGGATTGTGTTGAGGTTGGGAGTGTGTTGAGGTTGGGAGTGTGTTGAGGTTGGGAGTGTGTTGAGGTTGGGAGTGTGTTGAGGTTGGGAGTGTGTTGAGGTTGGGAGTGTGTTGAGGTTGGGAGTGTGTTGAGGTTGGGAGAGTATTGAGGTTGGGAGTGTATTGAGGTTGGGAGTGTGTTGAGGTTGGGAGTTTGTTTAGGTTGGGAGTGTGTTGAGGTTAGGAGTGTGTTGAGGTTGGGAGTGTGTTGAGGTTGGGAGTGTGTTGAGGTTGGGAGTGTGTTGAGGTTGGGAGTGTGTTGTGGTTGCTGGTGTGTTTAGGTAGGGAGGTTGTGGAGGTTGGTAGTGTGTTGTGGTAGAAAGTGTGCTGTGGTTGGTAGTGTGTTGAGGTTGCGAGTGTGTTGAGGTTGGGAGTGTGTTGAGGTTGGGAGTGTGTTGAGGTCGGGAGTGTGTTGAGGTCGGGAGTGTGTTGAGGTCGGGAGTGTGTTGAGGTCGAGAGTGTGTTGAGGTCGGGAGTGTGTTGAGGTCGGGAGTGTGTTGAGGTCGGGAGTGTGTTGAGGTCGGGAGTGTGTTGAGATCGGGAGTGTGTTGAGATCGGGAGTGTGTTGAGGTTTGGAGTGTGCTGAGGTTTGGAGTGTGCTGAGTTTTGCAGTGTGTTGAGGTTGGTAGTGTGTTGAGGTTGGTAGCGTGTTGAGGTTGGTAGCGTGTTGAGGTTGAGAGTGTGTTGAGGTTGGAAGTGTGTTGAAGTTGGCGGTGTGTTGAGGTTGGCGGTGTGTTGAGGTAGGGGGGTTGTCGAGGTTGGTAGTGTGTTGAGGTTGGTAGTGTGTTGAGGTAAAAAGTGTCTCGTTGTGTAGTGTGTTGAGGTTGGGAGTGTGTTGAGGTTGCGAGTGTGTTGAGGTTGGGAGTGTGTTGAAGTTGGGAGTGTGTTGAGGTTGGGAGTGTGTTGAGGTTGGGAGTGTGTTGAGGTTGGGAGTGTGTTAAGGTTGGTAGTGTGTTAAGGTTGGGAGTGTGTTGAGGTTGGGAGTGTAGTTAGTTTGAGAGTGTGTTGAGATTATGAGTGTGTTGAGGTTGAGTGTGTGTTGTGGTTGATAGTGTGTAGAGGTTGGGATTGTGTAGAGGTTGGGTGTGTGTCGAGGCTGGGAGTGTGTTGAGGTTGGGAGTGTGTTGAGGTTGGGAGTGTGTTGAGGTTGGGAGTGTGTTGAGTTTGGTACTGTGTTGAGGTTGGGAGTGTGTTGAGGTTGGGAGTGTGTTGAGGTTGGGAGTGTGTTGAGGTTGGTAGTGTGTTGAGGTTGGGAGTGTGTTGAGGTTGGGAGTGTGTTGAGGTTGGGAGTGTGTTGAGGTTGGGAGTGTGTTGAGGTTGGGAGTGTGTTGAGGTTGGGAGTGTGTTGAGGTTGGGAGTGTGTTGTGGTTGGGAGTGTGTTGTGGTTGGGAGTGTGTTGAGGTTGGGAGTGTGTTGAGGTTGGGAGTGTGTTGAGGTTGGGAGTGTGTTGAGGTTGGGAGTGTGTTGAGGTTGGGAGTGTGTTGAGGTTGGGAGTGTGTTGAGGATGGTAGTGTGTTGAGGTTGGGAGTGTGTTGAGGTTGGGAGTGTGTTGAGGTTGGGAGTGTGTTGAGGTTGGGAGTGTGTTGAGGTTGGGAGTGTGTTGAGGTTGGGAGTGTGTTGTAGTTGGTAGTGTGTTGTGGTTGGGAGTGTGTTGAGGTTGGGAGTGTGTTTAGATTGGGAGTGTGTTGAGGTCGGGAGTGTGTTGAGGTTGGGAGTGAGTTTAGATTGGGAGTGTGTTGAGGTCGGGAGTGTGTTGAGGTCGGGAGTGTGTTGAGATCGGGAGTGTGTTGAGGTTTGGAGTGTGCTGAGGTTTGGAGTGTGCTGAGGTTTGGAGTGTGCTGAGGTTTGGAGTGTGCTGAGGTTAGAAGTGTGCTGAGGTTGGTAGTGTTTTGAGGTTGGTAGTGTGTTGAGGTTGGTAGCGTGTTGAGGTTGGTAGCGTGTTGAGGTTGAGAGTGTGTTGAAGGCTAGGAGTATATTGAGGTTGGGATTGTGTTGAGGTTGGGAGTGTGTTGAAGTTGGGAGTGTTGAGGTTGGGATTGTGTTGAGGTTGGGATTGAGTTCAGGTTGAGAGTGTGTTGAGGTTCGGAGTGTGTTGAGGTTGGGAGTGTGTTGAGGTTGGCGGTGTGTTGAGGTAAGGGGGTTGTCGAGGTTGGTAGTGTGTTGAGGTTGGTAGTGTGTTGTGGTAAGAAGTGTCTCGTTGTGTAGTGTGTTGAGGTTGGGAGTGTGTTGAGGTTGCGAGCGTGTTGAGGTTGGGAGTGTGTTGAAGTTGGGAGTGTCTTGAGGTTGGTAGTGTGTTGAGGTTGGGAGTGTGTTGAGGTTGGGAGTGTGTTGAGGTTGGGAGTGTGTTGAGGTTGGGAGTGTGTTGAGGTTGGGAGTGTCTTGAGGTTGGTAGTGTGTTGAGGTTGGGAGTGTGTTGAGGTTGAGAATGTGTTGAGGTTGAGAGTGTGTTGAGGTTGGGAGTGTAGTTAGTTTGAGAGTGTGTTGAGATTATGAGTGTGTTGAGGTTGGGAGTGTGTTGAGGTTGGGAGTGTGTTGAGGTTGGGAGTGTGTTGAGGTTGGGAGTGTGTTGAGGTTGGGAGTGTGTTGAGGTTGGGAGTGTGTTGAGGTTGGGAGTGTGTTGAGGTTGGGAGTGTGTTGAGGTTGGGAGTGTCTTGAGGTTGGGAGTGTCTTGAGGTTGGGAGTGTCTTGAGGTTGGGAGTGTCTTGAGGTTGGGAGTGTCTTGAGGTTAGCGGTGTGTTGAGGTAGGGAGGTTGTCGAGGTTGGTAGTGTGTTGAGGCTGGTAGTGTGTTGTGGTAGGAAGTGTGTTGAGGTTGAGAGTGTGTTGAGGTTGGGACTGTAGTTAGTTTGAGAGTGTGTTGAGATTATGAGTGTGTTAGGTTGGGTGTGTGTTGAGGTTAAGAATGTGTTGAGGTTGAGAGTGTGTTGAGGTTGAGAGTGTAGTTAGTTTGAGAGTGTGTTGAGATTATAAGTGTGTTGAGGTTGGGAGTGTGTTGAGGTTGGGAGTGTGTTGAAGTTGGGAGTGTGTTGAGGTTGGGAGTGTGTTGAGGTTGGTAGTGTGTTGAGGTTGGTTGTGTGTTGAGGTTGGTAGTGTGTTGAGGTTGGTAGTGTGTTGAGGTTGGTAGTGTGTTGAGGTTGGGAGTGTGTTGAGGTTGGGAGTGTTTTGAGGTTGGGAGGGTTGAGGTTAGGAGTGTTGAGGTTGGGAGTTCATGAGGTTGGGAGTGTGTTGAGATTGGGAGTGTGTTGGGGTTGGGAGTGTGTTGGGGTTGGGAGTGTGTTGGGATTGGGAGTGTGTTGGGATTGGGAGTGTGTTGAGGTTGGGAGTGTGTTGGGGTTGGGAGTGTTTTGGGGTTGGGAGTGTTTTGGGGTTGGGAATGTGTTTAGGTTGGGAGTGTGTTGAGGTTGGGAGTGTGTTGAGGTTGGGAGTGTGTTGAGGTTGGGAGTGTGTTGTGGTTGGTAGACTGTTGAGGGTATCAGTTTTTCGAGGTTAGGAATGCTTTGAGGTTGGTAGTGTTTAGTGGTTGTTAGTGTGTAGAGGTTGGGATTGTGTAGAGGTTGAAAGTTTATTGTGGTGGGAGTGTGTTGAGGTTGAGAGTGTGTTGTGGTTGATAGTGTGAAGAGGTTGGGATTGTGTAGAGGCTGGGATTGTGTAGAGGCTGGGAGTGTGTTGAGGTTGGGAGTGTGTTGAGTTTGGTAGTGTGTTGAGGTTGGGAGTGTGTTGTGGTTGGGAGGGTGTTGAGGTTGGGAGTGTGTTGAGGTTGGGAGTGTGTTGAGGTTGGGAGTGTGTTGAGGTTGGGAGTGTGTTGAGGTTGGGAGTGTGTTGAGGTTGGTAGTGTGTTGAGGTTGGAAGTGTGTTGAGGTTGGAAGTGTGTTGAGGTTGGGAGTGTGTTGAGGTTGGGAGTGTGTTGTGGTTGGGAGTGTGTTAGAGTTTGGGAGTGTGTTGTGGTTGGGAGTGTGTTGTGGTTGGGAGTGTGTTGAGGTTGGGAGTGTGTTGAGGTTGGGAGTGTGTTGAGGTTGGGAGTGTGTTGAGGTTGGGAGTGTGTTGAGGTTGGGAGTGTGTTGAGGTTGGGAGTGTGTTGAGGTTGGGAGTGTGTTGAGGTTGGGAGTGTGTTGTAGTTGGTAGTGTGTTGTGGTTGGGAGTGTGTTGAGGTTGGGAGTGTGTTTAGATTGGGAGTGTGTTGAGGTCGGGAGTGTGTTGAGGTTGGGAGTGTGTTTAGATTGGGAGTGTGTTTAGATTGGGAGTGTGTTGAGGTCGGGAGTGTGTTGAGGTCGGGAGTGTGTTGAGGTCGGGAGTGTGTTGAGGTCGGGAGTGTGTTGAGATCGGGAGTGTGGTGAGGTTTGGAGTGTGCTGAGGTTTGGAGTGTGCTGAGGTTTGGAGTGTGCTGAGGTTTGGAGTGTGCTGAGGTTTGGAGTGTGCTGGGGTTGGTAGTGTTTTGAGGTTGGTAGTGTGTTGAGGTTGGTAGCGTGTTGAGGTTGGTAGCGTGTTGAGGTTGAGAGTGTGTTGAAGGCTAGGAGTATATTGAGGTTGGGATTGTGTTGAGGTTGAAATTGTGTTGAGGTTGGGAATGTGTTGAGGTTGGGAGTGTGTTGAAGTTGGGAGTGTTGAGGTTGGGATTGTGTTGAGGTTGGGATTGAGTTCAGGTTGAGAGTGTGTTGAGGTTGGGAGTGTGTTGAGGTTGGGAGTGTGTTGAGGTTGGCGGTGTGTTGAGGTAAGGGGGTTGTCGAGGTTGGTAGTGTGTTGAGGTTGGTAGTGTGTTGTGGTAAGAAGTGTCTCGTTGTGTAGTGTGTTGAGGTTGGGAGTGTGTTGAGGTTGCGAGCGTGTTGAGGTTGGGAGTGTGTTGAAGTTGGGAGTGTGTTGAGGTTGGGAGTGTGTTGAGGTTGGGAGTGTGTTGAGGTTGGGAGTGTGTTGAGGTTGGGAGTGTGTTGAGGTTGGGAGTGTGTTGAGGTTGGCAGTGTGTTGAGGTTGGCAGTGTGTTGAGGTTGGCAGTGTGTTGAGGTTGGGAGTGTGTTGGGGTTGGGAGTGTGTTGGGGTTGGGAGTGTGTTGTGGTTGGGAGTGTGTTGAGTTTGGGAGTGTGTTGAGGTTGGGAGTGTATTGAGGTTGGGAGTGTATTGAGGTTGGGAGTGTGTTGAGGTTGGGAGTTTGTTTAGGTTGGGAGTGTGTTGAGGTTAGGTGTGTGTTGAGGTTGGGAGCGTGTTGAGTTTGGGAGTGTTGAGGTTGGGAGTGTGTTGTGGTTGCTGGTGTGTTGAGGTAGGGAGGTTGTGGAGGTTGGTAGTGTGTTGTGGTAGAAAGTGTGCTGTGGTTGGTAGTGTGTTGAGGTTGCGAGTGTGTTGAGGTTGGGAGTGTGTTTAGATTGGGAGTGTGTTGAGGTCGGGAGTGTGTTGAGGTCGGGAGTGTGTTGAGGTCGGGAGTGTGTTGAGATCGGGAGTGTGTTGAGGTTTGGAGTGTGCTGAGGTTTGGAGTGTGCTGAGGTTTGCAGTGTGTTGAGGTTGGTAGTGTGTTGAGGTTGGTAGTGTGTTGAGGTTGGTAGCGTGTTGAGGTTGAGAGTGTGTTGAAGGCTAGGAGTATATTGAGGTTGGGATTGTGTTGAGGTTAAAATTGTGTTGAGGTTGGGAATGTGTTGAGGATTGAGAGTGTGTTGAGGTTGGGAGTGTGTTGAGGTTGGGAGTGTGTTGAGGTTGGGAGTGTGTTGAGGTTGGAAGTGGTTGTCGAGGTTGGTAGTGTGTTGAGGCTGGTAGTGTGTTGTGGTAGGAAGTGTGTTGAGGTTGAGAGTGTGTTGAGGTTGGGACTGTAGTTAGTTTGAGAGTGTGTTGAGATTATGAGTGTGTTGAGGTTGGGAGTGTGTTGAGGTTGAGAATGTGTTGAGGTTGAGAGTGTGTTGAGGTTGGGAGTGTAGTTAGTTTGAGAGTGTGTTGAGATTATGAGTGTGTTGAGGTTGGGAGTGTGTTGAGGTTGGGAGTGTGTTGAAGTTGGGAGTGTGTTGAGGTTGGGAGTGTGTTGAGGTTGGTAGTGTGTTGAGGTTGGTAGTGTGTTGAGGTTGGTAGTGTGTTGAGGTTGGTAGTGTGTTGAGGTTGGTAGTGTGTTGAGGTTGGTAGTGTGTTGAGGTTGGGAGTGTGTTGAGGTTGGGAGTGTTTTGAGGTTGGGAGGGTTGAGGTTAGGAGTGTTGAGGTTGGGAGTTCATGAGGTTGGCAGTGTGTTGAGATTGGGAGTGTGTTGGGGTTGGGAGTGTGTTGGGGTTGGGAGTGTGTTGGGATTGGGAGTGTGTTGGGGTTGGGAGTGTGTTGAGGTTGGGAGTGTGTTGAGGTTGGGAGTGTTTTGGGGTTGGGAGTGTTTTGGGGTTGGGAATGTGTTTAGGTTGGGAGTGTGTTGAGGTTGGGAGTGTGTTGAGGTTGGGAGTGTGTTGTGGTTGGTAGACTGTTGAGGGTATCAGTTTTTTGAGGTTAGGAATGCTTTGAGGTTGGTAGTGTTTAGTGGTTGTTAGTGTGTAGAGGTTGGGATTGTGTAGAGGTTGAAAGTTTATTGTGGTGGGAGTGTGTTGAGGTTGGGAGTGTGTTGAGGTTGGGAGTGTGTTGAGGATGGGAGTGTGTTGAGGTTGGGAGTGTGTTGAGGTTGGGAGTGTGTTGACGTTGGGAGTGTGTTGACGTTGGGAGTGTGTTAAGGTTGGTAGTGTGTTGAGGTTGGTAGTGTGTTGAGGTTGGTAGTGTGTTGAGGTTGGGAGTGTGTTGAGGTTGGGAGTGTGTTGAGGTTGGGAGTGTGTTGAGGTTGGGAGTGTGTTGAGGTTGGGAGTGTGTTGAGGTTGGGAGTGTGTTGTAGTTGGTAGTGTGTTGTGGTTGGGAGTGTGTTGAGGTTGGGAGTGTGTTTAGATTGGGAGTGTGTTGAGGTCGGGAGTGTGTTGAGGTTGGGAGTGTGTTTAGATTGGGAGTGTGTAGAGGTCGGGAGTGTGTTGAGGTCGGGAGTGTGTTGAGGTCGGGAGTGTGTTGAGATCGGGAGTGTGTTGAGGTTTGGAGTGTGTTGAGGTTTGGAGTGTGTTGAGGTTTGGAGTGTGTTGAGGTTTGGAGTGTGCTGAGGTTTGGAGTGTGCTGAGGTTTGGAGTGTGCTGAGGTTTGGAGTGTGCTGAGGTTGGTAGTGTGTTGAGGTTGGTAGCGTGTTGAGGTTGGTAGCGTGTTGAGGTTGAGAGTGTGTTGAGGTTGGGAGTGTGTTGAGGTTGGGAGTGTGTTGAGGTTGGGAGTGTTGAGGTTGGGATTGTGTTGAGGTTGGGATTGAGTTCAGGTTGAGAGTGTGTTGAGGTTGGGAGTGTGTTGAGGTTGGGAGTGTGTTGAGGTTGGCGGTGTGTTGAGGTAAGGGGGTTGTCGAGGTTGGTAGTGTGTTGAGGTTGGTAGTGTGTTGTGGTAAGAAGTGTCTCGTTGTGTAGTGTGTTGAGGTTGGGAGTGTGTTGAGGTTGCGAGCGTGTTGAGGTTGGGAGTGTGTTGAAGTTGGGAGTGTCTTGAGGTTGGGAGTGTCTTGAGGTTGGTAGTGTGTTGAGGTTGGGAGTGTGTTGAGGTTGAGAATGTGTTGAGGTTGGGAGTGTGTTGAGGTTGGGAGTGTGTTGAGGTTGGGAGTGTGTTGAGGTTGGGAGTGTGTTGAGGTTGGGAGTGTAGTTAGTTTGAGAGTGTGTTGAGATTATGAGTGTGTTGAGGTTGGGAGTGTGTTGAGGTTGGGAGTGTGTTGAGGTTGGGAGTGTGTTGAGGTTGGGAGTGTCTTGAGGTTAGCGGTGTGTTGAGGTAGGGAGGTTGTCGAGGTTGGTAGTGTGTTGAGGCTGGTAGTGTGTTGTGGTAGGAAGTGTGTTGAGGTTGAGAGAGTGTTGAGGTTGGGACTGTAGTTAGTTTGAGAGTGTGTTGAGATTATGAGTGTGTTGAGGTTGGGAGTGTGTTGAGGTTGAGAATGTGTTGAGGTTGAGAGTGTGTTGAGGTTGGGAGTGTAGTTAGTTTGAGAGTGTGTTGAGATTATGAGTGTGTTGAGGTTGGGAGTGTGTTGAGGTTGGGAGTGTGTTGAAGTTGGGAGTGTGTTGAGGTTGGGAGTGTGTTGAGGTTGGTAGTGTGTTGAGGTTGGTTGTGTGTTGAGGTTGGTAGTGTGTTGAGGTTGGTAGTGTGTTGAGGTTGGTAGTGTGTTGAGGTTGGTAGTGTGTTGAGGTTGGGAGTGTGTTGAGGTTGGGAGTGTGTTGAGGTTGGGAGTGTTTTGAGGTTGGGAGGGTTGAGGTTAGGAGTGTTGAGGTTGGGAGTTCATGAGGTTGGGAGTGTGTTGAGATTGGGAGTGTGTTGGGATTGGGAGTGTGTTGGGGTTGGGAGTGTGTTGGGATTGGGAGTGTGTTGGGATTGGGAGTGTGTTGAGGTTGGGAGTGTGTTGGGGTTGGGAGTGTTTTGGGGTTGGGAGTGTTTTGGGGTTGGGAATGTGTTTAGGTTGGGAGTGTGTTGAGGTTGGGAGTGTGTTGAGGTTGGGAGTGTGTTGTGGTTGGTAGACTGTTGAGGGTATCAGTTTTTTGAGGTTAGGAATGCTTTGAGGTTGGTAGTGTTTAGTGGTTGTTAGTGTGTAGAGGTTGGGATTGTGTAGAGGTTGAAAGTTTATTGTGGTGGGAGTGTGTTGAGGTTGAGAGTGTGTTGTGGTTGATAGTGTGAAGAGGTTGGGTTTGTGTAGAGGCTGGGAGTGTGTTGAGGGCTGGAGTGTGTTGAGTTTGGTAGTGTGTTGAGGTTGGGAGTGTGTTGTGGTTGGGAGTGTGTTGAGGTTGGGAGTGTGTTGAGGTTGGGAGTGTGTTGAGGTTGGGAGTGTGTTGAGGTTGGGAGTGTGTTGAGGTTGGGAGTGTGTTGAGGTTGGTAGTGTGTTGAGGTTGGGAGTGTGTTGAGGTTGGGAGTGTGTTGTGGTTGGGAGTGTGTTGTGGTTGGGAGTGTGTTGTGGTTGGGAGTGTGTTGAGTTTGGGAGTGTGTTGTGGTTGGGAGTGTGTTGTGGTTGGGAGTGTGTTGAGGTTGGGAGTGTGTTGAGGTTGGGAGTGTGTTGAGGTTGGGAGTGTGTTGAGGTTGGGAGTGTGTTGAGGTTGGGAGTGTGTGTGATGAGGTTAGGAGTGTGTGTGTGTTGAGGTTAGGAGAGTGTTGAAGGCTATGAGTGTATTGAAGCTGGGTGTGTGTTGTGGTTGGTAGTGTGTTGAGGTTGGGAGTGTGTTGTGGTTGGTAGTCTGTTGAGGGTGTAAGTTTGTTGAGGTTAGGAGTGCTTTATGGTTGGAATTGTGTAGTGGTTGATAGTGTGTAGAGGTTGGGATTGTGTAGAGGTTGTGATTGTATAGAGGCTGGGATTGTGTAGAGGTTGTGATTGTATAGAGGCTGGGATTGTGTAGAGGTTGGGATTGTGTTGAGGTTGGGATTGTGTTGAGGATTAGAGTGTGTTGTGGGTTGGAGTGTGTTGAGGTTGGTAGTTTCTTATAGTTGGGAGTGTTTTGAGATTGGTATGTTGTGGTTGATAGTGTGTTGTGGATGGGATTGTGTAGAGATTGGGATTGTCTTGAGGTGGGGATTGTGCTGAAGTTGGGATTGTGGTGAGGGTGGGATTGTGTTGAGGTTGGGAGTGTGTTGAGGTTGGGAGTGTGTTGAGGTTGGGAGTGTGTTGAGGTTGGGAGTGTGTTGAGGTTGGGAGTTTGTTGGGGTTGTTAGTGTGTTGAGGTTGGTAGTGTGTTGAGGTTGGCCGTGTGTTGAGGTAGGGGGGTTGTCGAGGTTGGTAGTGTGTTGAGGTTGGTGGTGTGTTGTGGTAAGAAGTGTCTCGTTGTGTAGTGTGTTGAGGTTGGGAGTGTGTTGAGGTTGGGAGTGTGTTGAGGTTGGGAGTGTGTTGTGGTTGGTAGTGTGTTGAGGTTGTGAGTGTGTTGAGGTTGGGAGTGTGTTGAGGTTGGGAGTGTGTTGAGGTTGGGAGTGTGTTGAGGTTGGGAGTGTGTTGAGGTTGGGAGTGTGTTCAGGTTGGGAGTGTGTTCAGGTTGGGAGTGTGTTCAAGTTGGGAGTGTGTTCAGGTTGGGAGTGTGTTGAGGTTGGGAGTGTGTTGAGGTTGGGAGTGTGTTGAGGTTGGGTGTGTTGAGGTTGGGAGTGTTGAGGTTGGGAGTGTTGAGGTTGGTAGTGCGTTGAGGTTGGGAGTGTGTTGAGGTTGGGAGTGTGTTGAGGTTGGGAGTGTGTTGAGGTTGGGAGTGTTGAGGTTGGGAGTGTGTTATAGTTGGTAGTGTGATGTAGTTGGTAGTGTGTTGTGGTTGGTAGTGTGTTGAGGTTGAGAGTGTGTTGAAGGGTAGGATTGTGTTGAACTTGGCACTGTGTTGAGGTTTGAAGTATGTTGAAGGCTAGGAGTATGTTGAGGTTGGGATCGAGTGTGTTGAGGTTGGGAGTGTGTTGAGGTTGGGAGTGTGTTGAGGTTGGGAGTGTGTTGTTCTTTGGAGTGTGTTGAGGTTGGGAGTTTGTTGAGGTTGGGAGTGTGTTGAAGTTGGGATTGTGTTGAGGGTGGGATTGTGTTGAGGTTGGGAGTGTGTTGAGGTTGGGAGTGTGTTGAGGTTGGGAGTGTGTTGAGGTTGGGAGTGTGTTGAGGTTGGGAGTGTGTGTTGAGGTTGGGAGTGTGTGTTGAGGTTGGGAGTGTGTTGAGGTTGGGAGTGAGTTGAGGTTGGGAGTGTGTTGAGGTTGGGAGTGTGTTGAGGTTGGGAGTGTGTTGAGGTTGGGAGTGTGTTGAGGTTGGGAGTGTGTTGAGGTTGGGAGTGTGTTGAGGTTGGGAGTGTGTTGAGGTTGGGAGTGTGTTGAGGTTGGGAGTGTGTTGAGGTTGGGCGTGTGTTGGGATTGGGAGTGTGTTGGGGTTGGGAGTGTGTTGGCGTTGGGAGTGTGTTGTGGTTGGGAGTGTGTTGAGTTTGGGAGTGTGTTGAGGTTGGGAGAGTATTGAGGTTGGGAGTGTATTGAGGTTGGGAGTGTGTTGAGGTTGGGAGTTTGTTTAGGTTGGGAGTGTGTTGAGGTTAGGAGTGTGTTGAGGTTGGGAGTGTGTTGAGGTTGGGAGTGTGTTGAGGTTGGGAGTGTGTTGTGGTTGCTGGTGTGTTTAGGTAGGGAGGTTGTGGAGGTTGGTAGTGTGTTGTGGTAGAAAGTGTGCTGTGGTTGGTAGTGTGTTGAGGTTGCGAGTGTGTTGAGGTTGGGAGTGTGTTTAGATTGGGAGTGTGTTGAGGTCGGGAGTGTGTTGAGGTCGGGAGTGTGTTGAGGTCGGGAGTGTGTTGAGGTCGGGAGTGTGTTGAGGTCGGGAGTGTGTTGAGGTCGGGAGTGTGTTGAGATCGGGAGTGTGTTGAGATCGGGAGTGTGTTGAGGTTTGGAGTGTGCTGAGGTTTGGAGTGTGCTGAGTTTTGCAGTGTGTTGAGGTTGGTAGTGTGTTGAGGTTGGTAGCGTGTTGAGGTTGGTAGCGTGTTGAGGTTGAGAGTGTGTTGAGGTTGGAAGTGTGTTGAAGTTGGCGGTGTGTTGAGGTTGGGAGTGTGTTGAGGTAGGGGGGTTGTCGAGGTTGGTAGTGTGTTGAGGTTGGTAGTGTGTTGAGGTAAAAAGTGTCTCGTTGTGTAGTGTGTTGAGGTTGGGAGTGTGTTGAGGTTGCGAGTGTGTTGAGGTTGGGAGTGTGTTGAAGTTGGGAGTGTGTTGAGGTTGGGAGTGTGTTGAGGTTGGCAGTGTGTTGAGGTTGGCAGTGTGTTGAGGTTGGGAGTGTGTTGGGGTTGGGAGTGTGTTGGGGTTGGGAGTGTGTTGTGGTTGGGAGTGTGTTGAGTTTGGGAGTGTGTTGAGGTTGGGAGTGTATTGAGGTTGGGAGTGTATTGAGGTTGGGAGTGTGTTGAGGTTGGGAGTTTGTTTAGGTTGGGAGTGTGTTGAGGTTAGGTGTGTGTTGAGGTTGGGAGCGTGTTGAGTTTGGGAGTGTTGAGGTTGGGAGTGTGTTGTGGTTGCTGGTGTGTTGAGGTAGGGAGGTTGTGGAGGTTGGTAGTGTGTTGTGGTAGAAAGTGTGCTGTGGTTGGTAGTGTGTTGAGGTTGCGAGTGTGTTGAGGTTGGGAGTGTGTTTAGATTGGGAGTGTGTTGAGGTCGGGAGTGTGTTGAGGTCGGGAGTGTGTTGAGGTCGGGAGTGTGTTGAGATCGGGAGTGTGTTGAGGTTTGGAGTGTGCTGAGGTTTGGAGTGTGCTGAGGTTTGCAGTGTGTTGAGGTTGGTAGTGTGTTGAGGTTGGTAGTGTGTTGAGGTTGGTAGCGTGTTGAGGTTGAGAGTGTGTTGAAGGCTAGGAGTATATTGAGGTTGGGATTGTGTTGAGGTTAAAATTGTGTTGAGGTTGGGAATGTGTTGAGGATTGAGAGTGTGTTGAGGTTGGGAGTGTGTTGAGGTTGGGAGTGTGTTGAGGTTGGGAGTGTGTTGAGGTTGGAAGTGGTTGTCGAGGTTGGTAGTGTGTTGAGGCTGGTAGTGTGTTGTGGTAGGAAGTGTGTTGAGGTTGAGAGTGTGTTGAGGTTGGGACTGTAGTTAGTTTGAGAGTGTGTTGAGATTATGAGTGTGTTGAGGTTGGGAGTGTGTTGAGGTTGAGAATGTGTTGAGGTTGAGAGTGTGTTGAGGTTGGGAGTGTAGTTAGTTTGAGAGTGTGTTGAGATTATGAGTGTGTTGAGGTTGGGAGTGTGTTGAGGTTGGGAGTGTGTTGAAGTTGGGAGTGTGTTGAGGTTGGGAGTGTGTTGAGGTTGGGAGTGTGTTGAGGTTGGTAGTGTGTTGAGGTTGGTAGTGTGTTGAGGTTGGTAGTGTGTTGAGGTTGGTAGTGTGTTGAGGTTGGTAGTGTGTTGAGGTTGGGAGTGTGTTGAGGTTGGGAGTGTTTTGAGGTTGGGAGGGTTGAGGTTAGGAGTGTTGAGGTTGGGAGTTCATGAGGTTGGCAGTGTGTTGAGATTGGGAGTGTGTTGGGGTTGGGAGTGTGTTGGGGTTGGGAGTGTGTTGGGATTGGGAGTGTGTTGGGATTGGGAGTGTGTTGAGGTTGGGAGTGTGTTGAGGTTGGGAGTGTTTTGGGGTTGGGAGTGTTTTGGGGTTGGGAATGTGTTTAGGTTGGGAGTGTGTTGAGGTTGGGAGTGTGTTGAGGTTGGGAGTGTGTTGTGGTTGGTAGACTGTTGAGGGTATCAGTTTTTTGAGGTTAGGAATGCTTTGAGGTTGGTAGTGTTTAGTGGTTGTTAGTGTGTAGAGGTTGGGATTGTGTAGAGGTTGAAAGTTTATTGTGGTGGGAGTGTGTTGAGGTTGGGAGTGTGTTGAGGTTGGGAGTGTGTTGAGGATGGGAGTGTGTTGAGGTTGGGAGTGTGTTGAGGTTGGGAGTGTGTTGACGTTGGGAGTGTGTTGACGTTGGGAGTGTGTTAAGGTTGGTAGTGTGTTGAGGTTGGTAGTGTGTTGAGGTTGGTAGTGTGTTGAGGTTGGGAGTGTGTTGAGGTTGGGAGTGTGTTGAGGTTGGGAGTGTGTTGAGGTTGGGAGTGTGTTGAGGTTGGGAGTGTGTTGTAGTTGGTAGTGTGTTGTGGTTGGGAGTGTGTTGAGGTTGGGAGTGTGTTTAGATTGGGAGTGTGTTGAGGTCGGGAGTGTGTTGAGGTTGGGAGTGTGTTTAGATTGGGAGTGTGTAGAGGTCGGGAGTGTGTTGAGGTCGGGAGTGTGTTGAGGTCGGGAGTGTGTTGAGATCGGGAGTGTGTTGAGGTTTGGAGTGTGTTGAGGTTTGGAGTGTGTTGAGGTTTGGAGTGTGTTGAGGTGTGGAGTGTGCTGAGGTTTGGAGTGTGCTGAGGTTTGGAGTGTGCTGAGGTTTGGAGTGTGCTGAGGTTGGTAGTGTGTTGAGGTTGGTAGCGTGTTGAGGTTGGTAGCGTGTTGAGGTTGAGAGTGTGTTGAGGTTGGGAGTGTGTTGAGGTTGGGAGTGTGTTGAGGTTGGGAGTGTTGAGGTTGGGATTGTGTTGAGGTTGGGATTGAGTTCAGGTTGAGAGTGTGTTGAGGTTGGGAGTGTGTTGAGGTTGGGAGTGTGTTGAGGTTGGCGGTGTGTTGAGGTAAGGGGGTTGTCGAGGTTGGTAGTGTGTTGAGGTTGGTAGTGTGTTGTGGTAAGAAGTGTCTCGTTGTGTAGTGTGTTGAGGTTGGGAGTGTGTTGAGGTTGCGAGCGTGTTGAGGTTGGGAGTGTGTTGAAGTTGGGAGTGTCTTGAGGTTGGGAGTGTCTTGAGGTTGGTAGTGTGTTGAGGTTGGGAGTGTGTTGAGGTTGAGAATGTGTTGAGGTTGGGAGTGTGTTGAGGTTGGGAGTGTGTTGAGGTTGGGAGTGTGTTGAGGTTGGGAGTGTGTTGAGGTTGGGAGTGTAGTTAGTTTGAGAGTGTGTTGAGATTATGAGTGTGTTGAGGTTGGGAGTGTGTTGAGGTTGGGAGTGTGTTGAGGTTGGGAGTGTGTTGAGGTTGGGAGTGTCTTGAGGTTAGCGGTGTGTTGAGGTAGGGAGGTTGTCGAGGTTGGTAGTGTGTTGAGGCTGGTAGTGTGTTGTGGTAGGAAGTGTGTTGAGGTTGAGAGAGTGTTGAGGTTGGGACTGTAGTTAGTTTGAGAGTGTGTTGAGATTATGAGTGTGTTGAGGTTGGGAGTGTGTTGAGGTTGAGAATGTGTTGAGGTTGAGAGTGTGTTGAGGTTGGGAGTGTAGTTAGTTTGAGAGTGTGTTGAGATTATGAGTGTGTTGAGGTTGGGAGTGTGTTGAGGTTGGGAGTGTGTTGAAGTTGGGAGTGTGTTGAGGTTGGGAGTGTGTTGAGGTTGGTAGTGTGTTGAGGTTGGTTGTGTGTTGAGGTTGGTAGTGTGTTGAGGTTGGTAGTGTGTTGAGGTTGGTAGTGTGTTGAGGTTGGTAGTGTGTTGAGGTTGGGAGTGTGTTGAGGTTGGGAGTGTGTTGAGGTTGGGAGTGTTTTGAGGTTGGGAGGGTTGAGGTTAGGAGTGTTGAGGTTGGGAGTTCATGAGGTTGGGAGTGTGTTGAGATTGGGAGTGTGTTGGGATTGGGAGTGTGTTGGGGTTGGGAGTGTGTTGGGATTGGGAGTGTGTTGGGATTGGGAGTGTGTTGAGGTTGGGAGTGTGTTGGGGTTGGGAGTGTTTTGGGGTTGGGAGTGTTTTGGGGTTGGGAATGTGTTTAGGTTGGGAGTGTGTTGAGGTTGGGAGTGTGTTGAGGTTGGGAGTGTGTTGTGGTTGGTAGACTGTTGAGGGTATCAGTTTTTTGAGGTTAGGAATGCTTTGAGGTTGGTAGTGTTTAGTGGTTGTTAGTGTGTAGAGGTTGGGATTGTGTAGAGGTTGAAAGTTTATTGTGGTGGGAGTGTGTTGAGGTTGAGAGTGTGTTGTGGTTGATAGTGTGAAGAGGTTGGGATTGTGTAGAGGCTGGGAGTGTGTTGAGGGCTGGAGTGTGTTGAGTTTGGTAGTGTGTTGAGGTTGGGAGTGTGTTGTGGTTGGGAGTGTGTTGAGGTTGGGAGTGTGTTGAGGTTGGGAGTGTGTTGAGGTTGGGAGTGTGTTGAGGTTGGGAGTGTGTTGAGGTTGGGAGTGTGTTGAGGTTGGTAGTGTGTTGAGGTTGGGAGTGTGTTGAGGTTGGGAGTGTGTTGTGGTTGGGAGTGTGTTGTGGTTGGGAGTGTGTTGTGGTTGGGAGTGTGTTGAGTTTGGGAGTGTGTTGTGGTTGGGAGTGTGTTGTGGTTGGGAGTGTGTTGAGGTTGGGAGTGTGTTGAGGTTGGGAGTGTGTTGAGGTTGGGAGTGTGTTGAGGTTGGGAGTGTGTTGAGGTTGAGAGTGTGTTGAGGTTGGGAGTGTTGGGGTTGAGTGGGAGAATAACTACAGACAACAATAATGGTACTGTGTTTACTATTTTTATACTTTATATATAGGAAGACAAGTTCAATCAATGAGCATTTTAATATATCATCAAAATTTTCATACATTTCTTTCACTTTGTTACACTTGTAAAAACTTATTCTTAGCTATATTTATATAAATGTTAATACCACTGTTAAATGAACATATTGATTTGTGTCCTTATTAGTTATAGCTTATTTATGTTGACCCAGCACCTTACTAAAGGGATTACCTTAACTTGTGTCACTATCTCTCTAGGGGGCTCCAGGTAGGCAGTATAGGTAATGCCACTAACATGCATATCATTATGGGAAAGTCCATAATTTAACACATAATTATAAGTAGGTAATTTGTAGCAAATTTTAAGATTATTAATAGGTACATTGTAGCATAATTTTGCATAAGCATAATTTTCTTGTTTTGTTCTTGTACTTTTCCTTCGAACACTATTATTTTCTCTTCAGAATTTCACCGGAGAATAGCAGTGATGACTAGAGAACATCTTGAACGTGAGTACCAGAAAGCACGTGCTGCAATGATACAAAGAAATGAGTACTTGAAGAGACTCTTAAACGTGGAGGAACCAAACTCAATAAAGGTGACAAACAAGAAACAGAAAAAAGATAACATACAGGATGTATCACACATTAATTCAAAACAAAGACCAGCTGCACCCCAATCTGATGGTAATCTTCTATTATTTTTTTAACAATATTTCTACAGCTGTTATTTGTGTACTTTCCAATAATATTTGTTGCCTATTTTTAAGTGTATGCTAGACAATTATGGAGATTAAATTACTATAACACTGAACAACTTGGTAGCATAAAGTTAGTTATAGTAATATCTTGAGATTTGTCTGAAAATATTAATACTTGTATACAATTTGCAATTATGTACCATGCTTAAATCTTCAAATGTGCCACCCAGACATTCTGCCTGCTATACTTTCACCACCACACATTCAAAATGCGGGCTATTCTACTAGTGGCAGAACGTACACTCAAAGTTATTTGGCAGCTGGTGAAGAAACTTTGGAATCATTTGATGTTGGTATGTCCCAACATCATTTGTTGGTATTTAAATGAGGGTTTATTTAATGGACACACGTCATAAATATTATGTACCAAAATTGTGCTTAATGCCTATGAAATTTTGTTTAACATATTATACTAATCATTCCTTTCACTTACAAATTTTTCTTACTAATTTGTAATCCCATATTTCAAAGTACTTGCTGCAGAACTTGAACAAATTAAAGATTCTCAGCCAAGTGTTTCTGACTGGCAAAAAAGAAGAAAAAATGCAGAGATTAATTGGGGAGAAAGCAGGGCAATGCTGTTCGATTGGACATTGTCTGAGTTGGGTGTTCCAGATAAAGGTAAATTAAATATTGCTGTGTTCATTAAGGTTATACTGTATAATAAGCATCATATGCAAATTAATGACACTCTATTAATACATTTAGACTTCAGATTGTTTAAAATGTTAGGTATACAGTATTTAAAATTAGTATAAATAATTACCCCTTTTTTCATCAGGTAAAATTTGTGTACAATGTACAAATTGTGAGGCAAGCATCAAATGTGAAGACTGTTTTGCATTTTTGTGTCACATTTGTGACCAAATGCAACATTTTCTCATGCCTTTCCACCACAGATTATATTGGAAAAATGGCTTTTATGAGCCATTAGACCCGACACAAACTGTGTGCCCTGAAGGAAATATCTTTCACTGGAGTAAGTATACGATACCTGTATAAAATCCGTACTTTGTTCCGAGATTACTTCTACTTCCCAATCCCAGTCTAGAGCTACGATTATCTTGGTATAACAAAATAAAATGAATAAATGTTTCATTTCAGTCATTACAACATTTGGAGAAGTCTTAAAGTTTAAACCTGACACTTGGTTTTATAGATTGATTTAATCGTCTGATTGTTTCTTTTCTGTGAATTTCTCAGTCATTATCTGGAGAATAATGTCAATATTTTGTACAATCAAGAAACAATGAAATATTCAGTCTGAAATTCTTTTCCATAAAACTCATTTTGTCAAACTGTCTTCCTTTTCTTTGTTACCAGAACCTGTTGTACCAGCCCAACCACCAAATTCTTGCCCCAACTGCACAGATTGCAAGTTTAAAATTTCAAGCTCCAGCAATCTCTGCATCTTCATCACTATAATGGGTAAATAAACTTTAAAATTTACCCTTTTATTTCCATTACCGGATATTCCTGAATCACAATACATTTTGAAATTTTTGTTGCTATAAATGTTAATTTTTACATCACTATTTTAGCAAGTCGCCACACCACTCAATGCACTGTATTTTAAACTACAGGAAGGTATGACCTCTATACTCCAATCTATACATGCCACTGTGGATATGAGCATCAACAACTAGGCAAGACCATGCACAAGTCTGGTTTCTATTCATCATTAGGAAAGAGCAGCACATTCTACAGCACCAGTCTGCTTGAATCATGGCACCATATCAAAAGAAATTGTCCCGGAACATCATTTCGGGCATTAGTCACTGCACTGGAATCCTTTGGTGCTTCTCGTGGGCGTGTATGTTTTGATACCGTTATTCTTAATATTTTCAGTTTTATATTTCAATACAAAAATTATCAAAATTTTGTAGTAATGTATATTCATTTATTAATAATTAGTTTTTAATTTTGTTCAAACACAAAATGGAATGTTTTTTTTGTTTATTTATCTTATGTCATAATATGCATTTTAAATGTCACCATCTAAAAAATTCTATTCCTAGATTGGACCCATTAATTATATAACTTCGAAGAGAGTGTTCTTCGAATGGCGATTCCAGCAATATGAGCTGAGAAAAATTAGAGGAGAAGCTGACAATGAGTGTCCTGCTTGTGATAAAACCCCTTTAGCAGTACATATTGATGGCAACAAGAAGCTGTATCGTTACAACAAAGTTGGGAGGTAATAAAATGTGCTTTACAGATACTTAATGTTTAGTATTCTTTTGTTCTCTACACACACTATATTATAATGAATTATATTGTCTTCAAATTAATGTTCTTATAAATAAAGTATGCACATATAAATGTACATTGTCATATGACATATTTTTTAACTGAGTATGTCTTTATAGTTTGCCTTTCAATTGCATCCATATCATCATTTTATTTATCTAACACCATGTAAATTTTTGTTTTATGTAAAATTTAGCAGTGCATCAGAATTCTTCATATAAAACATTTTTTGATACCCCATTACCCATTGTTTAATATTATAGTGGTTACAGACAATAAATAATTATTTCTGAATTATCATTGCAGAGGTATCAGAAACCCCTATTATTCTGATAGTATCTTCAGCAAAGATGAAGATGTTCAAGCTCATGTTGGCACTATTCAGAGCTTGAAAACTAAGGTGAGTTTTATTATATATTGAGAAACCTTCAATTTTACCTAATAACTGTTTGGCGACTATAACATATGGTGGCCATTTTTTTATTTTTTCATTATAGTTTATATATATTGAATAAGGAAATATAACCCATAGAAATTCTTATGTGCAACAACAATGCCTATCGCGCAAAATAATCTCTACCTTCTACCCGTCCTACATAATTATAATCATGCTCACCAACTGGGTATTTAGTTACTATAAATATTTTTGTTTAACAAACAGAGTAAGCACACGTGTGGAGTGTCTACATGGAAAGCTGCTCAAAATAAGCCTCTTTCATTCCAAAGTTTGGATGAAACAGGAATCAGCATGGCCTCCTGTCGACATGGTATTATCCTCCACACCTTGAATATGTATCAAGGAGAGCTGTACAGTTATGCCCACTATTTGCAAATTATGTATTTCAAATACGTAAAGTTTATTTGTCAAGACATAATTTGCAAATATTGGCCATGGGCCTTAACTGTGGCTCAGAAACAATCACATTTTCACATTGGTCAAGCAAAGCCATTTTTAGGAGTCCTACATGCAAAAGGACATGCTTGGTATTGTCAGGTAAATAAAAATATAACATTACATTTATGTATACTAATTAAATTTAATGTAATGTATACATTACATTAAATATAATAAGTACAGTTTGTGTAAAAAATTTAAGATTTCTGATTGTTTAAGATTAATGATATACGTATCATTTAATATAGTAGGAGGCTTTTAATTTTTGTACAATAATTTGAATTTTTTTTTACTGTATACTTTTATGTTAAAGGTATTGTATGGAGGGCGGTGGCAAGAAGGAAGTGGCATGACTTTAGGGGAAGAGGCAGAGCAAGTGTTTGCATACCTCTCACGATACAACTCTACAACTAAAAACATGCTGAAAGCTGGTATTTGTTTATATGGTTCATCTGATCAAGTTTTTTATTATTTTACCTGCCCTGTAATCAGTATAATGCGATTTGTATTCAGTATTCAATAAGTATCAACTCCCTCAAATAATCAATAAAAGAATGAAAACATATTGGTCAAACTTGAGTTGGTCGTGGTGAGTAAAGGTATGTTATGAAACTGTTATTAATCTATGCTCTTCAAGATGTTCATTGCTATAAATATTTTTCTCAGAAAGAACAGAAGAACTCACAGAGGGTGCAGTCTTTTGGAACCATCGAAAAATTGATGGACTGGCTCGTGCATTAGTTACTCGACTCAGAAAGGTACTAAAAATAATATATATTTATTTTATTTATTTGTATTTATTTTGAAACTTATTATAATGCATTTATATGTGAAAGGTATTATAATGCATTTATAGGTTAGTTATGTGTTCAGATCATGTACTACATATATTTTCCATTATAAATTAGCGACCATTTCCTTGAATTAACTGCTTGAACTTTTTCAATATATCAATAAGGTTAATTTGTATAAAGTATATAGTATTTAATTAACCTAAATGTATGATTCCGAGATATATCAAATGTGTTCACAGAGAAATCACAGTATCGTGATATATCACGGGAACTGTGATGAGGGTTTGAACCCCATGCACTGAGTGCTCTCAGATGCATGCTCTAGTTCACTACGCCACGACATGGTCAGATGAATTGCAACTTGGAGTACTACTGCACCCACAAGGATCCCAAGGCTTCCACTGAAGCCAAACCAGGTTTCACACAATTCCCCCATGAACTCGGTCTCTGTCATTCAGTAGTTCTGCCTTTGATGCCATGAACTGCATGCACAACCGCCCATGGAATGGGTATGGGGGTGCATAATTAACAAAAATTGAATTGTGGGTTCATTAGTACCCTAGGTTGCAATTCTTTTGACCATGTTGTGGCGCATTCAACTACAGCAAGCATCTGGGAATGCCAAGCCCATAGGTTCGAACCACTCATCATGGTTAATGTGATTTGTTCATTAAATTTATTATATTTTCAAATAGGCCAGAGAGACGGAAATAACAGTTTCAAATGAGATCGACAAACTTGATGTTCAAAAGTCATTGATTCAAGAATGGCGATCTGACCTACAAATGATTTGTAAGGAGTTAGAGTTAAACACTGGAACAACCTCGAAGAACATAAAATATTCTATCGAGGCAGTTGCAGACTCTATCAGGCATCGCAAAAATCTGATTGCCACTGATGCAGGTAGGCTTACTATTTCTTTGTTAACTCTGAAGCAATTTCTATTTAGCTCTTGTCTATAATTTCTATGTAGGTAAATGATGAGGAAATTTTTTTAACAACTTTAAAACTTTCAGCCAAAAAACTTTATTTGCAGCATCCAGTAAAATGCGCTCTTCACTCCGGCACAGAAATGAGTGTGATAGGAAAAAGCTTCAAGGCTTCATAAAAATCTACAATAGTGAAAACTCTGAAATTCTCAGTGAAAAGGATGCAATAGAAGGTATCCTGCCATGGCACAATTTATTGCCTCATCATAGCCAAAATGGTATGTAACTACATCTCATTTTATCAGGGGTTACAATTCGGCCTTATCAAGATAACTAACATTTAGCATGCATAATGGATAAGCTTTACTTATTTTTGAAGTAAAATATCATCACTACTGTTTGTAAAATAGGTGCAGTATCATAATCCGTAGGTTTTTATCAGGTTGATACTGCACAATAAACTATGTATAGTATGTATAATGCAAGTACCTAAACTGTAATTACATTAAATTGAGTTGTAGTTTACTTGCAGTAAATATAATTTTCCTCTTTTATTAGTGTCCCTTGCTCAAAAAAAGAAGGCAGTAGAAGATGTGGAGCTTCAGAAGAGATCCAGAGAAGAGCAACAACACACTGTTCAAGAAATGCTGCATTATCTCGCATATTACAAGAATAAGAGAGAGATTTTAACCGAACATACTGAAGAGTTGTTATGTGGAATTTTTCCTTCATATCTAAGCAAGGTAAGCTAACAGCCTAAATGTGTGTTGCAATTCAGTTCTTCATAAACATTTATCCAGCAGAATTTTATACTTGAGTAAAGTCTTGCTATTTACAACTTTGACAGGTAGACAATTCCATGGTTTTCATATACTGTACTGGTGTGTTTTACATATATTTGAACTTTTACCGAAAACTTTATTTATTTATTCTAATTTCTTTAGTATTTTCAGGGAAATTTGTAAATGTCTTAAACCCCATTAAATAGTCTATATATTACAGGATCCTAACAAGTACACTATTGAAGAGAAGCACCTATCAACCAAAAATAAGAGTGGAATCTTGGCTCTTTTGAAGCAAGGGCAAAAGTTGTGTTCTGACAAGCTGAGTGATGCAAAGCGTTTATTTGGATACCAGGAAGAGGATGTTGATGTTTCCGAGCCCTACCTGGAGCTTTGTGACAGTGAAGATGATGATGATGAAGATGAAGAATTACTACTAAACTGATGATACAAAAGTTAAGTATAATAAATTTTACCTGATTTCTCTTGCTAATTTCTCTTACTTAATTTCTCTAATTTCTAATTATCCTAGCCCTAAGATTACTACTGGCCTCCATTGCCTTGCCTGCACTTTGTTTCCCCCTTAACCATATCACTCATTCTTACAGGTGTGAGACAGAGAGGTACAAGATCATCCAAGAGGAACAACACCTGAAGCACCCAACATTTGGGTGTTTTAATTAATAAAAACGCCCTTCATGGCTTCACTCATCCTGGCTGGTTTAATTAAAAAAACCTAACCTAAACCTAATATATATACCTCTAGAGTCAAGGGAGTTAAGTTTTAGGCTGCACAATGAAACTGCTATTGACAATTTTATAACTGCTGCTGATAATGTCTGTCCTGTGACTTTTTTGTAAGCATAACCAAAAGGCTTAACAATCCCTTGCTTACAAAGGGAATACTTAAACCCATTAATAAAAAACATGACCTTGAGAAGAAGTATAGGTTAGGAATTGTCTCCAAAGAATTCTCATGCTCTTCAACAGGTCACTTGAACTCCAAACCTTTCCAGTTATCCTAAAAAAAGCGAGTTACCCCTGTACACAAATGTGGTGATCTCACAGATGTTAACAATTACAGACCTATATCAATCCTGCCTAACTTGTCAACATTTTTTGAAAAGCTACTTGAACTTGAACTCCAAACCTTTCCAGTTATCCTAAAAAAGCGAGTTACCCCTGTACACAAATGTGGTGATCTCACAGATGTTAACAACTACAGACCTATATCAATCCTGCCTAACTTGTCAACATTTTTTGAAAAACTTATCTACAAGCAGTTTTACTCTTATCTAGCCAAACACCATATACTTAGTACTAGGCTGTACAAGAATATAACAACTCTTGTATATATCTCAAAAAAAAAAAAAAAAAAAAAAAAAAGCACAAGACGAAGCTTGAAAAAGTTTAGTGGTATGCCAATAGGCTAGTCCCAGGACTAAGAGGCATGAGTTACGAGGACAGGCTGCGAGAAATGCAATTGATAGGGTACATAAAGATAAACTGTTTAACACGGGTGGTAGGCGAACAAGGGGACACAGGTGGAAACTTAGTACCCAAATGAACCACTAGGATGTTAGAAAGAACTTTTTCAGTGTCAGAGTAGTTAATAGATGGAATGCATTAGGCAGTGATGTGGTGGAGGCTGACTCCATACACAGTTTCAAATGCAGATATGATAGAGCCCAGTAGGCTCAGGAATCTGTACATCAGTTGATTGCCAGTTGAGAGGTGGGACCAAAGAGCCAGAGCTCAACCCCCCGCAACCACAACTAGGTGAGTATACACACACACACACACACGTACACACACACACACACACACAGACACAAACATACACACACTAATGCCTCTATTCACCTTGCAGTAAATAGGAACCTGAAAGTCAGGAAGCTGCTAAAGGCTGCATCTTGGGGATGTGTGAGTGTGTTAGATAAAAATATATGTTGTTTAGATATGATGGAGGAAAAGAGGCCGAGAGTCGGTACATTAGACAACCGACGCTTAGAAAGGCGGGGTCCAAGAGCTAACAGCTAAATCTTGGAAATAATAAATTAAAATATTTAATACACCCACATACATGTTTCACATTATTTTGGCTGAGGGCACACTGAGGGCTGATGGCCCCGTCGACGGGGCAGGAAGTCGGTGGTTGATCAAAGGCCTCCCACATCCTCCACATACCTGAGGATTATTCCGGCTTAATTTTAAACGGAAGTAATGTCTTGGCATTTACGGCTTCAGCGGGTGGGTGGGTCCGTGGGTTTATTACACTGTGAGTGAAAACAATCGCCTATTCTCTATTTTATATTGCGGCTTGTAGAGCTAGAAGCTGTTGCCTCTTGTGTGCGTTGCACAAGGGGATTAATATCTGGATTAATAGCTTTCAATATTTCCAGTATTTTTAAGGTAACGCTTAAATACCGAAGATACTGCTATTGGACACCGCTTAATTGACAATGTCTCAACAACGCAGGCTAAAGATGTGCGTGGCTCCTGCTATTGCAATGATGCTCATTTGTTTTTCAATGATGGGCCTTAGTTGCCCCCTCTCTAACTTACCGTTCTAAATACCCCTTCTCCATCTTCCGCAAACATTTCCCCTCATACATCTCCCCCCTTTCCTCCTGTCCCCCTTGTCCATCTTTGTCCCCCTGTCCATCTTTGTCCCCTGTCCCTCACTTTGTCCCCTTGCCCACATTTTCTGTCCTCTGTCCCAGATCCCTTTCCCCCTCTCTGTCCCCCTGTCCCCCCTTTCCATCTCTCTGTCCCCCTGTCCCTCTCTATCCCATTGTCCCTGTCTCTGTCCCCCCTGTCTCTCTCTGTCCCCCTGTTCTTCTCTGTCCTCCTGTTCCTCTCTCTGTCCCCCTGTCACTCTCTGTCCCCCTGTTCCTCTATGTCCCCCTGTCCATCTCTCTGTCCCCTGTACCTCTCTGTCCCCCTGCCCACTCTTTCTGTCCGCTGTCCATCATCTGTCCCCCTCCCTTTCCTCCAGTCCCCCTATCCATCTCTGTCCCCTTGTCCCTGTCTCTCCTCTGTCCCCTCTCTCTTGGTCTCCTGCCCCCCTCTCCTCCCTCTGTCCCCCGGTCCCCCTCTCTGACCCTGTCCCTCTGTCTCTGTCTCTGTCCATGTCCCCCTCTCTGTCCCTGTCTCCCTCCCTGTCCCACTGCTCCCCCTCTGTTCCCCCGTCCCTCCTCTGGCCCTGTCCGTCTGTCCCTGTCCCTCTGTCTCTGCCTCTCCTCGTTTCTGACATTCTCTGTGTCAGCCTATCTCTCTGTCTCTTTCCTCGCTCTATCTCTGTCATTCTCTCACTGACTTTGCATATCCTTATCTATACGTCTCTGTGTCTAACATTCTCTCCCTGACTCTGTCTATATCTATTTCTCTGTCTCGATCTTCATCTCTTTCTCTCTCTCTCTCTCTCTCTCTCTCTCTCTCTCTCTCTCTCTCTCTCTCTCTCTCTCTCTTTCTCTCTCTCTCTCTCTCTCTTTCTCTCTCTCTCTCTCTCTCTCTCTCTCTCTCTCTCTCTCTCTCTCTCTCTCTCTCTCTCTCTCTCTCTCTCTCTCTCTCTCTCTCTCCCTCTCTCTCTCTCCTTACATACATACATACATACATACATACATACATACATACATACATACATACATACATACATACATACATACATACATACATACATACATACGTACATACATACATACATACATACATACATACATACATACATACATTTATTTAACACATGTGGTACACGCACAAGGGGACACAGGTGGAAGCTGAGTACCCAAATGAGCCACAGAGAGATTATAGAAAGAACTTTTCAGTGTCAGAGTAGTTAATAAATGGAATGCTTTAGGCAGTAATGTGGTGGAGGCTGATTCCATACACAGTTTCAAGTGTATGGAAAGTGTATGTATTCAAGTGGCGGGACCAAAGAGCCAAAGTTCAACCCTTGCAACCACAACTAGGTTAGTACATACATACATACATAAGATATAAAACAGTGGAGGATTCCCAGGTAGAACAATCAACCACAATGCCCATTACCCCTTTACCCTGATGTCCTTAACTACACAACTATACAAGAGTCATTAACACGTGTAATGGCTGATCCCCCATCACGATAGCATAAAGACCAATTGCTTGACCCGCAGTCTGTCTTGCTCCTCAAATAATTTTCGGGTTAACATGAAAACGTCTCTCGAGTTTATCTTTCTAATGTTGTTTTCCCATCTTTCATTTTATCAGCTTAGTTCCTTTATTATGCCCCAATTACTCATCCCTTGAGCGGTAGTTAAACTGAACCCAAATTTAAAAAAAGTTCCTTGCTAAGCAAGCTACAGTCTTGATAAGTCAGATATATTGTTTGTTAACACATTTCTCAACAATGAACAGTCAGTTTTATCAAGCTAACATATCCTAAGACAACGAGTGAGAGTATTAACTGGTATAATTATTTTATTAGACCAGTATATATTATTAGATTATACTGGTATAATTATATATATATATATATATATATATATATATATATATATATATATATATATATATATATATATATATGTATATATATACATATATATATATATATATATATATATATATATATATATATATATATATATATATATATATATATGTATGTATGAGTGTGTGTGTACATGTGTATACAACATTAATAATTTTGTAACTAGCGTCAAACATTGTTATTTGCTTAGCTAAACGAACTAGAGGGTTCCGGTCCTGAACCGATTATGTGCCTTGCTTTGATGTCCAAAGAGCTTGGAAAGGATGTGGGAGGAAGAAGGATGGGGCGATGAAATTCTTGGAAGAGGATTTGGATGTGGAGAGAGGAGGCTTGACCTCTGTAATCCTTTACACCACGGCCCACGGGATGGGTATGGGGTGCATAATAAAGAAAGCAATAGAAGAAATTGAAATTGCATAATACGGTTATTGACATTCAATAATAGTAAGATAAAGCAATGAGGACCAAATGGGAGACCAGTGATCAGTGTCTTGTATCCCCTGCAATACCTCAAATCCTACGTACCTCACTGACAGGCTCCAGTATGTTTCTGTGAATAATTCAATTTCTCCCACCCTACCCATCAACATTGGTGTTCCTCAGGGCAGCATACTTGGCATACTTGGGTATCCTTTGGAGGTGCTTATCCAGTTCTCACTTGAACACTGTGAGGGGATTGCCAGTTATGCCATGCAGTTATGCAATGTATGAATCTATCTATAAGTCCACCAATCTTTGTAAAAATTTCTTGTATGGATGTACCTTACCTAAATAAACATTTATTTATTTATTATTTATATTTAGGATTCATCAACTGCCAAAGATATTCACATGTCAGTATAATTCTGGCGAGAGAGAGGTTTGGGAAAAGCCGTTATACCAACTAGTCAGCAATAAGGGTGATATTTGTGGGGCACAGGCACACTCGGCCTGGCCCATTAACCCCCAACTGACACTATAACTACTAGCTACTAGGTACATGAACATAATTACATAATTTAAGGTACATAATTACTAGGTACATGAGGACTGGCCATTGTACTATATAGACCTGAAAAAGTGTAACTTAGCGACAACAAGAAAATATTGAATCACAAGACCAACGACGACCATTCCCTTACCCTGCCATAAACACTGAAATTTGACACCCTACCTCTGGAGCCACCCTGACCACAGGTCCACCAACTACATTTCCCTCCCTCCAACTCCCTCCCTCCAACTAGTACACCCAGAAACAAGATATACTAGGTGAATACACACATACAAGGTATACTAGGTGAGTACTAGTTGAGTACTTACACACAAGATATTCTAGGTGAGACTAGGTGAGTATACACACACACGCAACATATACTAAGTTAGTACACCCAGAAACAAGATATACTAGGTGAATACACACATACAAGGTATACTAGGTGAGTACTAGTTGAGTACTTACACACAAGATATTCTAGGTGAGACTAGGTGAGTATACACACACACGCAACATATACTAAGTTAGTACACCCAGAAACAAGATATACTAGGTGAATACACACATACAAGGTATACTAGGTGAGTACTAGTTGAGTACTTACACACAAGATATTCTAGGTGAGACTAGGTGAGTATACACACACACGCAACATATACTAAGTTAGTACACCCAGAAACAAGATATACTAGGTGAATACACACATACAAGGTATACTAGGTGAGTACTAGTTGAGTACTTACACACAAGATATTCTAGGTGAGACTAGGTGAGTATACACACACACGCAACATATACTAAGTTAGTACACCCAGAAACAAGATATACTAGGTGAATACACACATACAAGGTATACTAGGTGAGTACTAGTTGAGTACTTACACACAAGATATTCTAGGTGAGACTAGGTGAGTATACACACACACGCAACATATACTAAGTTAGTACACCCAGAAACAAGATATACTAGGTGAATACACACATACAAGGTATACTAGGTGAGTACTAGTTGAGTACTTACACACAAGATATTCTAGGTGAGACTAGGTGAGTATACACACACACGCAACATATACTAAGTTAGTACACCCAGAAACAAGATATACTAGGTGAATACCCTAACACCAACCTCCCACAGTACACAACACCAACCTCCCACAGTACACATCCCACAGGTAACCCCAGCACCAACCTCCCACAGTACACAACACCAACCTCCCACAGTACACCTCCCACAGGTAACCCCAGCACCAACCTCCCACAGTACACCTCCTACAGGTAACCCCAACACCAACCTCACACAGTACACCTCCCACAGTAACCCCAGCACCAACCTCCCACAGGTACAAAATGAAGCCATGAGAATTATCTTAGGATGCCCAAGAAATGCTATGATTGAGAAAATCAGGATGGAGTTGAATCTGCAGAGTATTGGGGATAGAATTGCAGAGATAAATGTAGCTTCTGCCATTAGATTAATGAGAGGTGGGGGAGCTAATGAATTGGTCCTCTCAGTTCAAAAGGTGGGAAGTACTGAACAATGTATGATGAAGAAAAGAGCATATATGAGTTTCTTGGTCTATTCTTAGACAAGAGACTCAACTTCAGTACCCACATACAATACATAACTAAGAAAGTCTCTAAAACAGTTGGTACACTCTCCAAAATCAGATATTATGTACCTAACCCTGCTCTCATCTCTCTATATTATACACTAATCTATCCCTATCTCAACTATGGTATCTGTGCACGGGGTTCAACCACTGCAAACCACCTCAAGTCCATCATCACCCAGCAAAAATCTGCTATCAGAATAATATCAAATTCTGCTTTCAGACAACACACAGCCCCCTTGTTTAACTCCCTAAACATGCTAAACATAATCTCACTCCATAAATTCTCTTGTGTCAACTACATTTACAAAACCCTGTTCTTAAATGCAAATCCTGCTCTGAAACTCTTCCTGGACAGATGTAATAGGACCCATTATCACCACACCAGAAATAAATATCTCTTTGATATCCCCAGAGTTAAACTTGTATAAATAAATAAATAAATAAATAAATAAATATGTTTATTCAGGTAAGGTACATACATACAAGTAATGTTACATTAATGGATCGATATATAGATAGAGCTAGTACATACAATGCCTAAAGCCACTATTACGCAACGTGTTTCGGGCAGGAAAAACATTAATATCTAGAACTTAATACTAATTGAGCATAAAGAATAAAATGTGTTGAGAACAAATACAAATAAAGATAAAAAAAAGAGGGAACATGACTGAAAAAGCAGCACAAATACAATAGGTTGACAAACAGTGTTGATTAAAAAAAAAAAAAAAATAACAGACATGGGTTGACAATAGAGGGGTAAGGTAGGTTAGTGAATTTATTAGGTAGTGTTTAGTTTTTATCTTAAACTGGTTGAGAGAGGTACAGTCTTTAACATGGTTGGGAAGATCATTCCACATTCTGGGTCCCTTGATTTGTAGAGCATTTCTAGTTTGATTAAGTCGTACTCTTGGAATATCAAAACTGTATTTTTTTCTGGTGTGGTGCTCATGGGTTCTGTTACAACCTTCAATGAAGCTTTTGAGCTTATATGTATGTATTTGTAATGTATGTATGTAAACAATGTATTTATTATCATTTATCAATTCTGATAGAAATTACCTACTTAAAATTATCTGTTAGATTAAGGACCTGCCTGAAACGCTGCGCATACTAGTGGCTTTACAAGATTGTAAATACTGTACTATTCAATGTATTCTCACAACCCCAATGTACCTACTTGTATATATATAAATAAAATAAAATAAAATATTGTGATGGGTCAGTAGCTAGGGATGGGAAGGCAGGATGCAGTATGCCAAACTGAATTCGTGCGCCCCTTGAGGGACTTGAAGTAGAGGGATAGGGATCACAGGATAAGTATGGGTTGCACAAACTACTGGTAACAGGATGAGTATGGGTTGCACAATTAATTACTACAAAGTGGTTGAGTATGGGGTGCACGTAAATGAAGACTCCCAAGAAGCAAATCAGAGATCAGCCCAAGCTTCATCTTGAGGCAAAGCTCAATGCCTTAAGCCATATTGATGCTCTGTCCACAGAGCATTCTCTCTCTCAAATCATAATAGTACACTAATGGTTCCCTACACCACCCCTCAGGTGCAGCTGCAGCAGGCTTGGGTGACATGATGACTATGGGGTGCACAATAAACTAACACTCACAGAATGAGTATGGGCTGCACAATAAGCTACCTCTCACAAGATTAGTAATAAAGAAACATTAATTTTTTGGGTAGGGTGACTGAAACTCATCCTGGGGTAAAAATGTTTATTTAAATTTATTATAGTTAAATGAATTTAGTAAATTATTCCATATATTGTATTATAAGTGAATTGACACTAAACTATAAATGATACTAATAAGGTTTTAAAAATGAAAAACAGTAAAAATCCTTCATGTAAGATATGGAAGTTGAAAAGTAAATTAACTGTAAACTAAATTATAAACTGTAGACATAATATAAAGTATTATAAGTAAAATACCTATAAACTACCAAATAATGTGTAAGGAACCATTTCTATTGTTTGTCCTTTTTTACCTGTTTCCTCAGGTATTTTAAAATTCCCATTCCGTTGTTACTACACTGTTTTCCTGGTGTAGTTCCCTGTGGTTCAAATTTTACTACTTGTACTTCTTGCTGTTTCTGAAGGATTGCTAATGGTAGCCCTTGTTGCACCGGCGGAACTTTTTGTAAATGTTCCACCTGCGGAACTTTTTGTAATTGTTGAATTTCTTGCACCTGCGGTACTTTTTGGACTTTATGCACCTGCTGCACTTGTAGCTCGTCAGGATTTTTTTCCAGGGCATTATCGCTATCACCTTCTGATCCTAATGTAAGTTTATCTGCATCAAGCTTCCTTGTGCGTGCTGGAAAAAAAAATAAAAATAAAAAATAAAAAATTTTGAAATGGAAGATCCTGTGTAACAAATTTAATCAGTTACTATGATCGAGCCGCAGAAATTTTACAGGAAAGATATGGTTGGGTTGACTGCATCTATCTGGACCTAAAAGAGGCATTCAATAGAATTCCACATAAGAGTTTGTTCTGGAAACTGGAACATATTGGAGGGGTGACAGGTAAGCTTCTAACATGGATTAAAAAATTTCAAACTGATAGAAAAATGAGGGCAGTAATCAGAGGCAATGTATTGGACTGGAGAAATGTCACGAGTGGAGTACCACAGGGTTTAGTTCTGGCATTCATGGATAAATAATAAATAAATTGTTCATGATTTTTTTAGACAAAAGCTAGAATATGCAGCAGTTGTATGGTGCCCATATCTTAAGAAGTACATGTACAAACTTGAAATGATACAAAGACGTCATGGGTGTCATAGGGGCACCAGCACACTGGTTTGCTAAAGGGCCCTTAATGCTGTCGAGACCTTATGGGCCCTTGGACCCATTACGTTAAGACATAGTGCTGTATTGGGCCACACACTTTTTGCCATATACATCAACGACAGAGATGATTGAATTGAAATTATATATATATATATATATATATATATATATATATATATATATATATATATATATACATATATATATATATATATATATATATATATATATATATATATATATATACATATGTATATATATATATATATACATATGTATATATATATATATATATATGAGAGAAAATAATAGGTGGTGATATATTTATATATTATGTGAACTACTTACACAAAAAGAAGTTAGTGGTGAAGATCTTCTTGTCCTCTTCTTGTATTACGTTGTTTGGTAGGATACCATGCGTCACCCGTGCTGGTCCTTTCTTGTAATAGATAACGATTGATTCATACCCACAGCCACGCAGATATGTTAGCTGAAAAGCAAATAATATTTAAACAATAACACTATCTGGGAAAATGCAACAAAATAAATGTTTGAAGCATAGCTGGGCATGTGCAATAGAACCCATAATAGAATCACAATACCAGAAATAAATATCTTTGATATCCCCAGAGTCAAAGTTATTCTGTGTAAATACTCTATGCAAATAAAGGGACCTTGTCTATGGAACTAACTTGCTAACAAATTTAAAAACTGTCCAACTTCTGCCATTTTAAAAAATAAAACCAAAAAGTACCTAAATTTTTTCTTGATAGTTTCCTAACTAGTGTATTAAACTCGCACTGTATCTTATGAAATCCAATGCCAGAATATATGTGCCTAAACCATACAACTTTTCCATTGTAATCATTGCTATCACCTTATATCATGATTGTTATATTGAATGCATATCTTACTATATTATACCTTGAAATATTCCTCAAATTATGCTACAATTTATATGTTGATAACCCTCAAATTTTACTTTAATGTACATAGTAATCTTTGTGATACTTTCTTACAATGTACCAGCCAATTTTTTCCATTTAAGCTTTAAATTGCCTATTTAAAATTATCTGTTAGATTAAGGACCTGCCCAAAACACTATGTGTGCTAGTGGCTTTACAAGAATGTAAAAACATCAATTCTATGTACTCTCATAATCCCAGTGTGCTATCTTGTATATAAATAAATAAACAAATAGTATGTAAGTACTGTACAGCATTATTCATGTTGATTCTATACCTTATCAAGCAAGTTCAGCATAAGAAGAATACAAATGAATACAACAGATGTAGACAAACTTCAATACCTGATTTTCAATCCTTCGTAGAACCCGGCTTGCTGTATTTCGTTCTAAAGCCTTCTTGCCTTTAAGTAGAAAACGGGCTTCCTCTTCTTTCTTCATTAATTCTCTACTGTTTCGGAAGTCACACTGGCAGAACTTGCAAACATTGCTTCGGACATGCACACATTGTTTGCAGTTTGTGCATCTCCTCAAGAATTTTCCCTGAAGACCTGAAGGAAATAGTTTCTAATAAAATACTTATATTCAAATGACCTATGCTGCAAAAATTATAAGTTAAATTGTTGTTAAAATGTACTACAGTAATTAAATATATTATTTAAATTATGAAATAATCTACATTAACACTAGTGAGAGCAATGTTAAAAATTTTAGGACTGCATCTGGAAATAACTTTAATTTTGGATGTGATTAACCATGCTGTAACTCGTATAACAAAACTGAGAGGAGTTGAATCCAACAGCCTGATTGACCAGGCTGTTAATTTCAAGCGAATACTATATTATTGGAAGAAAAAAAAATTATATATATATATATATATATATATATATATATATATATATATATATATATATATATATATATATATATATATATATATATATAATCAATATTGTAACTTTTTTTGTGTAATGACGTTTTCAAATAAAGTTAGATAAATATACACACATACCAAAAGAATAAGGGTGGTAGGAGAAGAAAATATGAAAGTGTTCAGTGAGGATCCACAAGGTCTTCTCTGAGTACTCTTTATTTTCTTCTCCGAGGCTATGGGTCCCTACACTTGCACCAGAGGTGGTACCCCTCATATATATATATATATATATATATATATATATATATATATATATATATATATATATATATATATATATATATATATATATATATATATATATATATATATGTCGTACCTAGTAGCCCGAACGCACTTCTCAGCCTACTATGCAAGGCCCGATTTGCCTAATAAGCCAAGTTTTTATGAATTAATTGTTTTTCGACTACCTAACCTACCTAAGCTAACCTAACCTAACTTTTTCGGCTACCTAACCCAACCTAACCTATAAATATAGGTTAGGTTAGGTTAGGTAGGGTTGGTTAGGTTCGGCCATATATCTACGTTAATTTTAACTCCAATAAAAAAAATTGACCTCATACATAATGAAATGGGTAGCTTTATCATTTCATCAGAAAACAAATTAGAGAAAATATACTGTCAGGAAAACTTGGCTTATTATGCAAATCGGGCCTTGCATAGTAAGCCGAGTACGACGTTCTGGCTACTAGGTACAACATATATATATATATATATATATACATACATACATACATACATACATACATACACACATACATATATATATATATATATATATATATATGACAGTGTCAGATTCAGTTTACTACAGTTTAGTAATTCCTTACCATTTGATTTACTAGGTAGATCCATGTTTGGTGAAGTTTTATAGCTGGAGCTGGAAGATCCTGTCGAGATGACTTCTTCAAAGAGAATAGCTTCAACACACATTGTGTCTTGAGTCTACCAGTACTTGGCCTACAGTTACCAGATCTGATTTACAGAAACTAGTGAACTATGGAGATAAGATTGTTAATAATATACTTTTTTTGAGATTCATATGACTTGCAGCTTAAAAACCAACCTTATTTTAAAATAGTACACTAAAGTACATAGCAAATTGCGAAATTCGTAGTTTTTTAACTACTTTAAAGCTAAATTCTCAAGCTTTGAAAATAAGCACAATTTGCTATTTTAAGCGGAATCTGGCAACTCTGATTTAGCATGTAAACATTGACTTGCATTCACAATGTAGTTATTTATTTTTCAACAATTTAAAACGAGTTATGAAAATACACACATTGGTACATTATTGCAAAGGCACTATACTATATATATATATATATAAATTGTTGCAAGTCGAGCAACAAATATTTTACATTGAACAACAAATGAGATTGGAAAAGCAGTATTGCCAAAATAGACCCCAGACACACCCTGTGGGTAGTAATGGACCCCCATACCGACCCTATGAGGGGTAGTGGACCCCATAATAACACTATGGGCGATAGTGGACACTATACAAACACTATGGGCGGTAGTTGACTTCATAGAGACCCTGTGGGCGGTAAGGGACCCCCTATCGACCCTGTGGGCGGCAGTGGACCCCCTATCGGTCCTGTGGGCGGCAGTGGACCCCCTACCGACCCTGTGGGCGGCAGTGGACCCCTACCGAACGTGTGGGCGGCAGTGGACCCCCTACCGACCCTCTGGGCGGCAGTGGACCCCCTATCGATCCTGTGGGCGGTAGTGGACCCCCCCCATATCGACCCTGTGGGCGGCAGTGGACCCCCTATCGATCCTGTGGGCGGCAGTGGACCCCCTACCGACCCAGTGGGTGGCAGTGGACCCCCTGCCGACCCTGTGGGCGGTAGTGGACCCCTACCGACCCTGTGGACGGTAGTTGACTTCATAGCGACCCAGTGGGCGGTAGTGGACCCCATACCGACCCTGTGGGTGGCGGTGGACCCCATACCGACTCTGTGGGCGGCAGTGAACCCTATATACTAATCCTGTGGGCGATACTGTACCCTATAGTCATCCTGTGGGGGCAATGGATGCCATACATATCCAGTGGGTGTTATTGTACCCCATACTTATTCTGTGGGTGGTTGGAGCCCCATACCCATCCTGTGGGTTATAGTGGACCCCATACTCATCCTGTGGGTGGTATTGGACCCCATACCTATCCTGTGGGTGGTTGTGAGACCATACCCATCCTGTCGGTGGTAGTGGACGCAATACACATCCAGTGGATGGTATTGGATCCCATACCCTTCCTGTGGGTGGAAGTGATCCTCATACCATTCCTGTGGGTGGATGTGACCCCCATACTCATCCTGCGGGTGTTATTGGACACCTTACCCACCTAACAGGTGGTAGTGGACCCTATACTAATCCTATAGTTTCCAATAATCCACACCATACCATCCTGTTTGCAGTAGTTTACCCTATATACATTCCAACATAACATCGTTTTCTGTTAGCGTTCCTACAAAACATTCTTTAAAGATTTCTAAAGCACAAACTATGGTATATAATATTGATTGGTGAAGCACTTATTCTATGTAATAATTTATTGTGCTTATTATAATTTACTAAGAACAACTAATATTTCTTAAAACAAAACTACGAGCCTTCAATAGGATGTAGCTGATCTGTAATATTATAAGAGCATGGACAATAGTAGGTGAATTTCACAACCCATGTGGGACCTGAAAACTACAATTTTCGTTATAATTGAACCAATCACGACTATTCAGCTATCTACGTTGATGGACGAGTACTGTGAGACGTAAATTGGTACGTGAGGAAGAGTTTGAGCCTTGGTAAAAAAGTTAACTGGGAATATATCACATATGTACTAAATCACATTCCACATATTGACTTTAAGCACTAGTCATATATGTACTGTCTTGTGTGAGAACGGGTTGGTGTGTGTTGAGGTTAGGAGAGTGTTGAAGGCTATGAGTGTGTTGAAGCTGGGTGTGTGTTGTGGTTGGTAGTGTGTTGAGGTTGGGAGTGTGTTGTGGTTGGTAGTCTGTTGAGGGTGTAAGTTTGTTGAGGTTAGGAGTGCTTTATGGTTGGAATTGTGTAGTGGTTGATAGTGTGTAGAGGTTGGGATTGTGTAGAGGTTGTGATTGTATAGAGGCTGGGATTGTGTAGAGGTTGGGATTGTGTTGAGGTTGGGATTGTGTTGAGGGTTAGAGTGTGTTGTGGGTTGGAGTGTGTTGAGGTTGGTAGTTTCTTATAGTTGGGAGTGTTTTGAGATTGGTATGTTGTGGTTGATAGTGTGTTGTGGATGGGATTGTGTAGAGATTGGGATTGTGTTGAGGTGGGGATTGTGCTGAAGTTGGGATTGTGGTGAGGGTGGGATTGTGTTGAGGTTGGGAGTGTGTTGAGGTTGGGAGTGTGTTGAGGTTGGGAGTGTGTTGAGGTTGGGAGTGTGTTGAGGTTGGGAGTTTGTTGGGGTTGTTAGTGTGTTGAGGTTGGTAGTGTGTTGAGGTTATCCGTGTGTTGAGGTAGGGGGGTTGTCGAGGTTGGTAGTGTGTTGAGGTTGGTAGTGTGTTGTGGTAAGAAGTGTCTCGTTGTGTAGTGTGTTGAGGTTGGGAGTGTGTTGAGGTTGGGAGTGTGTTGAGGTTTGGAGTGTGTTGTGGTTGGTAGTGTGTTGAGGTTGGGAGTGTGTTGAGGTTGGGAGTGTGTTGAGGTTGGGAGTGTGTTGAGGTTGGGAGTGTGTTCAGGTTGGGAGTGTGTTCAGGTTGGGAGTGTGTTGAGGTTGGGAGTGTGTTGAGGTTGGGAGTGTTGAGGTTGGGAGTGTTGAGGTTGGGAGTGTTGAGGTTGGTAGTGCGTTGAGGTTGGGAGTGTGTTGAGGTTGGGAGTGTGTTGAGGTTGGGAGTGTGTTGAGGTTGGCGGTGTGTTGAGGTAAGGGGGTTGTCGAGGTTGGTAGTGTGTTGAGGTTGGTAGTGTGTTGTGGTAAGAATTAGTGTCTCGTTGTGTAGTATGTTGAGGTTGGGAGTGTGTTGAGGTTGCGAGCGTGTTGAGGTTGGGAGTGTGTTGAAGTTGGGAGTGTGTTGAGGTTGGGAGTGTGTTGAGGTTGGTAGTGTGTTGAGGTTGGGAGTGTGTTGAGGTTGAGAATGTGTTGAGGTTGGGAGTGTGTTGAGGTTGGGAGTGTGTTGAGGTTGGGAGTGTGTTGAGGTTGGGAGTGTGTTGAGGTTGGGAGTGTAGTTAGTTTGAGAGTGTGTTGAGATTATGAGTGTGTTGAGGTTGGGAGTGTGTTGAGGTTGGGAGTGTGTTGAGGTTGGGAGTGTGTTGAGGTTGGGAGTGTCTTGAGGTTAGCGGTGTGTTGAGGTAGGGAGGTTGTCGAGGTTGGTAGTGTGTTGAGGCTGGTAGTGAGTTGTGGTAGGAAGTGTGTTGAGGTTGAGAGAGTGTTGAGGTTGGGACTGTAGTTAGTTTGAGAGTGTGTTGAGATTATGAGTGTGTTGAGGTTGGGAGTGTGTTGAGGTTGAGAATGTGTTGAGGTTGAGAGTGTGTTGAGGTTGGGAGTGTAGTTAGTTTGAGAGTGTGTTGAGATTATGAGTGTGTTGAGGTTGGGAGTGTGTTGAGGTTGGGAGTGTGTTGAAGTTGGGAGTGTGTTGAGGTTGGGAGTGTGTTGAGGTTGGGAGTGTTTTGAGGTTGGGAGGGTTGAGGTTAGGAGTGTTGAGGTTGGGAGTTCATGAGGTTGGGAGTGTGTTGAGATTGGGAGTGTGTTGGGATTGGGAGTGTGTTGGGGTTGGGAGTGTGTTGGGATTGGGAGTGTGTTGGGATTGGGAGTGTGTTGAGGTTGGGAGTGTGTTGGGGTTGGGAGTGTTTTGGGGTTGGGAGTGTTTTGGGGTTGGGAATGTGTTTAGGTTGGGAGTGTGTTGAGGTTGGGAGTGTGTTGAGGTTGGGAGTGTGTTGTGGTTGGTAGACTGTTGAGGGTATCAGTTTTTTGAGGTTAGGAATGCTTTGAGGTTGGTAGTGTTTAGTGGTTGTTAGTGTGTAGAGGTTGGGATTGTGTAGAGGTTGAAAGTTTATTGTGGTGGGAGTGTGTTGAGGTTGAGAGTGTGTTGTGGTTGATAGTGTGAAGAGGTTGGGATTGTGTAGAGGCTGGGAGTGTGTTGAGGGCTGGAGTGTGTTGAGTTTGGTAATGTGTTGAGGTTGGGAGTGTGTTGTGGTTGGGAGTGTGTTGAGGTTGGGAGTGTGTTGAGGTTGGGAGTGTGTTGAGGTTGGGAGTGTGTTGAGGTTGGGAGTGTGTTGAGGTTGGTAGTGTGTTGAGGTTGGGAGTGTGTTGAGGTTGGGAGTGTGTTGTGGTTGGGAGTGTGTTGTGGTTGGGAGTGTGTTGAGTTTGGGAGTGTGTTGTGGTTGGGAGTGTGTTGTGGTTGGGAGTGTGTTGAGGTTGGGAGTGTGTTGAGGTTGGGAGTGTGTTGAGGTTGGGAGTGTGTTGAGGTTGGGAGTGTGTTGAGGTTGGGAGTGTGTTGAGGTTGGGAGTGTGTTGAGGTTGGGAGTGTGTGTGATGAGGTTAGGAGTGTGTGTGTGTTGAGGTTAGGAGAGTGTTGAAGGCTATGAGTGTGTTGAAGCTGGGTGTGTGTTGTGGTTGGTAGTGTGTTGAGGTTGGGAGTGTGTTGTGGTTGGTAGTCTGTTGAGGGTGTAAGTTTGTTGAGGTTAGGAGTGCTTTATGGTTGGAATTGTGTAGTGGTTGATAGTGTGTAGAGGTTGGGATTGTGTAGAGGTTGTGATTGTATAGAGGCTGGGATTGTGTAGAGGTTGGGATTGTGTTGAGGTTGGGATTGTGTTGAGGGTTAGAGTGTGTTGTGGGTTGGAGTGTGTTGAGGTTGGTAGTTTCTTATAGTTGGGAGTGTTTTGAGATTGGTATGTTGTGGTTGATAGTGTGTTGTGGATGGGATTGTGTAGAGATTGGGATTGTGTTGAGGTGGGGATTGTGCTGAAGTTGGGATTGTGGTGAGGGTGGGATTGTGTTGAGGTTGGGAGTGTGTTGAGGTTGGGAGTGTGTTGAGGTTGGGAGTGTGTTGAGGTTGGGAGTGTGTTGAGGTTGGGAGTTTGTTGGGGTTGTTAGTGTGTTGAGGTTGGTAGTGTGTTGAGGTTGTTAGTGTGTTGAGGTTGGTAGTGTGTTGAGGTTATCCGTGTGTTGAGGTAGGGGGGTTGTCGAGGTTGGTAGTGTGTTGAGGTTGGTAGTGTGTTGTGGTAAGAAGTGTCTCGTTGTGTAGTGTGTTGAGGTTGGGAGTGTGTTGAGGTTGGGAGTGTGTTGAGGTTTGGAGTGTGTTGTGGTTGGTAGTGTGTTGAGGTTGGGAGTGTGTTGAGGTTGGGAGTGTGTTGAGGTTGGGAGTGTGTTGAGGTTGGGAGTGTGTTCAGGTTGGGAGTGTGTTCAGGTTGGGAGTGTGTTGAGGTTGGGAGTGTGTTGAGGTTGGGAGTGTTGAGGTTGGGAGTGTTGAGGTTGGGAGTGTTGAGGTTGGTAGTGCGTTGAGGTTGGGAGTGTGTTGAGGTTGGGAGTGTGTTGAGGTTGGGAGTGTGTTGAGGTTGGGAGTGTGTTGAGGTTGGGAGTGTTGAGGTTGGGAGTGTGTTATAGTTGGTAGTGTGATGTAGTTGGTAGTGTGTTGTGGTTGGTAGTGTGTTGAGGTTGAGAGTGTGTTGAAGGGTAGGATTGTGTTGAACTTGGCACTGTGTTGAGGTTTGAAGTATGTTGAAGGCTAGGAGTATGTTGAGGTTGGGATCGAGTGTGTTGAGGTTGGGAGTGTGTTGAGGTTGGGAGTGTGTTGAGGTTGGGAGTGTGTTGAGGTTGGGAGTGTGTTGTTCTTTGGAGTGTGTTGAGGTTGGGAGTTTGTTGAGGTTGGGAGTGTGTTGAAGTTGGGATTGTGTTGAGGGTGGGATTGTGTTGAGGTTGTAACGACCGCTTACCCTCAGGTCAACCTCTTGACCTTGACAAATGGGCGACAGGGGGGGGGGAAGAGGAGAGGGGACGAATGACGGCCAAGGGGAGGGGAGAAGGAAGGAGGGGAGAGGGAAAAGGAAAGGAGGGGAGAAGGGGAGGGAAAAGAGGGGAGAAGGGAGAACCAATGATCTGAGCCCCAGGGGAGAAGGGAGAACCAATGATCTGAGCCCCAGATCATTACAACTCCCCCTCCTCGGAAATTAAGAAATTTGTGTGTAAAGCAAGTTACACACACTTTTCTTATCCAGAAATCCTGCCCTACCCTAACCATTAACTCCAAAAACAACATTTTTAACCCAACACTATTTTCAACCAATGCCTCAAAACAAAAGAAATTATCTAATCCTAACTAATTCCATCCAATACTCCAACAACAATAACGGCACACCCAAAAGGTGCGCCCCAGCATGTATTTATACCTATCAACACAACAGTAATAATACATAAAACATAAGGACAGAGACCGTCCCTATAATCCTGACTGTCCAACTTGGATGCAGCCCCGTACCCTTCCAACTACCTGGAAGACAAAATATCCTATACCTGTCTTGATATAGTAACAAATAACTGGAGAAATCCAAACCTAACAATTACTAACTAGCTAAAATCAGCTGATAGCCTTCAGCTATCCCAGTATTCCACCTGGAATAAAGATCAAACACATCACACAAAACATTAAATAAAAAAAATCAATGTCATTAAAAAAATTTAACAAAATTATAAAATTATATCAACATGGAAGAACACTACCTCTCAGGGACCTAGTGTTCCACTCCACACCTGTGGCAACTGTCCACCACAGCGCATCCCAATCTTAAAATCTAAAGAAAAGACACAGAAATATTTTTATTATTAAAAAAAATTCAATGTCCACAGACATGTCCCTTAACCAACAACAACACTCTGGATATAAGTTCCTCAACTCCTAATATCCCAGAGTTCATATTCAAGTCCACAACAACAGCGGGTGAACACATTTGTCAGACTGTGTACCACACCCTTATCGTTCAGTAAACCACAAAAAAAAAAAATTAAAAAAAATATATATGTATAACTATCAGTATCTAGGATCTAGAAAAATCTAGATAAAGTTCCCCACTGATCAACGTTTCTAGAGACCCTACTAGATGGTTCTCAAACCAGTTCACTCATACAACTTATCTAGAGACAGGGTCATTTTCTAATGTTCACTTTCTAGATTTATTTCTCTATTTCACTAGTTCTAGTTTTCAACATTTAATACTGTTCCAGAGAACTTTCCGAAGGTGTATAGGTGCTTACTATCAGATGGAAAATTAAAAGTTGAACTGTTCCGAGTTACCACAGTTTACTATATTAATAGCCTTCATTTTTATATGAAACTTTTCTATAAATATTTTCTCGTTCGTTCCTGTTGACATTTGGTTGCTGTAGATTCCGGCGACTACCTCATGTTGCTTGAAGATCCTGGTCGTCTGGAAGTTCCATTTCCGGCCTCGGCCAACTACGGACAGTACCGGGGGTCTCGTACTACCCGCACCTGACTTGAGTGACAGCTGACAGCTGGCGGCTGTCAGCTTAGGTGGACCCCGCTAACAGGAACCCGGGTTCACCTCTTCTTATCGCTCCTCCAAACAGTCTTGATGGATTGTTGTTAACCATGGCTGCCACAGTAGAGCACAGCTTCGACGTATCACGATGTCTCGCGTTGGTAGTGAGGTTCGAGTGGCGTTGAAGAGGATGGCATGGTGACAGGACAGGTGGGCCCTGCCTCAGCTCCTGGGCGACGTCATCTACCGGCGTTTACTTGTCATCCCGGTACTACTGGGCCGGTACACCTTCCGTGCAACCCCTCGTGTAGCTGAACTTGGGCCGAGGTACAGGATTGTACCTCATCTGGCGATTCCGCGAGCACTCTGTAGGGGTAGTGCTGTTCGTACCTGAGACCACCGCGTTGCATCTTGGTTTCCACAGACGACGCAACCACAGGTTTTGATAAGAGCTGACAAGTCCTTGCAATTAGCGTTCTTCTTCGTAGACCACTCGTCTTCCACTTCCGGTTTTCCCGCAGTCTTGACTACGCAGCTGGTGGGCGTGGTTGGTGATCTTGAGACAGCTAGCCCACGGTTGTGATGGTGACTGGACTCTGCTCCGTGAAGACAGCATGGCTGGACTGGGACAACCTCGTTAGTGACGCGAGGTGTCGGCCGGGTGACTGTACGCCAGTCACCCCTTCCGGATAACCAATTGACGAGTTACCGGGTACAAGGGGGAGGACTTTATGTAACGTGCCTCAGACCCCGATCTTATCAGCCAGGTGGGTCATCCCCAGACCTGCTGATCTCGATCCTTGGTTCACGTGTGACTGGGAGGCTGGAACTGGTGTACCATCAGACCTGAGAAAGACAGACAACAACAAATGGCGGAAGCATGGATATTACTCTGAGGTATAGGTAGTTGGAAACCCCAGAGCAAGGCAAGTATGCTACCTGAGCCATGTACCTCAGTAAATACACACCAGTGCCTCTACAGGATAATTATTATGAAATTACTAAACCTGACTAGGGGAGATCATTAACAATTTACTGTACAGCTCGCGACCTTGTTACCATGGGGTGACAAGATTGAACTTGACTACTGATGAGATCTGACAGAAGGTCATCCTCATCATCTGACTCAGCACTTGGATCATTAGACAGGTCAGGAATTAGACTTGCTGAAGGCAGCTCTAGTTCCTCCCTCGCGTGATAAGGTTTTAATTTATTAATGTGAATCGTTCTCTCAACTTGGTCTTCAAAAATACCTTTAATAACAAAATTAACCGGACCTTTTCTTTCAATTACCCGGTAAGGGCCCCGCCATCTAGGAGCAAGTTTCCTACTCTGATTGGCAGGAGCCGCCTCATTAACTCTCAACACAAGACTCCCGACTTTCAACTCAAGAGGTCGTACCTTCTTGTCATAATGCTGAGCATAGCGGTCTCGTGCTGTCTTGGAAGCCCTAGCTGCAATTCTCCATGCATTTTTCATCTTATTTAAAACTTCTGATGGGTAGTCGTCCCCATATACAATATTATGTCTGTTAAGCAGACCTGACGGGAAATTACATGAATGACCTGTGAACAGCAAAAGGGGTTGGGTGTTAATGGATTGATGGATGGCAGTGTTCAGAGCCAACTGGACATAGGGGAGTTGTTCGTCCCACGAATTTGCATCATGCTCTGCAAGAATTGCAAGCATATCTTTAACTGACCGGTTCGTCCGTTCTGTCATGCCGTTAGCCTGAGGGTGATAAGCCGTCGTGAATGCTGAAGTGGTTTCTATAATTTTACATACTTCTCTAAAAATATTCCCATTAAATTCCTGACCTCGGTCAGAAACTAACACTTTAGGGGGACCGAATACAGTGACGAACCTATCTAAGAACGCCTTTGCAACAGTTCGTGAATCCTTCTGAGGCAATGCAATCAGTGTGGTGTACCTGGACAGGTGGTCTACCAACACCAATACGTAACGGTTTCCTGAATGACTGTGATGCAGATCAATCAGATCAGCCCCCACCCGATCTAAAGGTTCCAAAATTTCTGGGAATTCTTGCAATGGAGCTTGTACCTTAAGGGTACCTTTCCTCCTTTGACAGTGACCACAGGACTTAACGAAGTTAATGACCTCTGTTAACATACCGGGGAAGAAAAAGAGTGACTTGGCTTTCATGTGAGTTTTAAAAATCCCCGGATGACCTGCAATCTTAGACGAATGTGCGAGTTTCAACGCCGACTTCTTCAACACCTCTGGGATAACCAACTGAAAAACTGCACGATCTTGCTGTCCCTTTACATAAAATAAGACCCCATCCTTCATTTCAAAATCATGAATTGCTAAATTACGTTTCTTCGACGGATATTTTCCTCCCTCCAAAAGTTCAATAATTTCCTTCCACCTTGGTTCGTTCATCTGGAATTCTCGCATTTTCTCACTGGAAATATTTTCAATGTTAAGATTTACGTTAATAGTAGCAATGTTTCTACTCAAAGTGTCTGGTACAACATGTGATGGTCCAGGCTTGTAAAGTATTTGGAATGAGTGAGCAGCTAGTTCATGAGACCAACGTGACATGCGAGGGCACTTAGTTCTTTTCTTAAAAATATGAGTCAAAGCCCTGTGATCTGTATAAATGACAAAGTGTCGTTGGAAAAGATACGGTTCAAAGTACCTGACACTTTCTACCACAGCCAAAGCTTCCCTATCCGTTGCAGAATAGCGGACCTCCGGACCCTTAACCTTCCTGCTGAAATATGCAACTGGGTGAGGAAGATTGTCATTATCACGTTGCATTAAGCACCCACCAATAGCTATGCCACTGGCGTCAGTGTGTACTTCCCACTCCTTATCAAAATCAGGTACTGCCAAGACTGGGGTGGTAATGAGTTGACTTTTTAATTTTGCATAAGCGTTATCATGCTCTGGTTTCCAAACGAATTTAACATTTTTCTTAGTGAGCTCAGTTAACGGTGCTGTTGTACTTGCAAAACCCTCAATGTGGCGACGGAAATATCCGGCTGCCCCCAGAAACCTTCGAACATCCTTTGCTGTCTTAGGTGTTGGCATGTCAGCAATGGCACGACAGGAGTCGGGGTCAGGTCGGATACCATCTGTGCTCACCTGGAATCCCAGAAACTTGAATTTCTGAGATGCCAGAGTGCACTTACTCACGTTAAGTTTGAACCCCGCCTTATCTAACAGTGCCAACGTCTCAGTCAAATCTCGTAAGTGCTCATCAAACGTCCTGGAGTAGATAACCACATCATCCAGGTACGCTAACGAGTGCCTCCCCAAGACTGGACTGAGGATATAATTAATTGCCCTCTGAAATGATGAAGGCGCTGTCTTTAACCCGAAAGGCATCCGCTTGAATTGATAAGTATGAACCCCATCAGAGAAGGCGGTCTTTTCTCTATCTTTCTCAGCAACTGGGATGGCCCAATACGCCGATTTCGCATCCAGAGTGGAAAAGTATTTGGCTGCCCCAAACTGATCTATTATTTCTTGTATCCGTGGCAAAGGATACACATCACCTTTAGTAATTTCGTTTATCTTTCGGTAGTCAACACAAAACCTATAACTACCATCCGGTTTACGTACCAACACTACTGGCGACAACCATGGTGATGTACTAGGCTCTATCACATCCTGTCTCAACATTTTCTGACACTCATCCCTAATTACTTCCTTCGCCCGTTCCGGAAGTCTCCATTGACGGGTGTAAATAGGAGGATGATCACCTGTAGGAATAACATGCTCGATCCTATCCAGAAGCCCGATCTGATCGTCTTCTGTTGCAAACAGTCTCGGGAATTTACGTAAAATCCCTCTCAAAAGTTTCCTATCTGACTGTTGCACATGTTGCAAATCCAGAGCCGAGATTAACTTATCAACTTCTTGAATATTACTACTTTTCCCTGTCTCGGTCTTGTGTTTCCCTTGTGTACTACTTTGTGTAACATTAAGTGCACTACACTGTGCTGTGGTGGCTGGCATCTCCTCCTGGCTTTGATACTGAAAAATTCCTGTATTTTCTACAATTGTAGCCTGAGACACCCTATCACCTGCCCTGAAACGATAGGTTTTGTGCGAGAGATTGACAACTGGAATAAGGGCACCTTTATCAAGCACTGTGATCAAATGATGAGGGATCAACAACCTGTCACATCTCCCAGCCACCTGAAGGGTGGTACCTGGTGCAATGTGACGTCCCACTGATACTTTAATGAACTTAACTGAATGTGGTGGGCAACATTGTTTCACCAAGGCATGTAACCCACATGATTTCTTCTCTGTGTCTGGAAGAGACTTAAACAACAACTTAGGGTAGTGAATGTTGTACTTCTGTTTCTTACTAATGGAAGCAATTACTGGTGCAATTGTGTGGGTAAGCTTCCCCCTTACCCACTTCAAAATTGAGAGTGGCCTGGCCCAAGATATTAATATGTTGACCATTTACTGCTGTTAAATGCTTCCCACAACGCTTAAGGCGTGTCTCTTTAAGTGTGCTGAAGGCTGACTTTTTAATGAGAGTTGCTTGACTTCCGGTGTCCACAAAAACTGTCAATCTCACACCTTCAACCGTCATCTCAAACGTAGGTCTGCCAGCCAACGTGCTGACCTGTTCTGGGTCACCCTTGACCCGTGTGCTCGTGCACACATACCTGTAATGGCCTCGGCCATGACACTTCCAACAAATTTCATCACCAATTTTACGTGTCCCAGAAACCCGCTGGCTACATTCCCCAGCAACTTCTGTAGAGGCGACACTTGGAATGGGGGTAGGGGGGGAAGAGGGGTGGAGGGGAGGTGAGGAGCAAGGTGTAGGATTAATGGAGGGGGTAGGGTGGGTAACAGGAGGGGTTGGTTGGATGGGTTGGGGGGATAGGTGGGAGGGTGAAGGCAGGCCGGGGGTGGGTTGTGGAGGGGGGTTGTAAACAGGGGGTTGTAAGGGTGGGAGTTGCGAGGGAAATGTAGTTTTCCACAATTCTAATAACGCGTCGACAAGGGGTTGGGTGGTATTTGGCTGGGGTTGGTATGGGACTGCCAGGGATTGGGGTGGGCATGGGTTGGCCTGGAGGTAAGGTTGGGGAATGGGGTTGTAGGTAGGGAGGGTTTGAGGTTGGGGGTTGTAGGCAGGGAGGGGTGCTTGGGTAAGGATGGGGTATTGGGGAGGGTGCGTCTGTATACATTGTCCATTCATTGATAAAAACCATTTTCACCCCAAGACGTAACTTCAAGACCCGTCGTCGGATCAGGGTGAACTTTTAACACACGATTCGGTTTCATCCATAACTTCTAGCAAACCACAAAATGTTTCCTAACCTCAATCCTTGGTAAAAATGTTCCGTGTGACCAAACCGGAAGTACCATATATCGCCACCCTTCCTAATCGATTTCTCGAGTCCCAGTGAGGACCGTCGCCCGTTGACCAGGCGATGACAGATGACGGCGGCAGAGTCTCGCTGACAACACTACACCAATGAATGAATTTCTTTAGTCATATTATCCTCTTCTCTCATTCGTAAAATTTATATGCGGACAGATGGAAATACGCAGCCGGCATCGACTACTAATCATCACTTGTGAAACAAACACTGTATACGATGTTGAACAAACTATATATGCGCACTTATAATCTACATAAAAAGGTTACGTTAATTGTCAATCGATCAAACTACTAGAATAAACTTGAAAAAAATGTAATTAATTTCCACTATATTTATTAGACACTCGAAGTGGACTGGTAACGCAAATATAAAAAGAATTACAGTACGACTTTCTTGTCTGTAAATGCAAATCCAATATAAATCTTAGAAAATTGATAATTACCGAATTCTTGAATCAGATATACTGAAATTATACAAGTAATATTTACGCGAAAGGGACTACACTGAATTTACTGTAAATAATTTAGTTTCACCTCTATTTTATTTATCGAAAATAATCAGTCTAGTTCACCAGCGCACAATAAATACAACACTTTACGTTAACTGAATTTCTTAAATTTTTCTTGAAAATCTTAGGCGCACTAGGACTGAACGACGGTAACGTTAATTTAACACTGGCGCGATGTTTATATCTTCAACAATTATTTTTAATTCCGGAACGCCCGACGCTAACAACGGCGCTCGGATATAATTATAAGTATTATTAGTTAAACCAAATTAATGTTAAATTAATTATTTACGTTACTGTATGAACTCGATGTTTACATAGCATACACTTGTTCACCGCCGGTCGCGTTGTAGAATACTGAGAAATATACACTGATAACTGCGACGCTCACAGCTACAGATTCGCGCTGAACCTTAAGTAAAAATTAGTAATTAATTTCCCAAAATTATAATTTAAATACTGGCGCGTAGTTGACTTGTTACTTTAACGGAATGTAACACTCGCTAACCACCTAGACCCGTTGATAAGTATACAAAAATTGAAAGTGCGCTCACTGTCATGAAGCCTAATCCTCAGAAAGTTGTCTCCGCACTAATTCTTAATTAACCAAGTATTTCTTTTCTCAAAATTATAAATTAAATACCGACGTGTAGTTCGCTTATCACTTGAACTAAATATACTACTCGCGAGACACTTAGACACTTGGTTGAGCGCAAACAATTACTGGGCGCTGTCCCACTGGGCGCTGAGTAAAACCGCTAGAAAATTCAGAGTCCCAACGCTAATTCGCTTAAATGACCAAAATTCGACTTTTGGTCTCTCAAAGTTCTCACTCGGATCACTTTAATCGCACACTTGAATTAACACTGACGACCCGATGATCGTATGGCCAGGCACAAAACTAGAATTTATTCCGAAATTGAGATTTTCCAAGCGACTTTGAAAAATATCACAAAAATTTTCCACGATTTCACTGATTTCAGTTCTTTCACTGACTTCACTTTATACACCGCACTTCACTTGAACACAGTAAACCACTCACCTTTTAGTAATTCCCTCAAAGGATTAATACTGCACAATACGAAAACAAAAATTCCAGACTTAAACATGTAAAACAATTACTTAGAAAAATAATAACACTTATATATGAGAATTACGTAAACAAGGGGGAACACTTAACTACCGAAGGGATACTTAACCTGAAAGGGAACTTAACATACAGGGAACTTAATTTAGTACTTAAGGAAATCTCGATTTAACCTATAACCGTCCCGTCCCGGCCCGCCCTGTCGCTTCTCCAAGCCTAGGTAACCACATCCACCTAGATCCCGACAGTACCAAATAATCCTGTCCTTCGCGGTCAACGGTTAGACTAGATAGCGGAACAACCGACGGATCTAACTGTCCGACACCACCGTAATTCCGTTGCTAGAGAATCTACTACACCATCCCTCAGTGACTCTTGGTACCTTCATGGCTGTACCGTAAAAATCTAGCGATTGGGTCGCCTACCACGCCCTCGGGGATAATAATTAGCGTCCTAATACTTCCCCGCCCCGACAATTCGACACCTAGAATTGTTGCTGCGAAAACCACCACGCAGCACCCTTGTCTGTAGTTGCAGAGGGTCGAGAAAAATAATACCCTGTCCAACTACCCAAGGCGGCCTCCACGCTAAACTGCCTGCTTAGCGCATACGCTTACTGTATATACTTGAACTTCCCAGCCCGCACGACCCTAGAATCGCCTACTCTATGCGAATCGCACCACATAGGATTACCGTCGACTCTATCTCATGGGCCCCGGCTGCACCCTCACCACATAACATAACCGAACGGACAGGCGCGTGAGGCTTCAATAATCGTCAAGACATTATTGAAACACCGCTGCTACCATTGTAACGACCGCTTACCCTCAGGTCAACCTCTTGACCTTGACAAATGGGCGACAGGGGGGGGAAGAGGAGAGGGGACGAATGACGGCCAAGGGGAGGGGAGAAGGAAGGAGGGGAGAGGGAAAAGGAAAGGAGGGGAGAAGGGGAGGGAAAAGAGGGGAGAAGGGAGAACCAATGATCTGAGCCCCAGATCATTACAAGGTTGGGAGTGTGTTGAGGTTGGGAGTGTGTTGAGGTTGGGAGTGTGTTGAGGTTGGGAGTGTGTTGAGGTTGGGAGTGTGTTGAGGTTGGGAGTGTGTTGAGGTTGGGAGTGTGTTGAGGTTGGGAGTGTGTTGAGGTTGGGAGTGTGTTGAGGTTGGGCGTGTGTTGGGATTGGGAGTGTGTTGGGGTTGGGAGTGTGTTGGCGTTGGGAGTGTGTTGTGGTTGGGAGTGTGTTGAGTTTGGGAGTGTGTTGAGGTTGGGAGAGTATTGAGGTTGGGAGTGTATTGAGGTTGGGAGTGTGTTGAGGTTGGGAGTTTGTTTAGGTTGGGAGTGTGTTGAGGTTAGGAGTGTGTTGAGGTTGGGAGTGTGTTGAGGTTGGGAGTGTGTTGAGGTTGGGAGTGTGTTGTGGTTGCTGGTGTGTTTAGGTAGGGAGGTTGTGGAGGTTGGTAGTGTGTTGTGGTAGAAAGTGTGCTGTGGTTGGTAGTGTGTTGAGGTTGCGAGTGTGTTGAGGTTGGGAGTGTGTTTAGATTGGGAGTGTGTTGAGGTCGGGAGTGTGTTGAGGTCGGGAGTGTGTTGAGGTCGGGAGTGTGTTGAGGTCGGGAGTGTGTTGAGGTCGGGAGTGTGTTGAGGTCGGGAGTGTGTTGAGATCGGGAGTGTGTTGAGATCGGGAGTGTGTTGAGGTTTGGAGTGTGCTGAGGTTTGGAGTGTGCTGAGTTTTGCAGTGTGTTGAGGTTGGTAGTGTGTTGAGGTTGGTAGCGTGTTGAGGTTGGTAGCGTGTTGAGGTTGGTAGCGTGTTGAGGTTGAGAGTGTGTTGAGGTTGGAAGTGTGTTGAAGTTGGCGGTGTGTTGAGGTTGGCGGTGTGTTGAGGTAGGGGGGTTGTCGAGGTTGGTAGTGTGTTGAGGTTGGTAGTGTGTTGAGGTAAAAAGTGTCTCGTTGTGTAGTGTGTTGAGGTTGGGAGTGTGTTGAGGTTGCGAGTGTGTTGAGGTTGGGAGTGTGTTGAAGTTGGGAGTGTGTTGTGGTTGCTGGTGTGTTTAGGTAGGGAGGTTGTGGAGGTTGGTAGTGTGTTGTGGTAGAAAGTGTGCTGTGGTTGGTAGTGTGTTGAGGTTGCGAGTGTGTTGAGGTTGGGAGTGTGTTTAGATTGGGAGTGTGTTGAGGTCGGGAGTGTGTTGAGGTCGGGAGTGTGTTGAGGTCGGGAGTGTGTTGAGGTCGGGTGTGTGTTGAGGTCGGGAGTGTGTTGAGGTCGGGAGTGTGTTGAGATCGGGAGTGTGTTGAGATCGGGAGTGTGTTGAGGTTTGGAGTGTGCTGAGGTTTGGAGTGTGCTGAGTTTTGCAGTGTGTTGAGGTTGGTAGTGTGTTGAGGTTGGTAGCGTGTTGAGGTTGGTAGCGTGTTGAGGTTGGTAGCGTGTTGAGGTTGAGAGTGTGTTGAGGTTGGAAGTGTGTTGAAGTTGGCGGTGTGTTGAGGTTGGCGGTGTGTTGAGGTAGGGGGGTTGTCGAGGTTGGTAGTGTGTTGAGGTTGGTAGTGTGTTGAGGTAAAAAGTGTCTCGTTGTGTAGTGTGTTGAGGTTGGGAGTGTGTTGAGGTTGCGAGTGTGTTGAGGTTGGGAGTGTGTTGAAGTTGGGAGTGTGTTGAGGTTGGGAGTGTGTTGAGGTTGGGAGTGTGTTGAGGTTGGGAGTGTCTTGAGGTTGGTAGTGTGTTAAGGTTGGGAGTGTGTTGAGGTTGGGAGTGTAGTTAGTTTGAGAGTGTGTTGAGATTATGAGTGTGTTGAGGTTGAGTGTGTGTTGTGGTTGATAGTGTGTAGAGGTTGGGATTGTGTAGAGGTTGGGAGTGTGTCGAGGCTGGGAGTGTGTTGAGGTTGGGAGTGTGTTGAGGTTGGGAGTGTGTTGAGGTTGGGAGTGTGTTGAGTTTGGTACTGTGTTGAGGTTGGGAGTGTGTTGAGGTTGGGAGTGTGTTCAGGTTGGGAGTGTGTTGAGGTTGGTAGTGTGTTCAGGTTGGGAGTGTGTTGAGGTTGGGAGTGTGTTGAGGTTGGGAGTGTGTTGAGGTTGGGAGTGTGTTGAGGTTGGGAGTGTGTTGAGGTTGGGAGTGTGTTGAGGTTGGGAGTGTGTTGTGGTTGGGAGTGTGTTGTGGTTGGGAGTGTGTTGTGGTTGGGAGTGTGTTGAGGTTGGGAGTGTGTTGAGGTTGGGAGTGTGTTGTGGTTGGGAGTGTGTTGTGGTTGGGAGTGTGTTGAGGTTGGGAGTGTGTTGAGGTTGGGAGTGTGTTGAGGTTGGGAGTGTGTTGAGGTTGGGAGTGTGTTGAGGTTGGGAGTGTGTTGAGGATGGTAGTGTGTTGAGGTTGGGAGTGTGTTGAGGTTGGGAGTGTGTTGAGGTTGGGAGTGTGTTGAGGTTGGGAGTGTGTTGAGGTTGGGAGTGTGTTGAGGTTGGGAGTGTGTTGAGGTTGGGAGTGTGTTGAGGTTGGGAGTGTGTTGAGGTTGGGAGTGTGTTGTAGTTGGTAGTGTGTTGTGGTTGGGAGTGTGTTGAGGTTGGGAGTGTGTTTAGATTGGGAGTGTGTTGAGGTCGGGAGTGTGTTGAGGTTGGGAGTGAGTTTAGATTGGGAGTGTGTTGAGGTCGGGAGTGTGTTGAGGTCGGGAGTGTGTTGAGGTCGGGAGTGTGTTGAGATCGGGAGTGTGTTGAGGTTTGGAGTGTGCTGAGGTTTGGAGTGTGCTGAGGTTAGAAGTGTGCTGAGGTTGGTAGTGTTTTGAGGTTGGTAGTGTGTTGAGGTTGGTAGCGTGTTGAGGTTGGTAGCGTGTTGAGGTTGAGAGTGTGTTGAAGGCTAGGAGTATATTGAGGTTGGGATTGTGTTGAGGTTGAAATTGTGTTGAGGTTGGGAATGTGTTGAGGTTGGGAGTGTGTTGAAGTTGGGAGTGTTGAGGTTGGGATTGTGTTGAGGTTGGGATTGAGTTCAGGTTGAGAGTGTGTTGAGGTTGGGAGTGTGTTGAGGTTGGGAGTGTGTTGAGGTTGGCGGTGTGTTGAGGTAAGGGGGTTGTCGAGGTTGGTAGTGTGTTGAGGTTGGTAGTGTGTTGTGGTAAGAAGTGTCTCGTTGTGTAGTGTGTTGAGGTTGGGAGTGTGTTGAGGTTGCGAGCGTGTTGAGGTTGGGAGTGTGTTGAAGTTGGGAGTGTCTTGAGGTTGGTAGTGTGTTGAGGTTGGGAGTGTGTTGAGGTTGGGAGTGTGTTGAGGTTGGGAGTGTGTTGAGGTTGGGAGTGTGTTGAGGTTGGGAGTGTCTTGAGGTTGGTAGTGTGTTGAGGTTGGGAGTGTGTTGAGGTTGAGAATGTGTTGAGGTTGAGAGTGTGTTGAGGTTGGGAGTGTAGTTAGTTTGAGAGTGTGTTGAGATTATGAGTGTGTTGAGGTTGGGAGTGTGTTGAGGTTGGGAGTGTGTTGAGGTTGGGAGTGTGTTGAGGTTGGGAGGTTGTCGAGGTTGGTAGTGTGTTGAGGCTGGTAGTGTGTTGTGGTAGGAAGTGTGTTGAGGTTGAGAGTGTGTTGAGGTTGGGACTGAAGTTAGTTTGAGAGTGTGTTGAGATTATGAGTGTGTTGAGGTTGGGAGTGTGTTGAGTTTGGTACTGTGTTGAGGTTGGGAGTGTGTTGAGGTTGGGAGTGTGTTGAGGTTGGGAGTGTGTTGAGGTTGGTAGTGTGTTGAGGTTGGGAGTGTGTTGAGGTTGGGAGTGTGTTGAGGTTGGGAGTGTGTTGAGGTTGGGAGTGTGTTGAGGTTGGGAGTGTGTTGAGGTTGGGAGTGTGTTGAGGTTGGGAGTGTGTTGTGGTTGGGAGTGTGTTGTGGTTGGGAGTGTGTTGAGTTTGGGAGTGTGTTGAGGTTGGGAGTGTGTTGTGGTTGGGAGTGTGTTGTGGTTGGGAGTGTGTTGAGGTTGGGAGTGTGTTGAGGTTGGGAGTGTGTTGAGGTTGGGAGTGTGTTGAGGTTGGGAGTGTGTTGAGGTTGGGAGTGTGTTGAGGTTGGGAGTGTGTTGAGGATGGTAGTGTGTTGAGGTTGGGAGTGTGTTGAGGTTGGGAGTGTGTTGAGGTTGGGAGTGTGTTGAGGTTGGGAGTGTGTTGAGGTTGGGAGTGTGTTGAGGTTGGGAGTGTGTTGAGGTTGGGAGTGTGTTGTAGTTGGTAGTGTGTTGTGGTTGGGAGTGTGTTGAGGTTGGGAGTGTGTTTAGATTGGGAGTGTGTTGAGGTCGGGAGTGTGTTGAGGTTGGGAGTGAGTTTAGATTGGGAGTGTGTTGAGGTCGGGAGTGTGTTGAGGTCGGGAGTGTGTTGAGGTCGGGAGTGTGTTGAGATCGGGAGTGTGTTGAGGTTTGGAGTGTGCTGAGGTTTGGAGTGTGCTGAGGTTTGGAGTGTGCTGAGGTTAGAAGTGTGCTGAGGTTGGTAGTGTTTTGAGGTTGGTAGTGTGTTGAGGTTGGTAGCGTGTTGAGGTTGGTAGCGTGTTGAGGTTGAGAGTGTGTTGAAGGCTAGGAGTATATTGAGGTTGGGATTGTGTTGAGGTTGAAATTGTGTTGAGGTTGGGAATGTGTTGAGGTTGGGAGTGTGTTGAAGTTGGGAGTGTTGAGGTTGGGATTGTGTTGAGGTTGGGATTGAGTTCAGGTTGAGAGTGTGTTGAGGTTGGGAGTGTGTTGAGGTTGGGAGTGTGTTGAGGTTGGCGGTGTGTTGAGGTAAGGGGGTTGTCGAGGTTGGTAGTGTGTTGAGGTTGGTAGTGTGTTGTGGTAAGAAGTGTCTCGTTGTGTAGTGTGTTGAGGTTGGGAGTGTGTTGAGGTTGCGAGCGTGTTGAGGTTGGGAGTGTGTTGAAGTTGGGAGTGTCTTGAGGTTGGTAGTGTGTTGAGGTTGGGAGTGTGTTGAGGTTGGGAGTGTGTTGAGGTTGGGAGTGTGTTGAGGTTGGGAGTGTCTTGAGGTTGGTAGTGTGTTGAGGTTGGGAGTGTGTTGAGGTTGAGAATGTGTTGAGGTTGAGAGTGTGTTGAGGTTGGGAGTGTAGTTAGTTTGAGAGTGTGTTGAGATTATAAGTGTGTTGAGGTTGGGAGTGTGTTGAGGTTGGGAGTGTGTTGAGGTTGGGAGTGTGTTGAGGTTGGGAGTGTGTTGAGGTTGGGAGTGTGTTGAGGTTGGGAGTGTGTTGAGGTTGGGAGTGTGTTGAGGTTGGGAGTGTGTTGAGGTTGGGAGTGTGTTGAGGTTGGGAGTGTGTTGAGGTTGGGAGTGTGTTGAGGTTGGGAGTGTCTTGAGGTTAGCGGTGTGTTGAGGTAGGGAGGTTGTCGAGGTTGGTAGTGTGTTGAGGCTGGTAGTGTGTTGTGGTAGGAAGTGTGTTGAGGTTGAGAGTGTGTTGAGGTTGGGACTGTAGTTAGTTTGAGAGTGTGTTGAGATTATGAGTGTGTTGAGGTTGGGAGTGTGTTGAGGTTGAGAATGTGTTGAGGTTGAGAGTGTGTTGAGGTTGAGAGTGTAGTTAGTTTGAGAGTGTGTTGAGATTATGAGTGTGTTGAGGTTGGGAGTGTGTTGAGGTTGGGAGTGTGTTGAAGTTGGGAGTGTGTTGAGGTTGGGAGTGTGTTGACGTTGGTAGTGTGTTGAGGTTGGTTGTGTGTTGAGGTTGGTAGTGTGTTGAGGTTGGTAGTGTGTTGAGGTTGGTAGTGTGTTGAGGTTGGGAGTGTGTTGAGGTTGGGAGTGTTTTGAGGTTGGGAGGGTTGAGGTTAGGAGTGTTGAGGTTGGGAGTTCATGAGGTTGGGAGTGTGTTGAGATTGGGAGTGTGTTGGGGTTGGGAGTGTGTTGGGGTTGGGAGTGTGTTGGGATTGGGAGTGTGTTGGGATTGGGAGTGTGTTGAGGTTGGGAGTGTGTTGGGGTTGGGAGTGTTTTGGGGTTGGGAGTGTTTTGGGGTTGGGAATGTGTTTAGGTTGGGAGTGTGTTGAGGTTGGGAGTGTGTTGAGGTTGGGAGTGTGTTGAGGTTGGGAGTGTGTTGTGGTTGGTAGACTGTTGAGGGTATCAGTTTTTCGAGGTAAGGAATGCTTTGAGGTTGGTAGTGTTTAGTGGTTGTTAGTGTGTAGAGGTTGGGATTGTGTAGAGGTTGAAAGTTTATTGTGGTGGGAGTGTGTTGAGGTTGAGAGTGTGTTGTGGTTGATAGTGTGAAGAGGTTGGGATTGTGTAGAGGCTGGGAGTGTATTGAGGTTGGGAGTGTGTTGAGTTTGGTAGTGTGTTGAGGTTGGGAGTGTGTTGTGGTTGGGAGGGTGTTGAGGTTGGGAGTGTGTTGAGGTTGGGAGTGTGTTGAGGTTGGGAGTGTGTTGAGGTTGGGAGTGTGTTGAGGTTGGGAGTGTGTTGAGGTTGGTAGTGTGTTGAGGTTGGGAGTGTGTTGAGGTTGGGAGTGTGTTGAGGTTGGGAGTGTGTTGTGGTTGGGAGTGTGTTAGAGTTTGGGAGTGTGTTGTGGTTGGGAGTGTGTTGTGGTTGGGAGTGTGTTGTGGTTGGGAGTGTGTTGAGGTTGGGAGTGTGTTGAGGTTGGGAGTGTGTTGAGGTTGGGAGCGTGTTGAGGTTGGGAGTGTGTTGTAGTTGGTAGTGTGTTGTGGTTGGGAGTGTGTTGAGGTTGGGAGTGTGTTTAGATTGGGAGTGTGTTGAGGTCGGGAGTGTGTTGAGGTCGGGAGTGTGTTGAGGTTGGGAGTGTGTTGAGGTCGGGAGTGTGTTGAGGTCGGGAGTGTGTTGAGGTCGGGAGTGTGTTGAGGTCGGGAGTGTGTTGAGATCGGGAGTGTGGTGAGGTTTGGAGTGTGCTGAGGTTTGGAGTGTGCTGAGGTTTGGAGTGTGCTGAGGTTTGGAGTGTGCTGAGGTTTGGAGTGTGCTGAGGTTGGTAGTGTTTTGAGGTTGGTAGTGTGTTGAGGTTGGTAGCGTGTTGAGGTTGGTAGCGTGTTGAGGTTGAGAGTGTGTTGAAGGCTAGGAGTATATTGAGGTTGGGATTGTGTTGAGGTTGAAATTGTGTTGAGGTTGGGAATGTGTTGAGGTTGGGAGTGTGTTGAAGTTGGGAGTGTTGAGGTTGGGATTGTGTTGAGGTTGGGATTGAGTTCAGGTTGAGAGTGTGTTGAGGTTGGGAGTGTGTTGAGGTTGGGAGTGTGTTGAGGTTGGCGGTGTGTTGAGGTAAGGGGGTTGTCGAGGTTGGTAGTGTGTTGAGGTTGGTAGTGTGTTGTGTAAGAAGTGTCTCGTTGTGTAGTGTGTTGAGGTTGGGAGTGTGTTGAGGTTGCGAGCGTGTTGAGGTTGGGAGTGTGTTGAAGTTGGGAGTGTGTTGAGGTTGGGAGTGTGTTGAGGTTGGGAGTGTGTTGAGGTTGGGAGTGTGTTGAGGTTGGGAGTGTGTTGAGGTTGGGAGTGTGTTGAGGTTGGGAGTGTGTTGAGGTTGGCAGTGTGTTGAGGTTGGCAGTGTGTTGAGGTTGGGAGTGTGTTGGGGTTGGGAGTGTGTTGGGGTTGGGAGTGTGTTGTGGTCGGGAGTGTGTTGAGTTTGGGAGTGTGTTGAGGTTGGGAGTGTATTGAGGTTGGGAGTGTATTGAGGTTGGGAGTGTGTTGAGGTTGGGAGTTTGTTTAGGTTGGGAGTGTGTTGAGGTTAGGTGTGTGTTGAGGTTGGGAGCCTGTTGAGTTTGGGAGTGTTGAGGTTGGGAGTGTGTTGTGGTTGCTGGTGTGTTGAGGTAGGGAGGTTGTGGAGGTTGGTAGTGTGTTGTGGTAGAAAGTGTGCTGTGGTTGGTAGTGTGTTGAGGTTGCGAGTGTGTTGAGGTTGGGAGTGTGTTTAGATTGGGAGTGTGTTGAGGTCGGGAGTGTGTTGAGGTCGGGAGTGTGTTGAGGTCGGGAGTGTGTTGAGATCGGGAGTGTGTTGAGGTTTGGAGTGTGCTGAGGTTTGGAGTGTGCTGAGGTTTGCAGTGTGTTGAGGTTGGTAGTGTGTTGAGGTTGGTAGTGTGTTGAGGTTGGTAGCGTGTTGAGGTTGAGAGTGTGTTGAAGGCTAGGAGTATATTGAGGTTGGGATTGTGTTGAGGTTAAAATTGTGTTGAGGTTGGGAATGTGTTGAGGATTGAGAGTGTGTTGAGGTTGGGAGTGTGTTGAGGTTGGGAGTGTGTTGAGGTTGGAAGTGGTTGTCGAGGTTGGTAGTGTGTTGAGGCTAGTAGTGTGTTGTGGTAGGAAGTGTGTTGAGGTTGAGAGTGTGTTGAGGTTGGGACTGTAGTTAGTTTGAGAGTGTGTTGAGATTATGAGTGTGTTGAGGTTGGGAGTGTGTTGAGGTTGAGAATGTGTTGAGGTTGAGAGTGTGTTGAGGTTGGGAGTGTAGTTAGTTTGAGAGTGTGTTGAGATTATGAGTGTGTTGAGGTTGGGAGTGTGTTGAGGTTGGGAGTGTGTTGAAGTTGGGAGTGTGTTGAGGTTGGGAGTGTGTTGAGGTTGGTAGTGTGTTGAGGTTGGTTGTGTGTTGAGGTTGGTAGTGTGTTGAGGTTGGTAGTGTGTTGAGGTTGGTAGTGTGTTGAGGTTGGTAGTGTGTTGAGGTTGGTAGTGTGTTGAGGTTGGGAGTGTGTTGAGGTTGGGAGTGTTTTGAGGTTGGGAGGGTTGAGGTTAGGAGTGTTGAGGTTGGGAGTTCATGAGGTTGGCAGTGTGTTGAGATTGGGAGTGTGTTGGGGTTGGGAGTGTGTTGGGGTTGGGAGTGTGTTGGGATTGGGAGTGTGTTGGGATTGGGAGTGTGTTGAGGTTGGGAGTGTGTTGGGGTTGGGAGTGTTTTGGGGTTGGGAGTGTTTTGGGGTTGGGAATGTGTTTAGGTTGGGAGTGTGTTGAGGTTGGGAGTGTGTTGAGGTTGGGAGTGTGTTGAGGTTGGGAGTGTGTTGTGGTTGGTAGACTGTTGAGGGTATCAGTTTTTTGAGGTTAGGAATGCTTTGAGGTTGGTAGTGTTAAGTGGTTGTTAGTGTGTAGAGGTTGGGATTGTGTAGAGGTTGAAAGTTTATTGTGGTGGGAGTGTGTTGAGGTTGGGAGTGTGTTGAGGTTGGGAGTGTGTTGAGGATGGGAGTGTGTTGAGGTTGGGAGTGTGTTGAGGTTGGGAGTGTGTTGACGTTGGGAGTGTGTTGACGTTGGGAGTGTGTTGACGTTGGGAGTGTGTTGAGGTTGGTAGTGTGTTGAGGTTGGTAGTGTGTTGAGGTTGGGAGTGTGTTGAGGTTGGGAGTGTGTTGAGGTTGGGAGTGTGTTGAGGTTGGGAGTGTGTTGAGGTTGGGAGTGTGTTGTAGTTGGTAGTGTGTTGTGGTTGGGAGTGTGTTGAGGTTGGGAGTGTGTTTAGATTGGGAGTGTGTTGAGGTCGGGAGTGTGTTGAGGTTGGGAGTGTGTTTAGATTGGGAGTGTGTTGAGGTCGGGAGTGTGTTGAGGTCGGGAGTGTGTTGAGGTCGGGAGTGTGTTGAGGTCGGGAGTGTGTTGAGATCGGGAGTGTGTTGAGGTTTGGAGTGTGTTGAGGTTTGGAGTGTGCTGAGGTTTGGAGTGTGCTGAGGTTTGGAGTGTGCTGAGGTTTGGAGTGTGCTGAGGTTTGGAGTGTGCTGAGGTTGGTAGTGTGTTGAGGTTGGTAGCGTGTTGAGGTTGGTAGCGTGTTGAGGTTGAGAGTGTGTTGAGGTTGGGAGTGTGTTGAGGTTGGGAGTGTGTTGAAGTTGGGAGTGTTGAGGTTGGGATTGTGTTGAGGTTGGGATTGAGTTCAGGTTGAGAGTGTGTTGAGGTTGGGAGTGTGTTGAGGTTGGGAGTGTGTTGAGGTTGGCGGTGTGTTGAGGTAAGGGGGTTGTCGAGGTTGGTAGTGTGTTGAGGTTGGTAGTGTGTTGTGGTAAGAAGTGTCTCGTTGTGTAGTGTGTTGAGGTTGGGAGTGTGTTGAGGTTGGGAGTGTGTTGAGGTTGGGAGTGTCTTGAGGTTGGTAGTGTGTTGAGGTTGGGAGTGTGTTGAGGTTGGGAGTGTGTTGAGGTTGGGAGTGTGTTGAGGTTGGGAGTGTGTTGAGGTTGGGAGTGTGTTGAGGTTGGTAGTGTGTTGAGGTTGGGAGTGTGTTGAGGTTGAGAATGTGTTGAGGTTGAGAGTGTGTTGAGGTTGGGAGTGTAGTTAGTTTGAGAGTGTGTTGAGATTATGAGTGTGTTGAGGTTGGGAGTGTGTTGAGGTTGGGAGTGTGTTGAGGTTGGGAGTGTGTTGAGGTTGGGAGTGTGTTGAGGTTGGGAGTGTGTTGAGGTTGGGAGTGTGTTGAGGTTGGGAGTGTGTTGAGGTTGGGAGTGTGTTGAGGTTGGGAGTGTCTTGAGGTTGGGAGTGTCTTGAGGTTGGGAGTGTCTTGAGGTTGGGAGTGTCTTGAGGTTGGGAGTGTCTTGAGGTTGGGAGTGTCTTGAGGTTAGCGGTGTGTTGAGGTAGGGAGGTTGTCGAGGTTGGTAGTGTGTTGAGGCTGGTAGTGTGTTGTGGTAGGAAGTGTGTTGAGGTTGAGAGTGTGTTGAGGTTGGGACTGTAGTTAGTTTGAGAGTGTGTTGAGATTATGAGTGTGTTGAGGTTGGGAGTGTGTTGAGGTTGAGAATGTGTTGAGGTTGAGAGTGTGTTGAGGTTGAGAGTGTAGTTAGTTTGAGAGTGTGTTGAGATTATGAGTGTGTTGAGGTTGGGAGTGTGTTGAGGTTGGGAGTGTGTTGAAGTTGGGAGTGTGTTGAGGTTGGGAGTGTGTTGAGGTTGGTAGTGTGTTGAGGTTGGTTGTGTGTTGAGGTTGGTAGTGTGTTGAGGTTGGTAGTGTGTTGAGGTTGGTAGTGTGTTGAGGTTGGGAGTGTGTTGAGGTTGGGAGTGTTTTGAGGTTGGGAGGGTTGAGGTTAGGAGTGTTGAGGTTGGGAGTTCATGAGGTTGGGAGTGTGTTGAGATTGGGAGTGTGTTGGGGTTGGGAGTGTGTTGGGGTTGGGAGTGTGTTGGGATTGGGAGTGTGTTGAGGTTGGGAGTGTTTTGGGGTTGGGAGTGTTTTGGGGTTGGGAATGTGTTTAGGTTGGGAGTGTGTTGAGGTTGGGAGTGTGTTGAGGTTGGGAGTGTGTTGAGGTTGGGAGTGTGTTGTGGTTGGTAGACTGTTGAGGGTATCAGTTTTTCGAGGTAAGGAATGCTTTGAGGTTGGTAGTGTTTAGTGGTTGTTAGTGTGTAGAGGTTGGGATTGTGTAGAGGTTGAAAGTTTATTGTGGTGGGAGTGTGTTGAGGTTGAGAGTGTGTTGTGGTTGATAGTGTGAAGAGGTTGGGATTGTGTAGAGGCTGGGAGTGTGTTGAGGTTGGGAGTGTGTTGAGTTTGGTAGTGTGTTGAGGTTGGGAGTGTGTTGTGGTTGGGAGGGGTGTTGAGGTTGGGAGTGTGTTGAGGTTGGGAGTGTGTTGAGGTTGGGAGTGTGTTGAGGTTGGGAGTGTGTTGAGGTTGGGAGTGTGTTGAGGTTGGTAGTGTGTTGAGGTTGGGAGTGTGTTGAGGTTGGGAGTGTGTTGAGGTTGGGAGTGTGTTGTGGTTGGGAGTGTGTTGTGGTTGGGAGTGTGTTGAGGTTGGGAGTGTGTTGAGGTTGGGAGCGTGTTGAGGTTGGGAGTGTGTTGAGGTTGGGAGTGTGTTGAGGTTGGGAGTGTGTTGTAGTTGGTAGTGTGTTGTGGTTGAGAGTGTGTTGAGGTTGGGAGTGTGTTTAGATTGGGAGTGTGTTGAGGTCGGGAGTGTGTTGAGGTTGGGAGTGTGTTTAGATTGGGAGTGTGTTGAGGTCGGGAGTGTGTTGAGGTCGGGAGTGTGTTGAGGTCGGGAGTGTGTCGAGGTCGGGAGTGTGTTGAGATCGGGAGTGTGGTGAGGTTTGGAGTGTGCTGAGGTTTGGAGTGTGCTGAGGTTTGGAGTGTGCTGAGGTTTGGAGTGTGCTGAGGTTTGGAGTGTGCTGAGGTTGGTAGTGTTTTGAGGTTGGTAGTGTGTTGAGGTTGGTAGCGTGTTGAGGTTGAGAGTGTGTTGAAGGCAAGGAGTATATTGAGGTTGGGATTGTGTTGAGGTTGAAATTGTGTTGAGGTTGGGAATGTGTTGAGGTTGGGAGTGTGTTGAAGTTGGGAGTGTTGAGGTTGGGATTGTGTTGAGGTTGGGATTGAGTTCAGGTTGAGAGTGTGTTGAGGTTGGGAGTGTGTTGAGGTTGGGAGTGTGTTGAGGTTGGCGGTGTGTTGAGGTAAGGGGGTTGTCGAGGTTGGTAGTGTGTTGAGGTTGGTAGTGTGTTGTGGTAAGAAGTGTCTCGTTGTGTAGTGTGTTGAGGTTGGGAGTGTGTTGAGGTTGCGAGCGTGTTGAGGTTGGGAGTGTGTTGAAGTTGGGAGTGTGTTGAGGTTGGGAGTGTGTTGAGGTTGGGAGTGTGTTGAGGTTGGGAGTGTGTTGAGGTTGGGAGTGTGTTGAGGTTGGGAGTGTGTTGAGGTTGGGAGTGTGTTGAGGTTGGGAGTGTGTTGAGGTTGGGAGTGTATTGAGGTTGGGAGTGTGTTGTAGTTGGTAGTGTGTTGTGGTTGAGAGTGTGTTGAGGTTGGGAGTGTGTTGAGGTTGGCAGTGTGTTGAGGTTGGCAGTGTGTTGAGGTTGGGAGTGTGTTGGGGTTGGGAGTGTGTTGGGGTTGGGAGTGTGTTGTGGTTGGGAGTGTGTTGAGTTTGGGAGTGTGTTGAGGTTGGGAGTGTATTGAGGTTGGGAGTGTATTGAGGTTGGGAGTGTGTTGAGGTTGGGAGTTTGTTTAGGTTGGGAGTGTGTTGAGGTTAGGTGTGTGTTGAGGTTGGGAGCGTGTTGAGTTTGGGAGTGTTGAGGTTGGGAGTGTGTTGTGGTTGCTGGTGTGTTGAGGTAGGGAGGTTGTGGAGGTTGGTAGTGTGTTGTGGTAGAAAGTGTGCTGTGGTTGGTAGTGTGTTGAGGTTGCGAGTGTGTTGAGGTTGGGAGTGTGTTTAGATTGGGAGTGTGTTGAGGTCGGGAGTGTGTTGAGGTCGGGAGTGTGTTGAGGTCGGGAGTGTGTTGAGATCGGGAGTGTGTTGAGGTTTGGAGTGTGCTGAGGTTTGGAGTGTGCTGAGGTTTGCAGTGTGTTGAGGTTGGTAGTGTGTTGAGGTTGGTAGTGTGTTGAGGTTGGTAGCGTGTTGAGGTTGAGAGTGTGTTGAAGGCTAGGAGTATATTGAGGTTGGGATTGTGTTGAGGTTAAAATTGTGTTGAGGTTGGGAATGTGTTGAGGATTGAGAGTGTGTTGAGGTTGGGAGTGTGTTGAGGTTGGGAGTGTGTTGAGGTTGGAAGTGGTTGTCGAGGTTGGTAGTGTGTTGAGGCTGGTAGTGTGTTGTGGTAGGAAGTGTGTTGAGGTTGAGAGTGTGTTGAGGTTGGGACTGTAGTTAGTTTGAGAGAGTGTTGAGATTATGAGTGTGTTGAGGTTGGGAGTGTGTTGAGGTTGAGAATGTGTTGAGGTTGAGAGTGTGTTGAGGTTGGGAGTGTAGTTAGTTTGAGAGTGTGTTGAGATTATGAGTGTGTTGAGGTTGGGAGTGTGTTGAGGTTGGGAGTGTGTTGAAGTTGGGAGTGTGTTGAGGTTGGGAGTGTGTTGAGGTTGGTAGTGTGTTGAGGTTGGTTGTGTGTTGAGGTTGGTAGTGTGTTGAGGTTGGTAGTGTGTTGAGGTTGGTAGTGTGTTGAGGTTGGTAGTGTGTTGAGGTTGGTAGTGTGTTGAGGTTGGGAGTGTGTTGAGGTTGGGAGTGTTTTGAGGTTGGGAGGGTTGAGGTTAGGAGTGTTGAGGTTGGGAGTTCATGAGGTTGGCAGTGTGTTGAGATTGGGAGTGTGTTGGGGTTGGGAGTGTGTTGGGGTTGGGAGTGTGTTGGGATTGGGAGTGTGTTGGGATTGGGAGTGTGTTGAGGTTGGGAGTGTGTTGGGGTTGGGAGTGTTTTGGGGTTGGGAGTGTTTTGGGGTTGGGAATGTGTTTAGGTTGGGAGTGTGTTGAGGTTGGGAGTGTGTTGAGGTTGGGAGTGTGTTGAGGTTGGGAGTGTGATGAGGTTGGGAGTGTGTTGTGGTTGGTAGACTGTTGAGGGTATCAGTTTTTCGAGGTAAGGAATGCTTTGAGGTTGGTAGTGTTTAGTGGTTGTTAGTGTGTAGAGGTTGGGATTGTGTAGAGGTTGAAAGTTTATTGTGGTGGGAGTGTGTTGAGGTTGAGAGTGTGTTGTGGTTGATAGTGTGAAGAGGTTGGGATTGTGTAGAGGCTGGGAGTGTGTTGAGGTTGGGAGTGTGTTGAGTTTGGTAGTGTGTTGAGGTTGGGAGTGTGTTGTGGTTGGGAGGGGTGTTGAGGTTGGGAGTGTGTTGAGGTTGGGAGTGTGTTGAGGTTGGGAGTGTGTTGAGGTTGGGAGTGTGTTGAGGTTGGGAGTGTGTTGAGGTTGGTAGTGTGTTGAGGTTGGGAGTGTGTTGAGGTTGGGAGTGTGTTGAGGTTGGGAGTGTGTTGTGGTTGGGAGTGTGTTAGAGTTTGGGAGTGTGTTGTGGTTGGGAGTGTGTTGAGGTTGGGAGTGTGTTGAGGTTGGGAGTGTGTTGAGGTTGGGAGTGTGTTGAGGTTGGGAGTGTGTTGAGGTTGGGAGTGTGTTGTAGTTGGTAGTGTGTTGTGGTTGAGAGTGTGTTGAGGTTGGGAGTGTGTTTAGATTGGGAGTGTGTTGAGGTCGGGAGTGTGTTGAGGTTGGGAGTGTGTTTAGATTGGGAGTGTGTTGAGGTCGGGAGTGTGTTGAGGTCGGGAGTGTGTTGAGGTCGGGAGTGTGTCGAGGTCGGGAGTGTGTTGAGATCGGGAGTGTGGTGAGGTTTGGAGTGTGCTGAGGTTTGGAGTGTGCTGAGGTTTGGAGTGTGCTGAGGTTTGGAGTGTGCTGAGGTTTGGAGTGTGCTGAGGTTGGTAGTGTTTTGAGGTTGGTAGTGTGTTGAGGTTGGTAGCGTGTTGAGGTTGGTAGCGTGTTGAGGTTGAGAGTGTGTTGAAGGCTAGGAGTATATTGAGGTTGGGATTGTGTTGAGGTTGAAATTGTGTTGAGGTTGGGAATGTGTTGAGGTTGGGAGTGTGTTGAAGTTGGGAGTGTTGAGGTTGGGATTGTGTTGAGGTTGGGATTGAGTTCAGGTTGAGAGTGTGTTGAGGTTGGGAGTGTGTTGAGGTTGGGAGTGTGTTGAGGTTGGGAGTGTGTTGATGTTGGCGGTGTGTTGAGGTAAGGGGGTTGTCGAGGTTGGTAGTGTGTTGAGGTTGGTAGTGTGTTGTGGTAAGAAGTGTCTCGTTGTGTAGTGTGTTGAGGTTGGGAGTGTGTTGAGGTTGCGAGCGTGTTGAGGTTGGGAGTGTGTTGAAGTTGGGAGTGTGTTGAGGTTGGGAGTGTGTTGAGGTTGGGAGTGTGTTGAGGTTGGGAGTGTGTTGAGGTTGGGAGTGTGTTGAGGTTGGGAGTGTGTTGAGGTTGGCAGTGTGTTGAGGTTGGCAGTGTGTTGAGGTTGGCAGTGTGTTGAGGTTGGGAGTGTGTTGGGGTTGGGAGTGTGTTGGGGTTGGGAGTGTGTTGTGGTTGGGAGTGTGTTGAGTTTGGGAGTGTGTTGAGGTTGGGAGTGTATTGAGGTTGGGAGTGTATTGAGGTTGGGAGTGTGTTGAGGTTGGGAGTTTGTTTAGGTTGGGAGTGTGTTGAGGTTAGGTGTGTGTTGAGGTTGGGAGCGTGTTGAGTTTGGGAGTGTTGAGGTTGGGAGTGTGTTGTGGTTGCTGGTGTGTTGAGGTAGGGAGGTTGTGGAGGTTGGTAGTGTGTTGTGGTAGAAAGTGTGCTGTGGTTGGTAGTGTGTTGAGGTTGCGAGTGTGTTGAGGTTGGGAGTGTGTTTAGATTGGGAGTGTGTTGAGGTCGGGAGTGTGTTGAGGTCGGGAGTGTGTTGAGGTCGGGAGTGTGTTGAGGTCGGGAGTGTGTTGAGGTTTGGAGTGTGCTGAGGTTTGGAGTGTGCTGAGGTTTGCAGTGTGTTGAGGTTGGTAGTGTGTTGAGGTTGGTAGTGTGTTGAGGTTGGTAGCGTGTTGAGGTTGAGAGTGTGTTGAAGGCTAGGAGTATATTGAGGTTGGGATTGTGTTGAGGTTAAAATTGTGTTGAGGTTGGGAATGTGTTGAGGATTGAGAGTGTGTTGAGGTTGGGAGTGTGTTGAGGTTGGGAGTGTGTTGAGGTTGGAAGTGGTTGTCGAGGTTGGTAGTGTGTTGAGGCTGGTAGTGTGTTGTGGTAGGAAGTGTGTTGAGGTTGAGAGTGTGTTGAGGTTGGGACTGTAGTTAGTTTGAGAGTGTGTTGAGATTATGAGTGTGTTGAGGTTGGGAGTGTATTGAGGTTGAGAATGTGTTGAGGTTGAGAGTGTGTTGAGGTTGGGAGTGTAGTTAGTTTGAGAGTGTGTTGAGATTATGAGTGTGTTGAGGTTGGGAGTGTGTTGAGGTTGGGAGTGTGTTGAAGTTGGGAGTGTGTTGAGGTTGGGAGTGTGTTGAGGTTGGTAGTGTGTTGAGGTTGGTTGTGTGTTGAGGTTGGTAGTGTGTTGAGGTTGGTAGTGTGTTGAGGTTGGTAGTGTGTTGAGGTTGGTAGTGTGTTGAGGTTGGGAGTGTGTTGAGGTTGGGAGTGTTTTGAGGTTGGGAGGGTTGAGGTTAGGAGTGTTGAGGTTGGGAGTTCATGAGGTTGGCAGTGTGTTGAGATTGGGAGTGTGTTGGGGTTGGGAGTGTGTTGGGGTTGGGAGTGTGTTGGGATTGGGAGTGTGTTGGGATTGGGAGTGTGTTGAGGTTGGGAGTGTGTTGGGGTTGGGAGTGTTTTGGGGTTGGGAGTGTTTTGGGGTTGGGAGTGTTTTGGGGTTGGGAATGTGTTTAGGTTGGGAGTGTGTTGAGGTTGGGAGTGTGTTGAGGTTGGGAGTGTGTTGAGGTTGGGAGTGTGTTGTGGTTGGTAGACTGTTGAGGGTATCAGTTTTTTGAGGTTAGGAATGCTTTGAGGTTGGTAGTGTTTAGTGGTTGTTAGTGTGTAGAGGTTGGGATTGTGTAGAGGTTGAAAGTTTATTGTGGTGGGAGTGTGTTGAGGTTGGGAGTGTGTTGAGGTTGGGAGTGTGTTGAGGATGGGAGTGTGTTGAGGTTGGGAGTGTGTTGACGTTGGGAGTGTGTTGACGTTGGGAGTGTGTTGACGTTGGGAGTGTGTTGAGGTTGGTAGTGTGTTGAGGTTGGTAGTGTGTTGAGGTTGGTAGTGTGTTGAGGTTGGTAGTGTGTTGAGGTTGGGAGTGTGTTGAGGTTGGGAGTGTGTTGAGGTTGGGAGTGTGTTGAGGTTGGGAGTGTGTTGAGGTTGGGAGTGTGTTGAGGTTGGGAGTGTGTTGTAGTTGGTAGTGTGTTGTGGTTGGGAGTGTGTTGAGGTTGGGAGTGTGTTTAGATTGGGAGTGTGTTGAGGTCGGGAGTGTGTTGAGGTTGGGAGTGTGTTTAGATTGGGAGTGTGTTGAGGTCGGGAGTGTGTTGAGGTCGGGAGTGTGTTGAGGTCGGGAGTGTGTTGAGATCGGGAGTGTGTTGAGGTTTGGAGTGTGTTGAGGTTTGGAGTGTGCTGAGGTTTGGAGTGTGCTGAGGTTTGGAGTGTGCTGAGGTTTGGAGTGTGCTGAGGTTTGGAGTGTGCTGAGGTTTGGAGTGTGCTGAGGTTGGTAGTGTGTTGAGGTTGGTAGCGTGTTGAGGTTGGTAGCGTGTTGAGGTTGGTAGCGTGTTGAGGTTGGTAGCGTGTTGAGGTTGGGAGTGTGTTGAGGTTGGGAGTGTGTTGAAGTTGGGAGTGTTGAGGTTGGGATTGTGTTGAGGTTGGGATTGAGTTCAGGTTGAGAGTGTGTTGAGGTTGGCGGTGTGTTGAGGTAAGGGGGTTGTCGAGGTTGGAAGTGTGTTGAGGTTGGTAGTGTGTTGTGGTAAGAAGTGTCTCGTTGTGTAGTGTGTTGAGGTTGGGAGTGTGTTGAGGTTGCGAGCGTGTTGAGGTTGGGAGTGTGTTGAAGTTGGGAGTGTGTTGAGGTTGGGAGTGTCTTGAGGTTGGTAGTGTGTTGAGGTTGGGAGTGTGTTGAGGTTGAGAATGTGTTGAGGTTGGGAGTGTGTTGAGGTTGGGAGTGTGTTGAGGTTGGGAGTGTGTTGAGGTTGGGAGTGTGTTGAGGTTGGGAGTGTAGTTAGTTTGAGAGTGTGTTGAGATTATGAGTGTGTTGAGGTTGGGAGTGTGTTGAGGTTGGGAGTGTGTTGAGGTTGGGAGTGTCTTGAGGTTAGCGGTGTGTTGAGGTAGGGAGGTTGTCGAGGTTGGTAGTGTGATGAGGCTGGTAGTGTGTTGTGGTAGGAAGTGTGTTGAGGTTGAGAGAGTGTTGAGGTTGGGACTGTAGTTAGTTTGAGAGTGTGTTGAGATTATGAGTGTGTTGAGGTTGGGAGTGTGTTGAGGTTGAGAATGTGTTGAGGTTGAGAGTGTGTTGAGGTTGGGAGTGTAGTTAGTTTGAGAGTGTGTTGAGATTATGAGTGTGTTGAGGTTGGGAGTGTGTTGAGGTTGGGAGTGTGTTGAAGTTGGGAGTGTGTTGAGGTTGGGAGTGTGTTGAGGTTGGTAGTGTGTTGAGGTTGGTTGTGTGTTGAGGTTGGTAGTGTGTTGAGGTTGGTAGTGTGTTGAGGTTGGTAGTGTGTTGAGGTTGGTAGTGTGTTGAGGTTGGGAGTGTGTTGAGGTTGGGAGTGTGTTGAGGTTGGGAGTGTTTTGAGGTTGGGAGGGTTGAGGTTAGGAGTGTTGAGGTTGGGAGTTCATGAGGTTGGGAGTGTGTTGAGATTGGGAGTGTGTTGGGATTGGGAGTGTGTTGGGGTTGGGAGTGTGTTGGGATTGGGAGTGTGTTGGGATTGGGAGTGTGTTGAGGTTGGGAGTGTGTTGGGGTTGGGAGTGTTTTGGGGTTGGGAGTGTTTTGGGGTTGGGAATGTGTTTAGGTTGGGAGTGTGTTGAGGTTGGGAGTGTGTTGAGGTTGGGAGTGTGTTGAGGTTGGGAGTGTGTTGAGGTTGGGAGTGTGTTGTGGTTGGTAGACTGTTGAGGGTATCAGTTTTTTGAGGTTAGGAATGCTTTGAGGTTGGTAGTGTTTAGTGGTTGTTAGTGTGTAGAGGTTGGGATTGTGTAGAGGTTGAAAGTTTATTGTGGTGGGTGTGTGTTGAGGTTGAGAGTGTGTTGTGGTTGATAGTGTGAAGAGGTTGGGATTGTGTAGAGGCTGGGAGTGTGTTGAGGGCTGGAGTGTGTTGAGTTTGGTAGTGTGTTGAGGTTGGGAGTGTGTTGTGGTTGGGAGTGTGTTGAGGTTGGGAGTGTGTTGAGGTTGGGAGTGTGTTGAGGTTGGGAGTGTGTTGAGGTTGGGAGTGTGTTGAGGTTGGGAGTGTGTTGAGGTTGGTAGTGTGTTGAGGTTGGTAGTGTGTTGAGGTTGGTAGTGTGTTGAGGTTGGGAGTGTGTTGTGGTTGGGAGTGTGTTGTGGTTGGGAGTGTGTTGTGGTTGGGAGTGTGTTGTGGTTGGGAGTGTGTTGTGGTTGGGAGTGTGTTGAGTTTGGGAGTGTGTTGTGGTTGGGAGTGTGTTGTGGTTGGGAGTGTGTTGAGGTTGGGAGTGTGTTGAGGTTGGGAGTGTGTTGAGGTTGGGAGTGAGTTGAGGTTGGGAGTGTGTGTGATGAGGTTAGGAGTGTGTGTGTGTTGAGGTTAGGAGAGTGTTGAAGGCTATGAGTGTGTTGAAGCTGGGTGTGTGTTGTGGTTGGTAGTGTGTTGAGGTTGGGAGTGTGTTGTGGTTGGTAGTCTGTTGAGGGTGTAAGTTTGTTGAGGTTAGGAGTGCTTTATGGTTGGAATTGTGTAGTGGTTGATAGTGTGTAGAGGTTGGGATTGTGTAGAGGTTGTGATTGTATAGAGGCTGGGATTGTGTAGAGGTTGGGATTGTGTTGAGGTTGGGATTGTGTTGAGGATTAGAGTGTGTTGTGGGTTGGAGTGTGTTGAGGTTGGTAGTTTCTTATAGTTGGGAGTGTTTTGAGATTGGTATGTTGTGGTTGATAGTGTGTTGTGGATGGGATTGTGTAGAGATTGGGTTTGTGTTGAGGTGGGGATTGTGCTGAAGTTGGGATTGTGGTGAGGGTGGGATTGTGTTGAGGTTGGGAGTGTGTTGAGGTTGGGAGTGTGTTGAGGTTGGGAGTGTGTTGAGGTTGGGAGTGTGTTGAGGTTGGGAGTGTGTTGAGGTTGGGAGTTTGTTGGGGTTGTTAGTGTGTTGAGGTTGGTAGTGTGTTGAGGTTGGCCGTGTGTTGAGGTAGGGGGGTTGTCGAGGTTGGTAGTGTGTTGAGGTTGGTAGTGTGTTGTGGTAAGAAGTGTCTCGTTGTGTAGTGTGTTGAGGTTGGGAGTGTGTTGAGGTTGGGAGTGTGTTGAGGTTGGGAGTGTGTTGAGGTTGGGAGTGTGTTGAGGTTGGGAGTGTGTTGTGGTTGGGAGTGTGTTGAGGTTGGGAGTGTGTTGAGGTTGGGAGTGTGTTGAGGTTGGGAGTGTGTTGAGGTTGGTAGTGCGTTGAGGTTGGTAGTGCGTTGAGGTTGGCAGTGTGTTGAGGTTGGCAGTGTGTTGAGGTTGGCAGTGTGTTGAGGTTGGCAGTGTGTTGAGGTTGGCAGTGTGTTGAGGTTGGGAGTGTGTTGTAGTTGGTAGTGTGTTGTAGTTGGTAGTGTGTTGTAGTTGGTAGTGTGTTGTGGTTGGTAGTGTGTTGTGGTTGGTAGTGTGCTGTCGTTGGTAACGTGTTGTCGTTGGTAGTGTGTTGAGGTTGAGAGTGTGTTGAAGGCTAGGATTGTGTTGAACTTGGTACTGTGTTGGGGTTTGAAGTGTGTTGAAGGCTAGGGGTGTGTTGAAGTTGGAAGTGTGTTGAGGTTGGTAGTGTATTGTGGTTGGTAGTGTATTGTGGTTGGTAGTGTGTTGAGGATGGTAGTGTGTTGAGGTTGGTAGAGTGTTGAGGTTGGTAGTGTGTTGAGGTTGGTAGTGTGTTGAGGTTGGTAGTGTGTTGAGGTTGGTAGTGTGTTGAGGTTGGTAGTGTGTTGAGGATGGTAGTGTGTTGAGGTTGCTAGAGTGTTGAGGTTGGTAGTGTGTTGAGGTTGGTAGTGTGTTGAGGTTGGTAGTGTGTTGAGGATGGTAGTGTGTTGAGGTTGGTAGAGTGTTGAGGATGGTAGTGTATTGAGGTTGGGAGTGTGTTGAGGTTGGTAGTGTGTTGAGGTTGGTAGTGTGTTGAGGTTGGTAGTGTGTTGTAGTCGGAAGTGTGTTGTGGTTGGTTGTGTGTGGAGGTTGGGAGTGTGTTGAGGTTGGGAGTGTGTTGAGGTTGGGAGTGTGTTGAGGTTGGGAGTGTGTTGAGGTTGGGAGTGTGTTGAGGTTGGGAGTGTGTTGAGGTTGGGAGTGTGTTGTGGTTGGTAGTGTGTTGAGGTTGGGAGTGTGTTGAGGTTGGGAGTGTGTTGAGGTTGGGAGTGTGTTGAGGTTGGGAGTGTGTTGAGGTTGGGAGTGTGTTGAGGTTGAGAGTGTGTTCAGGTTGGGAGTGTGTTGAGGTTGGGAGTGTGTTATAGTTGGTAGTGTGATGTAGTTGGTAGTGTGTTGTGGTTGGTAGTGTGTTGAGGTTGAGAGTGTGTTGAAGGCTAGGATTGTGTTGAACTTGGCACTGTGTTGAGGTTTGAAGTATGTTGAAGGCTAGGAGTATGTTGAGGTTGGGATCGAGTGTGTTGAGGTTGGGAGTGTGTTGAGGTTGGGAGTGTGTTGAGGTTGGGAGTGTGTTGAGGTTGGGAGTGTGTTGTTCTTTGGAGTGTGTTGAGGTTGGAAGTTTGTTGAGGTTGGGAGTGTGTTGAGGGTGGGATTGTGTTGAGGTTGGGAGTGTGTTGAGGTTGGGAGTGTGTTGAGGTTGGGAGTGTGTTGAGGTTGGGAGTGTGTTGAGGTTGGGAGTGTGTTGAGGTTGGGAGTGTGTTGAGGTTGGGAGTGTGTTGAGGTTAGGAGTGTGTTGAGGTTGGGAGTGTGTTGAGGTTGGGAGTGTGTTGAGATTGGGAGTGTGTTAAGGTTGGGCGTGTGTTGGGATTGGGAGTGTGTTGGGGTTGGGAGTGTGTTGGGGTTGGGAGTGTGTTGGGGTTGGGAGTGTGTTGAGTTTGGGAGTGTGTTGAGGTTGGGAGAGTATTGAGGTTGGGAGTGTATTGAGGTTGGGAGTGTGTTGAGGTTGGGAGTTTGTTTAGGTTGGGAGTGTGTTGAGGTTAGGAGTGTGTTGAGGTTGGGAGTGTGTTGAGGTTGGGAGTGTGTTGAGGTTGGGAGTGTGTTGAGGTTGGGAGTGTGTTGTGGTTGGGAGTGTGTTGAGTTTGGGAGTGTGTTGTGGTTGGGAGTGTGTTGTGGTTGGGAGTGTGTTGAGGTTGGGAGTGTGTTGAGGTTGGGAGTGTGTTGAGGTTGGGAGTGTGTTGAGGTTGGGAGTGTGTGTGATGAGGTTAGGAGTGTGTGTGTGTTGAGGTTAGGAGAGTGTTGAAGGCTATGAGTGTGTTGAAGCTGGGTGTGTGTTGTGGTTGGTAGTGTGTTGAGGTTGGGAGTGTGTTGTGGTTGGTAGTCTGTTGAGGGTGTAAGTTTGTTGAGGTTAGGAGTGCTTTATGGTTGGAATTGTGTAGTGGTTGATAGTGTGTAGAGGTTGGGATTGTGTAGAGGTTGTGATTGTATAGAGGCTGGGATTGTGTAGAGGTTGGGATTGTGTTGAGGTTGGGATTGTGTTGAGGGTTAGAGTGTGTTGTGGGTTGGAGTGTGTTGAGGTTGGTAGTTTCTTATAGTTGGGAGTGTTTTGAGATTGGTATGTTGTGGTTGATAGTGTGTTGTGGATGGGATTGTGTAGAGATTGGGATTGTGTTGAGGTGGGGATTGTGCTGAAGTTGGGATTGTGGTGAGGGTGGGATTGTGTTGAGGTTGGGAGTGTGTTGAGGTTGGGAGTGTGTTGAGGTTGGGAGTGTGTTGAGGTTGGGAGTGTGTTGAGGTTGGGAGTTTGTTGGGGTTGTTAGTGTGTTGAGGTTGGTAGTGTGTTGAGGTTGGCCGTGTGTTGAGGTAGGGGGGTTGTCGAGGTTGGTAGTGTGTTGAGGTTGGTAGTGTGTTGTGGTAAGAAGTGTCTCGTTGTGTAGTGTGTTGAGGTTGGGAGTGTGTTGAGGTTGGGAGTGTGTTGAGGTTGGGAGTGTGTTGAGGTTGGGAGTGTGTTGAGGTTGGGAGTGTGTTGTGGTTGGGAGTGTGTTGAGGTTGGGAGTGTGTTGAGGTTGGGAGTGTGTTGAGGTTGGGAGTGCGTTGAGGTTGGTAGTGCGTTGAGGTTGGCAGTGCGTTGAGGTTGGCAGTGTGTTGAGGTTGGCAGTGTGTTGAGGTTGGCAGTGTGTTGAGGTTGGCAGTGTGTTGAGGTTGGCAGTGTGTTGAGGTTGGGAGTGTGTTGTAGTTGGTAGTGTGTTGTAGTTGGTAGTGTGTTGTAGTTGGTAGTGTGTTGTGGTTGGTAGTGTGTTGTGGTTGGTAGTGTGCTGTCGTTGGTAGCGTGTTGTCGTTGGTAGTGTGTTGAGGTTGAGAGTGTGTTGAAGGCTAGGATTGTGTTGAACTTGGTACTGTGTTGGGGTTTGAAGTGTGTTGAAGGCTAGGGGTGTGTTGAAGTTGGGAGTGTGTTGAGGTTGGTAGTGTATTGTGGTTGGTAGTGTATTGTGGTTGGTAGTGTGTTGAGGATGGTAGTGTGTTGAGGTTGGTAGAGTGTTGAGGTTGGTAGTGTGTTGAGGTTGGTAGTGTGTTGAGGTTGGTAGTGTGTTGAGGTTGGTAGTGTGTTGAGGTTGGTAGTGTGTTGAGGATGGTAGTGTGTTGAGGTTGCTAGAGTGTTGAGGTTGGTAGTGTGTTGAGGTTGGTAGTGTGTTGAGGTTGGTAGTGTGTTGAGGATGGTAGTGTGTTGAGGTTGGTAGAGTGTTGAGGATGGTAGTGTGTTGAGGTTGGGAGTGTGTTGAGGTTGGTAGTGTGTTGAGGTTGGTAGTGTGTTGAGGTTGGTAGTGTGTTGTAGTCGGAAGTGTGTTGTGGTTGGTTGTGTGTGGAGGTTGGGAGTGTGTTGAGGTTGGGAGTGTGTTGAGGTTGGGAGTGTGTTGAGGTTGGGAGTGTGTTGAGGTTGGGAGTGTGTTGAGGTTGGGAGTGTGTTGAGGTTGGGAGTGTGTTGTGGTTGGTAGTGTGTTGAGGTTGGGAGTGTGTTGAGGTTGGGAGTGTGTTGAGGTTGGGAGTGTGTTGAGGTTGGGAGTGTGTTGAGGTTGGGAGTGTGTTGAGGTTGGGAGTGTGTTCAGGTTGGGAGTGTGTTGAGGTTGGGAGTGTGTTGAGGTTGGGAGTGTGTTGAGGTTGGGAGTGTGTTCAGGTTGGGAGTGTGTTGAGGTTGGGAGTGTGTTCAGGTTGGGAGTGTGTTGAGGTTGGGAGTGTTGAGGTTCGGAGTGTTGAGGTTGGGAGTGTTGAGGTTGGTAGTGCGTTGAGGTTGGGAGTGTGTTGAGGTTGGGAGTGTGTTGAGGTTGGGAGTGTGTTGAGGTTGGGAGTGTTGAGGTTGGGAGTGTGTTATAGTTGGTAGTGTGATGTAGTTGGTAGTGTGTTGTGGTTGGTAGTGTGTTGAGGTTGAGAGTGTGTTGAAGGCTAGGATTGTGTTGAACTTGGCACTGTGTTGAGGTTTGAAGTATGTTGAAGGCTAGGAGTATGTTGAGGTTGGGATCGAGTGTGTTGAGGTTGGGAGTGTGTTGAGGTTGGGAGTGTGTTGAGGTTGGGAGTGTGTTGAGGTTGGGAGTGTGTTGAGGTTGGGAGTTTGTTGAGGTTGGGAGTGTGTTGAAGTTGGGATTGTGTTGAGGGTGGGATTGTGTTGAGGTTGGGAGTGTGTTGAGGTTGGGAGTGTGTTGAGGTTGGGAGTGTGTTGAGGTTGGGAGTGTGTTGAGGTTGGGAGTGTGTTGAGGTTGGGAGTGTGTTGAGGTTGGGAGTGTGTTGAGGTTGGGAGTGTGTTGAGGTTGGGAGTGTGTTGAGGTTGGGAGTGTGTTGAGGTTGGGAGTGTGTTGAGGTTGGGAGTGTGTTGAGGTTGGGCATGTGTTGGGATTGGGAGTGTGTTGGGGTTGGGAGTGTGTTGTGGTTGGGAGTGTGTTGAGTTTGGGAGTGTGTTGTGGTTGGGAGAGTATTGAGGTTGGGAGTGTATTGAGGTTGGGAGTGTGTTGAGGTTGGGAGTTTGTTTAGGTTGGGAGTGTGTTGAGGTTAGGAGTGTGTTGAGGTTGGGAGTGTGTTGAGGTTGGGAGTGTGTTGAGGTTGGGAGTGTGTTGTGGTTGCTGGTGTGTTTAGGTAGGGAGGTTGAGGAGGTTGGTAGTGTGTTGTGGTAGAAAGTGTGCTGTGGTTGGTAGTGTGTTGAGGTTGGGATTGTGTAGAGGTTGAAAGTTTATTGTGGTGGGAGTGTGTTGAGATTGGGAGTGTGTTGGGATTGGGAGTGTGTTGGGGTTGGGAGTGTGTTGGGATTGGGAGTGTGTTGGGATTGGGAGTGTGTTGGGATTGGGAGTGTGTTGAGGTTGGGAGTGTGTTGGGGTTGGGAGTGTTTTGGGGTTGGGAGTGTGTTTAGGTTGGGAGTGTGTTGAGGTTGGGAGTGTGTTGAGGTTGGGAGTGTGTTGAGGTTGGGAGTGTGTTGAGGTTGGGAGTGTGTTGAGGTTGGTAGTGTGTTGAGGTTGGGAGTGTGTTGAGGTTGGGAGTGTGTTGTGGTTGGGAGTGTGTTGTGGTTGGGAGTGTGTTGTGGTTGGGAGTGTGTTGTGGTTGGGAGTGTGTTGAGTTTGGGAGTGTGTTGTGGTTGGGAGTGTGTTGTGGTTGGGAGTGTGTTGAGGTTGGGAGTGTGTTGAGGTTGGGAGTGTGTTGAGGTTGGGAGTGTGTGTGATGAGGTTAGGAGTGTGTGTGTTGAGGTTAGGAGAGTGTTGAAGGCTATGAGTGTGTTGAAGCTGGGTGTGTGTTGTGGTTGGTAGTGTGTTGAGGTTGGGAGTGTGTTGTGGTTGGTAGTCTGTTGAGGGTGTAAGTTTGTTGAGGTTAGGAGTGCTTTATGGTTGGAATTGTGTAGTGGTTGATAGTGTGTAGAGGTTGGGATTGTGTAGAGGTTGTGATTGTATAGAGGCTGGGATTGTGTAGAGGTTGGGATTGTGTTGAGGTTGGGATTGTGTTGAGGATTAGAGTGTGTTGTGGGTTGGAGTGTGTTGAGGTTGGTAGTTTCTTATAGTTGGGAGTGTTTTGAGATTGGTATGTTGTGGTTGATAGTGTGTTGTGGATGGGATTGTGTAGAGATTGGGATTGTGTTGAGGTGGGGATTGTGCTGAAGTTGGGATTGTGGTGAGGGTGGGATTGTGTTGAGGTTGGGAGTGTGTTGAGGTTGGGAGTGTGTTGAGGTTGGGAGTGTGTTGAGGTTGGGAGTTTGTTGGGGTTGTTAGTGTGTTGAGGTTGGTAGTGTGTTGAGGTTGGCCGTGTGTTGAGGTAGGGGGGTTGTCGAGGTTGGTAGTGTGTTGAGGTTGGTAGTGTGTTGTGGTAAGAAGTGTCTCGTTGTGTAGTGTGTTGAGGTTGGGAGTGTGTTGAGGTTGGGAGTGTGTTGAGGTTGGGAGTGTGTTGAGGTTGGGAGTGTGTTGAGGTTGTGAGTGTGTTGTGGTTGGGAGTGTGTTGAGGTTGGGAGTGTGTTGAGGTTGGGAGTGTGTTGAGGTTGGGAGTGTGTTGAGGTTGGCAGTGTGTTGAGGTTGGCAGTGTGTTGAGGTTGGCAGTGTGTTGAGGTTGGGAGTGTGTTGTAGTTGGTAGTGTGTTGTAGTTGGTAGTGTGTTGTAGTTGGTAGTGTGTTGTGGTTGGTAGTGTGTTGTGGTTGGTAGTGTGCTGTCGTTGGTAGCGTGTTGTCGTTGGTAGTGTGTTGAGGTTGAGAGTGTGTTGAAGGCTAGGATTGTGTTGAACTTGGTACTGTGTTGGGGTTTGAAGTGTGTTGAAGGCTAGGGGTGTGTTGAAGTTGGGAGTGTGTTGAGGTTGGTAGTGTATTGTGGTTGGTAGTGTATTGTGGTTGGTAGTGTGTTGAGGATGGTAGTGTGTTGAGGTTGGTAGAGTGTTGAGGTTGGTAGTGTGTTGAGGTTGGTAGTGTGTTGAGGTTGGTAGTGTGTTGAGGTTGGTAGTGTGTTGAGGTTGGTAGTGTGTTGAGGTTGTTAGTGTGTTGAGGATGGTAGTGTGTTGAGGTTGGTAGAGTGTTGAGGTTGGTAGTGTGTTGAGGTTGGTAGTGTGTTGAGGATGGTAGTGTGTTGAGGTTGGTAGAGTGTTGAGGATGGTAGTGTGTTGAGGTTGGTAGAGTGTTGAGGTTGGTAGAGTGTTGAAGTTGGTAGTGTGTTGAGGTTGGTAGTGTGTTGAGGTTGGTAGTGTGTTGAGGTTGGTAGTGTGTTGAGGTTGGTAGTGTGTTGTAGTTGGAAGTGTGTTGTGGTTGGTTGTGTGTGGAGGTTGGGAGTGTGTTGAGGTTGGGAGTGTGTTGAGGTTGGGAGTGTGTTGAGGTTGGGAGTGTGTTGAGGTTGGGAGTGTGTTGAGGTGTGGAGTGTGTTGAGGTGTGGAGTGTGTTGAGGTTGGGAGTGTGTTGAGGTTGGGAGTGTGTTGTGGTTGGTAGTGTGTTGAGGTTGGGAGTGTGTTGAGGTTGGGAGTGTGTTGAGGTTGGGAGTGTGTTGAGGTTGGGAGTGTGTTGAGGTTGGGAGTGTGTTGTTCTTTGGAGTGTGTTGAGGTTGGGAGTTTGTTGAGGTTGGGAGTGTGTTGAAGTTGGGATTGTGTTGAGGGTGGGATTGTGTTGAGGTTGGGAGTGTGTTGAGGTTGGGAGTGTGTTGAGGTTGGGAGTGTGTTGAGGTTGGGAGTGTGTTGAGGTTGGGAGTGTGTTGAGGTTGGGAGTGTGTTGAGGTTGGGAGTGTGTTGAGGTTGGGAGTGTGTTGAGGTTGGGAGTGTGTTGAGGTTGGGAGTGTGTTGAGGTTGGGAGTGTGTTGAGGTTGGGCGTGTGTTGGGGTTGGGAGTGTGTTGGGGTTGGGAGTGTGTTGGGGTTGGGAGTGTGTTGTGGTTGGGAGTGTGTTGAGTTTGGGAGTGTGTTGAGGTTGGGAGAGTATTGAGGTTGGGAGTGTATTGAGGTTGGGAGTGTGTTGAGGTTGGGAGTGTGTTGAGGTTGGGAGTGTGTTGAGGTTGGGAGTGTGTTGAGGTTGGGAGTGTGTTGAGGTTGGGAGTGTGTTGAGGTTGGGAGTGTGTTGTGGTTGCTGGTGTGTTTAGGTAGGGAGGTTGAGGAGGTTGGTAGTGTGTTGTGGTATAAAGTGTGCTGTGGTTGGTAGTGTGTTGAGGTTGCGAGTGTGTTGAGGTTGGGAGTGTGTTTAGATTGGGAGTGTGTTGAGGTCGGGAGTGTGTTGAGGTCGGGAGTGTGTTGAGGTCGGGAGTGTGTTGAGGTCGGGAGTGTGTTGAGGTCGGGAGTGTGTTGAGATCGGGAGTGTGTTGAGATCGGGAGTGTGTTGAGGTTTGGAGTGTGCTGAGGTTTGGAGTGTGCTGAGGTTTGCAGTGTGTTGAGGTTGGTAGTGTGTTGAGGTTGGTAGCGTGTTGAGGTTGGTAGCGTGTTGAGGTTGAGAGTGTGTTGAGGTAGGAAGTGTGTTGAGGTTGGCGGTGTGTTGAGGTTGGCGGTGTGTTGAGGTAAGGGGGTTGTCGAGGTTGGTAGTGTGTTGAGGTTGGTAGTGTGTTGAGGTAAGAAGTGTCTCGTTGTGTAGTGTGTTGAGGTTGGGAGTGTGTTGAGGTTGCGAGTGTGTTGAGGTTGGGAGTGTGTTGAAGTTGGGAGTGTGTTGAGGTTGGGAGTGTGTTGAGGTTGGGAGTGTGTTGAGGTTGGGAGTGTTTTGAGGTTGGGAGGGTTGAGGTTAGGAGTGTTGAGGTTGGGAGTTCATGAGGTTGGGAGTGTGTTGAGATTGGGAGTGTGTTGGGATTGGGAGTGTGTTGGGGTTGGGAGTGTGTTGAGATTGGGAGTGTGTTGGGATTGGGAGTGTGTTGGGGTTGGGAGTGTGTTGGGATTGGGAGTGTGTTGGGATTGGGAGTGTGTTGAGGTTGGGAGTGTGTTGGGGTTGGGAGTGTTTTGGGGTTGGGAGTGTTTTGTGGTTGGGAATGTGTTTAGGTTGGGAGTGTGTTGAGGTTGGGAGTGTGTTGAGGTTGGGAGTGTGTTGAGGTTGGGAGTGTGTTGAGGTTGGGAGTGTGTTGTGGTTGGTAGACTGTTGAGGGTATCAGTTTTTTGAGGTTAGGAATGCTTTGAGGTTGGTAGTGTTTAGTGGTTGTTAGTGTGTAGAGGTTGGGATTGTGTAGAGGTTGAAAGTTTATTGTGGTGGGAGTGTGTTGAGGTTGAGAGTGTGTTGTGGTTGATAGTGTGAAGAGGTTGGGATTGTGTAGAGGCTGGGAGTGTGTTGAGGGCTGGAGTGTGTTGAGTTTGGTAGTGTGTTGAGGTTGGGAGTGTGTTGTGGTTGGGAGTGTGTTGAGGTTGGGAGTGTGTTGAGGTTGGGAGTGTGTTGAGGTTGGGAGTGTGTTGAGGTTGGGAGTGTGTTGAGGTTGGTAGTGTGTTGAGGTTGGGAGTGTGTTGAGGTTGGGAGTGTGTTGAGGTTGGGAGTGTGTTGTGGTTGGGAGTGTGTTGTGGTTGGGAGTGTGTTGTGGTTGGGAGTGTGTTGAGTTTGGGAGTGTGTTGTGGTTGGGAGTGTGTTGTGGTTGGGAGTGTGTTGAGGTTGGGAGTGTGTTGAGGTTGGGAGTGTGTTGAGGTTGGGAGTGTGTTGAGGTTGGGAATGTGTGTGATGAGGTTGGGAATGTGTGTGATGAGGTTAGGAGTGTGTGTGTTGAGGTTAGGAGAGTGTTGAAGGTTATGAGTGTGTTGAAGCTGGGTGTGTGTTGTGGTTGGTAGTGTGTTGAGGTTGGGAGTGTGTTGTGGTTGGTAGTCTGTTGAGGGTGTAAGTTTGTTGAGGTTAGGAGTGCTTTATGGTTGGAATTGTGTAGTGGTTGATTGTGTGTAGAGGTTGGGATTGTGTAGAGGTTGTGATTGTATAGAGGCTGGGATTGTGTAGAGGTTGGGATTGTGTTGAGGTTGGGATTGTGTTGAGGATTAGAGTGTGTTGTGGGTTGGAGTGTGTTGAGGTTGGTAGTTTCTTATAGTTGGGAGTGTTTTGAGATTGGTATGTTGTGGTTGATAGTGTGTTGTGGTTGGGATTGTGTAGAGATTGGGATTGTGTTGAGGTGGGGATTGTGCTGAAGTTGGGATTGTGGTGAGGGTGGGATTGTGTTGAGGTTGGGAGTGTGTTGAGGTTGGGAGTGTGTTGAGGTTGGGAGTGTGTTAAGGTTGGGAGTGTGTTGAGGTTGGGAGTTTGTTGGGGTTGTTAGTGTGTTGAGGTTGGTAGTGTGTTGAGGTTGGCCGTGTGTTGAGGTAGGGGGGTTGTCGAGGTTGGTAGTGTGTTGAGGTTGGTAGTGTGTTGTGGTAAGAAGTGTCTCGTTGTGTAGTGTGTTGAGGTTGGGAGTGTGTTGAGGTTGGGAGTGTGTTGAGGTTGGGAGTGTGTTGAGGTTGGGAGTGTGTTGAGGTTGGGAGTGTGTTGAGGTTGGGAGTGTGTTGTGGTTGGGAGTGTGTTGTGGTTGGGAGTGTGTTGAGGTTGGGAGTGTGTTGAGGTTGGGAGTGTGTTGAGGTTGGTAGTGCGTTGAGGTTGGTAGTGCGTTGAGGTTGGCAGTGTGTTGAGGTTGGCAGTGTGTTGAGGTTGGCAGTGTGTTGAGGTTGGCAGTGTGTTGAGGTTGGGAGTGTGTTGTAGTTGGTAGTGTGTTGTAGTTGGTAGTGTGTTGTAGTTGGTAGTGTGTTGTGGTTGGTAGTGTGTTGAGGTTGAGAGTGTGTTGAAGGCTAGGATTGTGTTGAACTTGGTACTGTGTTGGGGTTTGAAGTGTGTTGAAGGCTAGGGGTGTGTTGAAGTTGGGAGTGTGTTGAGGTTGGTAGTGTATTGTGGTTGGTAGTGTATTGTGGTTGGTAGTGTGTTGAGGATGGTAGTGTGTTGAGGTTGGTAGAGTGTTGAGGTTGGTAGTGTGTTGAGGTTGGTAGTGTGTTGAGGTTGGTAGTGTGTTGAGGTTGGTAGTGTGTTGAGGTTGGTAGTGTGTTGAGGATGGTAGTGTGTTGAGGTTGGTAGAGTGTTGAGGTTGGTAGTGTGTTGAGGTTGGTAGTGTGTTGAGGATGGTAGTGTGTTGAGGATGGTAGTGTGTTGAGGTTGGTAGAGTGTTGAGGATGGTAGTGTGTTGAGGTTGGTAGAGTGTTGAGGTTGGTAGAGTGTTGAAGTTGGTAGTGTGTTGAGGTTGGTAGTGTGTTGAGGTTGGTAGTGTGTTGAGGTTGGTAGTGTGTTGAGGTTGGTAGTGTGTTGTAGTTGGTTGTGTGTGGAGGTTGGGAGTGTGTTGAGGTTGGGAGTGTGTTGAGGTTGGGAGTGTGTTGAGGTTGGGAGTGTGTTGAGGTTGGGAGTGTGTTGAGGTGTGGAGTGTGTTGAGGTGTGGAGTGTGTTGAGGTTGGGAGTGTGTTGAGGTTGGGAGTGTGTTGTGGTTGGTAGTGTGTTGAGGTTGGGAGTGTGTTGAGGTTGGGAGTGTGTTGAGGTTGGGAGTGTGCTGAGGTTGGGAGTGTGTTGAGGTTGGGAGTGTGTTCAGGTTGGGAGTGTGTTCAGGTTGGGAGTGTGTTGAGGTTGGGAGTGTGTTGAGGTTGGGAGTGTGTTGAGGTTGGGAGTGTGTTGAGGTTGGGAGTGTTGAGGTTGGGAGTGTTGAGGTTGGGAGTGTTGAGGTTGGGAGTGTTGAGGTTGGTAGTGCGTTGAGGTTGGGAGTGTGTTGAGGTTGGGAGTGTGTTGAGGTTGGGAGTGTGTTGAGGTTGGGAGTGTGTTGAGGTTGGGAGTGTTGAGGTTGGGAGTGTGTTATAGTTGGTAGTGTGATGTAGTTGGTAGTGTGTTGTGGTTGGTAGTGTGTTGAGGTTGAGAGTGTGTTGAAGGCTAGGATTGTGTAGAACTTGGCACTGTGTTGAGGTTTGAAGTATGTTGAAGGCTAGGAGTATGTTGAGGTTGGGATCGAGTGTGTTGAGGTTGGGAGTGTGTTGAGGTTGGGAGTGTGTTGAGGTTGGGAGTGTGTTGTTCTTTGGAGTGTGTTGAGGTTGGGTGTTTGTTGAGGTTGGGAGTGTGTTGAAGTTGGGATTGTGTTGAGGGTGGGATTGTGTTGAGGTTGGGAGTGTGTTGAGGTTGGGAGTGTGTTGAGGTTGGGAGTGTGTTGAGGTTGGAAGTGTGTTGAGGTTGGGAGTGTGTTGAGGTTGGGAGTGTGTTGAGGTTGGGAGTGTGTTGAGGTTGGGAGTGTGTTGAGGTTGGGAGTGTGTTGAGGTTGGGAGTGTGTTGAGGTTGGGAGTGTGTTGAGGTTGGGAGTGTGTTGAGGTTGGGAGTGTGTTGAGGTTGGGCGTGTGTTGGGATTGGGAGTGTGTTGGGGTTGGGAGTGTGTTGGGGTTGGGAGTGTGTTGTGGTTGGGAGTGTGTTGAGTTTGGGAGTGTGTTGAGGTTGGGAGAGTATTGAGGTTGGGAGTGTATTGAGGTTGGGAGTGTGTTGAGGTTGGGAGTTTGTTTAGGTTGGGAGTGTGTTGAGGTTAGAAGTGTGTTGAGGTTGGGAGTGTGTTGAGGTTGGGAGTGTGTTGAGGTTGGGAGTGTGTTGTGGTTGCTGGTGTGTTTAGGTAGGGAGGTTGTGGAGGTTGGTAGTGTGTTGTGGTAGAAAGTGTGCTGTGGTTGGTAGTGTGTTGAGGTTGCGAGTGTGTTGAGGTTGGGAGTGTGTTTAGATTGGGAGTGTGTTGAGGTCGGGAGTGTGTTGAGGTCGGGAGTGTGTTGAGGTCGGGAGTGTGTTGAGGTCGGGAGTGTGTTGAGGTCGGGAGTGTGTTGAGGTCGGGAGTGTGTTGAGGTCGGGAGTGTGTTGAGGTCGGGAGTGTGTTGAGATCGGGAGTGTGTTGAGATCGGGAGTGTGTTGAGGTTTGGAGTGTGCTGAGGTTTGGAGTGTGCTGAGGTTTGCAGTGTGTTGAGGTTGGTAGTGTGTTGAGGTTGGTAGCGTGTTGAGGTTGAGAGTGTGTTGAGGTTGGAAGTGTGTTGAGGTTGGCGGTGTGTTGAGGTTGGCGGTGTGTTGAGGTAGGGGGGTTGTCGAGGTTGGTAGTGTGTTGAGGTTGGTAGTGTGTTGAGGTAAGAAGTGTCTCGTTGTGTAGTGTGTTGAGGTTGGGAGTGTGTTGAGGTTGGGAGTGTGTTGAAGTTGGGAGTGTGTTGAGGTTGGGAGTGTGTTGAGGTTGGGAGTGTGTTGAGGTTGGGAGTGTGTTGAGGTTGGTAGTGTGTTAAGGTTGGGAGTGTGTTGAGGTTGGGAGTGTAGTTAGTTTGAGAGTGTGTTGAGATTATGAGTGTGTTGAGGTTGAGTGTGTGTTGTGGTTGATAGTGTGTAGAGGTTGGGAGTGTGTTGAAGTTGGGAGTGTGTTGAGGTTGGGAGTGTGTTGAGGTTGCGAGTGTGTTGAGGTTGGGAGTGTGTTGAAGTTGGGAGTGTGTTGAGGTTGGGAGTGTGTTGAGGTTGGGCGTGTGTTGGGATTGGGAGTGTGTTGGGGTTGGGAGTGTGTTGGGGTTGGGAGTGTGTTGTGGTAGGGAGTGTGTTGAGTTTGGGAGTGTGTTGAGGTTGGGAGAGTATTGAGGTTGGGAGTGTATTGAGGTTGGGAGTGTGTTGAGGTTGGGAGTTTGTTTAGGTTGGGAGTGTGTTGAGGTTAGGAGTGTGTTGAGGTTGGGAGTGTGTTGAGGTTGGGAGTGTGTTGAGGTTGGGAGTGTGTTGTGGTTGCTGGTGTGTTTAGGTAGGGAGGTTGTGGAGGTTGGTAGTGTGTTGTGGTAGAAAGTGTGCTGTGGTTGGTAGTGTGTTGAGGTTGCGAGTGTGTTGAGGTTGGGAGTGTGTTTAGATTGGGAGTGTGTTGAGGTCGGGAGTGTGTTGAGGTCGGGAGTGTGTTGAGGTCGGGAGTGTGTTGAGGTCGGGAGTGTGTTGAGGTCGGGAGTGTGTTGAGGTTGGGAGTGTGTTGAGGTTGGGAGTGTGTTGAGGTTGGGAGTGTGTTATAGTTGGTAGTGTGATGTAGTTGGTAGTGTGTTGTGGTTGGTAGTGTGTTGAGGTTGAGAGTGTGTTGAAGGCTAGGATTGTGTTGAACTTGGCACTGTGTTGAGGTTTGAAGTATGTTGAAGGCTAGGAGTATGTTGAGGTTGGGATCGAGTGTGTTGAGGTTGGGAGTGTGTTGAGGTTGGGAGTGTGTTGAGGTTGGGAGTGTGTTGTTCTTTGGAGTGTGTTGAGGTTGGGAGTGTGTTGAGGTTGGGAGTTTGTTGAGGGTGGGAGTGTGTTGAAGTTGGGATTGTGTTGAGGTTGGGAATGTGTTGAGGTTGGGAGTGTGTTGAGGTTGGGAGTGTGTTGAGGTTGGGAGTGTGTTGAGGTTGGGAGTGTGTTGAGGTTGGGAGTGTGTTGTGGTTGCTGGTGTGTTTAGGTAGGGAGGTTGTGGAGGTTGGTAGTGTGTTGTGGTAGAAAGTGTGCTGTGGTTGGTAGTGTGTTGAGGTTGGGAGTGTGTTTAGATTGGGAGTGTGTTGAGGTCGGGAGTGTGTTGAGGTCGGGAGTGTGTTGAGGTCGGGAGTGTGTTGAGGTCGGGAGTGTGTTGAGGTCGGGAGTGTGTTGAGGTTTGGAGTGTGCTGAGGTTTGGAGTGTGCTGAGGTTTGCAGTGTGTTGAGGTTGGTAGTGTGTTGAGGTTGGTAGCGTGTTGAGGTTGGTAGCGTGTTGAGGTTGAGAGTGTGTTGAAGGCTAGGAGTATATTGAGGTTGGGATTGTGTTGAGGTTAAAATTGTGTTGAGGTTGGGAATGTGTTGAGGTTGAGAGTGTGTTGAGGTTGGGAGTGTGTTGAGGTTGGGAGTGTGTTGAGGTTGGGAGTGTGTTGAGGTTGGAAGTGTGTTGAGGTTGGCGGTGTGTTGAGGTAGGGGGGTTGTCGAGGTTGGTAGTGTGTTGAGGTTGGTAGTGTGTTGAGGTTGCGAGTGTGTTAAGGTTGGGAGTGTAGTTAGTTTGAGAGTGTGTTGAGATTATGAGTGTGTTGAGGTTGAGTGTGTGTTGTGGTTGTTAGTGTGTAGAGGTTGGGATTGTGTAGAGGTTGGGAGTGTGTCGAGGCTGGGAGTGTGTTGAGGTTGGGAGTGTGTTGAGGTTGGGAGTGTGTTGAGGTTGGGAGTGTGTTGAGGTTGGGAGTGTGTTGAGGTTGGGAGTGTGTTGAGGTTGGGAGTGTGTTGAGGTTGGAAGTGTGTTGAGGTTGGGAGTGTGTTGTGGTTGGGAGTGTGTTGAGTTTGGGAGTGTGTTGAGGTTGGGAGTGTGTTGTGGTTGGGAGTGTGTTGTGGTTGGGAGTGTGTTGAGGTTGTGAGTGTGTTGAGGTTGGGAGTGTGTTGAGGTTGGGATTGTGTTGAGGTTGGTAGTGTGTTGAGGTTGGGAGTGTGTTGAGGTTGGGAGTGTGTTGAGGTTGGGAGTGTGTTGAGGTTGGGAGTGTGTTGAGGTTGGGAGTGTGTTGAGGTTGGGAGTGTGTTGAGGTTGGGAGTGTGTTGAGGTCGGGAGTGTGTTGAGATCGGGAGTGTGCTGAGGTTTGGAGTGTGCTGAGGTTTGGAGTGTGCTGAGGTTTGGAGTGTGCTGAGGTTTGGAGTGTGCTGAGGTTTGGAGTGTGCTGAGGTTTGGAGTGTGCTGAGGTTTGGAGTGTGCTGAGGTTTGGAGTGTGCTGAGGTTGGTAGTGTGTTGAGGTTGGTAGTGTGTTGAGGTTGGTAGCGTGTTGAGGTTGGTAGCGTGTTGAGGTTGAGAGTGTGTTGAAGGCTAGGAGTATATTGAGGTTGGGATTGTGTTGAGGTTGAAATTGTGTTGAGGTTGGGAATGTGTTGAGGTTGGGAGTGTGTTGAAGTTGGGAGTGTTGAGGTTGGGATTGTGTTGAGGTTGGGATTGAGTTCAGGTTGAGAGTGTGTTGAGGTTGGGAGTGTGTTGAGGTTGGGAATGTGTTGAGGTTGGCGGTGTGTTGAGGTAAGGGGGTTGTCGAGGTTGGTAGTGTGTTGAGGTTGGTAGTGTGTTGTGGTAAGAAGTGTCTCGTTGTGTAGTGTGTTGAGGTTGGGAGTGTGTTGAGGTTGCGAGCGTGTTGAGGTTGGGAGTGTGTTGAAGTTGGGAGTGTGTTGAGGTTGGGAGTGTGTTGAGGTTGGGAGTGTGTTGAGGTTGGGAGTGTCTTGAGGTTGGTAGTGTGTTGAGGTTGGGAGTGTGTTGAGGTTGAGAATGTGTTGAGGTTGAGTGTGTGTTGAGGTTGGGAGTGTAGTTAGTTTGAGAGTGTGTTGAGATTATGAGTGTGTTGAGGTTGGGAGTGTGTTGAGGTTGGGAGTGTGTTGAGGTTGGGAGTGTCTTGAGGTTGGGAGTGTCTTGAGGTTGGGAGTGTCTTGAGGTTGGGACTGTCTTGAGGTTAGCGGTGTGTTGAGGTAGGGAGGTTGTCGAGGTTGGTAGTGTGTTGAGGCTGGTAGTGTGTTGTGGTAGGAAGTGTGTTGAGGTTGAGTGTGTGTTGAGGTTGGGACTGTAGTTAGTTTGAGAGTGTGTTGAGATTATGAGTGTGTTGAGGTTGGGAGTGTGTTGAGGTTGAGAATGTGTTGAGGTTGAGAGTGTAGTTAGTTTGAGAGTGTGTTGAGGTTGGGAGTGTGTTGAGGTTGGGAGTGTGTTGAAGTTGGGAGTGTGTTGAGGTTGGGAGTGTGTTGAGGTTGGTAGTGTGTTGAGGTTGGTTGTGTGTTGAGGTTGGTAGTGCGTTGAGGTTGGGAGTGTGTTGAGGTTGGGAGTGTGTTGAGGTTGGGAGTGTGTCGAGGTTGGTAGTGTGTTGAGGTTGGTAGTGTGTTGAGGTTGGGAGTGTGTTGAGGTTGGGAGTGTGTTGAGGTTGGGAGTGTGTTGAGGTTGGGAGTGTGTTGTGGTTGGTAGTGTTGAGGTTGGTTGTGTGTTGAGGTTGGTAGTGTGTTGAGGTTGGTAGTGTGTTGAGGTTGGGAGTGTGTTGAGGTTGGGAGTGTTTTGAGGTTGGGAGGGTTGAGGTTAGGAGTGTTGAGGTTGGGAGTTTATGAGGTTGGGAGTGTGTTGAGATTGGGAGTGTGTTGGGGTTGGGAGTGTTTTGGGGTTGGGAATGTGTTTAGGTTGGGAGTGTGTTGAGGTTGGGAGTGTGTTGAGGTTGAAAGTTTACTGTGGTGGGAGTGTGTTGAGGTTGGGAGTGTGTTGAGGTTGAGAGTGTGTTGTGGTTGATAGTGTGTAGAGGTTGGGATTGTGTAGAGGTTGGGAGTGTGTTGAGGTTAGGAGTGTGTTGTGGTTGGGAGTGTGTTGAGTTTGGTAGTGTTGAGGTTGGGAGTGTGTTGAGGTTGGGAGTGTGTTGAGGTTGGGAGTGTGTTGAAGTTGGTAGTGTGTTGTAGTTGGGAGTGTGTTGAAGTTGGTAGTGTGTTGAAGTTGGTAGTGTGTTGTGGTTGGTAGTGTGTTGAGGTTTGAAGTGTGTTGAGGTTAGTAGTGTGTTGAGGTTGGTAGTGTGTTGAGGTTGGGAGTGTGTTGAGGTTGGGAGTTTGTTGAGGTTGGTAGTGTGTTCAGGATAGGAGTGTGTTGAGGCTGGAAGTGTGTTGAGGTTGGGAGTGTACTGAGGTTGGGAGTGTACTGAGGCTGGGAGTGTGTTGAGGTTCGGAGTGTGTTGAGGTTGGGAGAGTGTTGAGGTTGGGAGTGTGTTGAGGTTAGGAGTGTGTTGTGGTTGGGAGTGTGTTGAGTTTGGTAGTGTTGAGGTTGGGAGTGTGTTGAGGTTGGGAGTGTGTTGAAGTTGGTAGTGTGTTGTAGTTGGGAGTGTGTTGAAGTTGGTAGTGTGTTGAAGTTGGTAGTGTGTTGTGGTTGGTAGTGTGTTGAGGTTTGAAGTGTGTTGAGGTTAGTAGTGTGTTGAGGTTGGTAGTGTGTTGAGGTTGGGAGTGTGTTGAGGTTGGGAGTTTGTTGAGGTTGGTAGTGTGTTCAGGATAGGAGTGTGTTGAGGCTGGAAGTGTGTTGAGGTTGGGAGTGTACTGAGGTTGGGAGTGTACTGAGGCTGGGAGTGTGTTGAGGTTCGGAGTGTGTTGAGGTTGGGAGAGTGTTGAGGTTGGGAGTGTGTTTAGGTTGGGAGTGTGTTGAGGTTGGGAGTGTGTTGAGGTTGGGAGTGTGTTTAGGTTGGGAATGTGTTGAGGTTGGGAGTGTGTTGAGGATGGGAGTGTGTTGAGGTTGGGAGTGTGTTGAGGTTGGGAGTGTGTTGAGGTTGGGAGTGTGTTGAGGTTGGGAGTGTGTTGAGGTTGGGAGTGTGTTGAGGTTGGGAGTGTGTTGAGGTTGGGAGTGTGTTGAGGTTGGGAGTGTGTTGAGGTTGGGAGTGTGTTGAGGTTGGGAGTGTGTTGAGGTTGGGAGTGTGTTGAGGTTGGGAGTGTGTTGAGGTTGGGAGTGTGTTGAAGTTGGGAGTGTGTTGAGGTTGGGAGTGTGTTGAGGTTGCGAGCGTGTTGAGGTTGCGAGCGTGTTGAGGTTGTGAGTGTGTTGAAGTTGGGAGTGTGTTGAGGTTGGGAGTGTGTTGAGGTTGGGAGTGTGTTGAGGTTGGGAGTGTCTTGAGGTTGGTAGTGTGTTGAGGTTGGGAGTGTGTTGAGGTTGAGAATGTGTTGAGGTTGAGAGTGTGTTGAGGTTGGGAGTGTAGTTAGTTTGAGAGTGTGTTGAGATTATGAGTGTGTTGAGGTTGGGAGTGTGTTGAGGTTGGGAGTGTGTTGAGGTTGGGAGTGTGTTGAGGTTGGGAGTGTACTGAGGTTGGGAGTGTACTGAGGTTGGGAGTGTACTGAGGTTGGGTGTGTACTGAGGTTGGGAGTGTACTGAGGTTGGGAGTGTACTGAGGTTGGGAGTGTACTGAGGTTGGGAGTGTACTGAGGTGTGCAGTATACTGAGGTGTGCAGTGAACTGAGGTGTACAGTGTACTGAGGTGTACAGTGTACTGAGGTTGGGAGTGTGTTGAGGTTACGAGTGTGTGTGTTGAGGTTAGGAGTGAGTGTGTCGAGGTTAGGAGTGTGTGTGATGAGGTTAGGAGTGTGTGTGTTGAGGTTAGGAGTGTGTGTGTTGAGGTTAGGAGAGTGTTGAAGGCTATGAGTGTGTTGAAGCTGGGTGTGTGTTGTGGTTGGTAGTGTGTTGAGGTTGGGAGTGTGTTGTGGTTGGTAGTCTGTTAAGGGTGTAAGTTTGTTGAGGTTAGGAGTGCTTTATGGTTGGAATTGTGTAGTGGTCGATAGTGTGTAGAGGTTGGGATTGTGTAGAGGTTGTGATTGTATAGAGGCTGGGATTGTGTAGAGGTTGGGATTGTGTTGAGGTTGGGATTGTGTTGAGGATTAGAGTGTGTTGAGGTTGGGAGTGTGTTGAGGTTGGGAGTGTGTTGAGGTTGGGAGTGTTGAGGTTGGGAGTGTTGAGGTTGGGAGTGTGTTGAGGTTGGGAGTGTGTTGAGGTTGGGAGTTTGTTGAGGTTGGGAGTGTGTTGAGGTTGGGAGTGTGTTGAGGTTGGGAGTGTGTTGAGGTTGGGAGTGTGTTGGGGTTGGTAGTGTGTTGAGGTTGGCCGTGTGTTGAGGTTGGCCGTGTGTTGAGGTAGGGGGGTTGTCGAGGTTGGTAGTGTGTTGAGGTTGGTAGTGTGTTGTGGTAAGAAGTGTCTCGTTGTGTAGTGTGTTGAGGTTGGGAGTGTGTTGAGGTTGGGAGTGTGTTGAGGTTGGGAGTGTGTTGAGGTTGGGAGTGTGTTGAGGTTGGGAGTGTGTTGAGGTTGGGAGTGTGTTGAGGTTGGGAGTGTGTTGAGGTTGGGAGTGTGTTGAGGTTGGTAGTGCGTTGAGGTTGGCAGTGCGTTGAGGTTGGCAGTGTGTTGAGGTTGGCAGTGTGTTGAGGTTGGCAGTGTGTTGAGGTTGGCAGTGTGTTGAGGTTGGCAGTGTGTTGAGGTTGGGAGTGTGTTGAGGTTGGCAGTGTGTTGAGGTTGGCAGTGTGTTGAGGTTGGCAGTGTGTTGAGGTTGGCAGTGTGTTGAGGTTGGGAGTGTGTTGAGGTTGGGAGTGTGTTGAGGTCGGGAGTGTGTTGAGGTCGGGAGTGTGTTGAGGTCGGGAGTGTGTTTAGGTTGGGAGTGTGTTGAGGTCGGGAGTGTGTTGAGGTCGGGAGTGTGCTGAGGTTTGGAGTGTGCTGAGGTTTGGAGTGTGCTGAGGTTTGGAGTGTGCTGAGGTTTGGAGTGTGCTGAGGTTTGGAGTGTGCTGAGGTTGGTAGTGTGTTGAGGTTGGTAGTGTGTTGAGGTTGGTAGCGTGTTGAGGTTGGTAGCATGTTGAGGTTGAGAGTGTGTTGAAGGCTAGGAGTATATTGAGGTTGGGATTGTGTTGAGGTTGAAATTGTGTTGAGGTTGGGAATGTGTTGAGGTTGGGAGTGTGTTGAAGTTGGGAGTGTTGAGGTTGGGATTGTGTTGAGGTTGGGATTGAGTTCAGGTTGAGAGTGTGTTGAGGTTGGGAGTGTGTTGAGGTTGGGAGTGTGTTGAGGTTGGTAGTGTGTTGTGGTAAGAAGTGTCTCGTTGTGTAGTGTGTTGAGGTTGGGAGTGTGTTGAGGTTGCGAGCGTGTTGAGGTTGGGAGTGTGTTGAAGTTGGGAGTGTGTTGAGGTTGGGAGTGTGTTGAGGTTGGGAGTGTGTTGAGGTTGGGAGTGTCTTGAGGTTGGTAGTGTGTTGAGGTTGGGAGTGTGTTGAGGTTGAGAATGTGTTGAGGTTGAGAGTGTGTTGAGGTTGGGAGTGTAGTTAGTTTGAGAGTGTGTTGAGATTATGAGTGTGTTGAGGTTGGGAGTGTGTTGAGGTTGGGAGTGTGTTGAGGTTGGGAGTGTCTTGAGGTTGGGAGTGTCTTGAGGTTGGGAGTGTCTTGAGGTTGGGACTGTCTTGAGGTTAGCGGTGTGTTGAGGTAGGGAGGTTGTCGAGGTTGGTAGTGTGTTGAGGCTGGTAGTGTGTTGTGGTAGGAAGTGTGTTGAGGTTGAGTGTGTGTTGAGGTTGGGACTGTAGTTAGTTTGAGAGTGTGTTGAGATTATGAGTGTGTTGAGGTTGGGAGTGTGTTGAGGTTGAGAATGTGTTGAGGTTGAGAGTGTGTTGAGGTTGGGAGTGTAGTTAGTTTGAGAGTGTGTTGAGGTTGGGAGTGTGTTGAGGTTGGGAGTGTGTTGAAGTTGGGAGTGTGTTGAGGTTGGGAGTGTGTTGAGGTTGGTAGTGTGTTGAGGTTGGTTGTGTGTTGAGGTTGGTAGTGCGTTGAGGTTGGGAGTGTGTTGAGGTTGGGAGTGTGTTGAGGTTGGGAGTGTGTTGAGGTTGGGAGTGTGTTGAGGTTGGGAGTGTGTTGAGGTTGGGAGTGTGTTGAGATTGGGAGTGTGTTGAGGTTGTCGAGGTTGGTAGTGTGTTGAGGTTGGTAGTGTGTTGAGGTTGGGAGTGTGTTGAGGTTGGGAGTGTGTTGAGGTCGGGAGTGTGTTGAGGTCGGGAGTGTGTTGAGGTCGGGAGTGTGTTGAGGTCGGGAGTGTGTTGAGGTCGGGAGTGTGTTGAGGTCGGGAGTGTGTTGAGGTCGGGAGTGTGTTGAGGTCGGGAGTGTGTTGAGATCGGGAGTGTGCTGAGGTTTGGAGTGTGCTGAGGTTTGGAGTGTGCTGAGGTTTGGAGTGTGCTGAGGTTTGGAGTGTGCTGAGGTTTGGAGTGTGCTGAGGTTGGTAGTGTGTTGAGGTTGGTAGTGTGTTGAGGTTGGTAGCGTGTTGAGGTTGGTAGCATGTTGAGGTTGAGAGTGTGTTGAAGGCTAGGAGTATATTGAGGTTGGGATTGTGTTGAGGTTGAAATTGTGTTGAGGTTGGGAATGTGTTGAGGTTGGGAGTGTGTTGAAGTTGGGAGTGTTGAGGTTGGGATTGTGTTGAGGTTGGGATTGAGTTCAGGTTGAGAGTGTGTTGAGGTTGGGAGTGTGTTGAGGTTGGGAGTGTGTTGAGGTTGGCGGTGTGTTGAGGTAAGGGGGTTGTCGAGGTTGGTAGTGTGTTGAGGTTGGTAGTGTGTTGTGGTAAGAAGTGTCTCGTTGTGTAGTGTGTTGAGGTTGGGAGTGTGTTGAGGTTGCGAGCGTGTTGAGGTTGGGAGTGTGTTGAAGTTGGGAGTGTGTTGAGGTTGGGAGTGTGTTGAGGTTGGGAGTGTGTTGAGGTTGGGAGTGTCTTGAGGTTGGTAGTGTGTTGAGGTTGGGAGTGTGTTGAGGTTGGGAGTGTAGTTAGTTTGAGAGTGTGTTGAGATTATGAGTGTGTTGAGGTTGGGAGTGTGTTGAGGTTGGGAGTGTGTTGAGGTTGGGAGTGTCTTGAGGTTGGGAGTGTCTTGAGGTTGGGAGTGTCTTGAGGTTGGGACTGTCTTGAGGTTAGCGGTGTGTTGAGGTAGGGAGGTTGTCGAGGTTGGTAGTGTGTTGAGGCTGGTTGTGTGTTGTGGTAGGAAGTGTGTTGAGGTTGAGTGTGTGTTGAGGTTGGGACTGTAGTTAGTTTGAGAGTGTGTTGAGATTATGAGTGTGTTGAGGTTGGGAGTGTGTTGAGGTTGAGAATGTGTTGAGGTTGAGAGTGTGTTGAGGTTGGGAGTGTAGTTAGTTTGAGAGTGTGTTGAGGTTGGGAGTGTGTTGAGGTTGGGAGTGTGTTGAAGTTGGGAGTGTGTTGAAGTTGGGAGTGTGTTGAGGTTGGGAGTGTGTTGAGGTTGGTAGTGTGTTGAGGTTGGTTGTGTGTTGAGGTTGGTAGTGCGTTGAGGTTGGGAGTGTGTTGAGGTTGGGAGTGTGTTGAGGTTGGGAGTGTGTTGAGGTTGGGAGTGTGTTGAGGTTGGGAGTGTGTTGAGGTTGGGAGTGTGTTGAGGTTGGGAGTGTGTTGAGGTTGGGAGTGTGTTGAGGTTGTCGAGGTTGGTAGTGTGTTGAGGTTGGTAGTGTGTTGAGGTTGGGAGTGTGTTGAGGTTGGGAGTGTGTTGAGGTTGGGAGTGTGTTGAGGTTGGGAGTGTGTTGTGGTTGGTAGTGTTGAGGTTGGTTGTGTGTTGAGGTTGGTAGTGTGTTGAGGTTGGTAGTGTGTTGAGGTTGGGAGTGTTTTGAGGTTGGGAGGGTTGAGGTTAGGAGTGTTGAGGTTGGGAGTTTATGAGGTTGGGAGTGTGTTGAGATTGGGAGTGTGTTGGGGTTGGGAGTGTTTTGGGGTTGGGAATGTGTTTAGGTTGGGAGTGTGTTGAGGTTGGGAGTGTGTTGAGGTTGAAAGTTTACTGTGGTGGGAGTGTGTTGAGGTTGGGAGTGTGTTGAGGTTGAGAGTGTGTTGTGGTTGATAGTGTGTAGAGGTTGGGATTGTGTAGAGGTTGGGAGTGTGTTGAGGTTAGGAGTGTGTTGTGGTTGGGAGTGTGTTGAGTTTGGTAGTGTTGAGGTTGGGAGTGTGTTGAGGTTGGGAGTGTGTTGAGGTTGGGAGTGTGTTGAAGTTGGTAGTGTGTTGTAGTTGGGAGTGTGTTGAAGTTGGTAGTGTGTTGAAGTTGGTAGTGTGTTGTGGTTGGTAGTGTGTTGAGGTTTGAAGTGTGTTGAGGTTAGTAGTGTGTTGAGGTTGGTAGTGTGTTGAGGTTGGGAGTGTGTTGAGGTTGGGAGTTTGTTGAGGTTGGTAGTGTGTTCAGGATAGGAGTGTGTTGAGGCTGGAAGTGTGTTGAGGTTGGGAGTGTCTTGTGGTTGGTAGAGTGTCTTGTGGTAGGTAGAGTGTTGAGGTTGGGAGTGTACTGAGGTTGGGAGTGTACTGAGGCTGGGAGTGTGTTGAGGTTCGGAGTGTGTTGAGGTTGGGAGAGTGTTGAGGTTGGGAGTGTGTTTAGGTTGGGAGTGTGTTGAGGTTGGGAGTGTGTTGAGGTTGGGAGTGTGTTTAGGTTGGGAATGTGTTGAGGTTGGGAGTGTGTTGAGGATGGGAGTGTGTTGAGGTTGGGAGTGTGTTGAGGTTGGGAGTGTGTTGAGGTTGGGAGTGTGTTGAGGTTGGGAGTGTGTTGAGGTTGGGAGTGTGTTGAGGTTGGGAGTGTGTTGAGGTTGGGAGTGTGTTGAGGTTGGGAGTGTGTTGAGGTTGGGAGTGTGTTGAGGATGGGAGTGTGTTGAGGTTGGGAGTGTGTTGAGGTTGGGAGTGTGTTGAGGTTGGGAGTGTGTTGAGGTTGGGAGTGTGTTGAGGTTGGGAGTGTGTTGAGGTTGGGAGTGTGTTGAGGTTGGGAGTGTGTTGAGGTTGGGAGTGTGTTGAGGTTGGGAGTGTGTTGAGGTTGGGAGTGTGTTGAGGATGGGAGTGTGTTGAGGATGGGAGTGTGTTGAGGATGGGAGTGTGTTGAGGATGGGAGTGTGTTGAGGTTGGGAGTGTGTTGAGGTTGGGAGTGTGTTGAGGTTGGGAGTGTGTTGAGGTTGGGAGTGTGTTGAGGTTGGGAGTGTGTTGAGGTTGGGAGTGTGTTGAGGTTGGGAGTGTGTTGAGGTTGGGAGTGTGTTGAAGTTGGGAGTGTGTTGAAGTTGGGAGTGTGTTGAGGTTGGGAGTGTGTTGAGGTTGCGAGCGTGTTGAGGTTGCGAGCGTGTTGAGGTTGCGAGCGTGTTGAGGTTGGGAGTGTGTTGAAGTTGGGAGTGTGTTGAGGTTGGGAGTGTGTTGAGGTTGGGAGTGTGTTGAGGTTGGGAGTGTCTTCAGGTTGGTAGTGTGTTGAGGTTGGGAGTGTGTTGAGGTTGAGAATGTGTTGAGGTTGAGAGTGTGTTGAGGTTGGGAGTGTAGTTAGTTTGAGAGTGTGTTGAGATTATGAGTGTCTTGAGGTTGGGAGTGTGTTGAGGTTGGGAGTGTGTTGAGGTTGGGAGTGTGTTGAGGTTGGGAGTGTACTGAGGTTGGGAGTGTACTGAGGTTGGGAGTGTACTGAGGTTGGGTGTGTACTGAGGTTGGGAGTGTACTGAGGTTGGGAGTGTACTGAGGTTGGGAGTGTACTGAGGTTGGGAGTGTACTGAGGTGTGCAGTATACTGAGGTGTGCAGTGAACTGAGGTGTACAGTGTACTGAGGTGTACAGTGTACTGAGGTTGGGAGTGTGTTGAGGTTACGAGTGTGTGTGTTGAGGTTAGGAGTGAGTGTGTCGAGGTTAGGAGTGTGTGTGATGAGGTTAGGAGTGTGTGTGTTGAGGTTAGGAGTGTGTGTGTTGAGGTTAGGAGAGTGTTGAAGGCTATGAGTGTGTTGAAGCTGGGTGTGTGTTGTGGTTGGTAGTGTGTTGAGGTTGGGAGTGTGTTGTGGTTGGTAGTCTGTTAAGGGTGTAAGTTTGTTGAGGTTAGGAGTGCTTTATGGTTGGAATTGTGTAGTGGTCGATAGTGTGTAGAGGTTGGGATTGTGTAGAGGTTGTGATTGTATAGAGGCTGGGATTGTGTAGAGGTTGGGATTGTGTTGAGGTTGGGATTGTGTTGAGGATTAGAGTGTGTTGAGGTTGGGAGTGTGTTGAGGTTGGGAGTGTGTTGAGGTTGGGAGTGTTGAGGTTGGGAGTGTTGAGGTTGGGAGTGTGTTGAGGTTGGGAGTGTGTTGAGGTTGGGAGTTTGTTGAGGTTGGGAGTTTGTTGAGGTTGGGAGTGTGTTGAGGTTGGGAGTGTGTTGAGGTTGGGAGTGTGTTGAGGTTGGGAGTGTGTTGGGGTTGGTAGTGTGTTGAGGTTGGCCGTGTGTTGAGGTTGGCCGTGTGTTGAGGTAGGGGGGTTGTCGAGGTTGGTAGTGTGTTGAGGTTGGTAGTGTGTTGTGGTAAGAAGTGTCTCGTTGTGTAGTGTGTTGAGGTTGGGAGTGTGTTGAGGTTGGGAGTGTGTTGAGGTTGGGAGTGTGTTGAGGTTGGGAGTGTGTTGAGGTTGGGAGTGTGTTGAGGTTGGGAGTGTGTTGAGGTTGGGAGTGTGTTGAGGTTGGTAGTGCGTTGAGGTTGGTAGTGCGTTGAGGTTGGCAGTGTGTTGAGGTTGGCAGTGTGTTGAGGTTGGCAGTGTGTTGAGGTTGGCAGTGTGTTGAGGTTGGCAGTGTGTTGAGGTTGGGAGTGTGTTGAGGTTGGCAGTGTGTTGAGGTTGGCAGTGTGTTGAGGTTGGGAGTGTGTTGAGGTTGGTAGTGTGTTGAGGTTGGGAGTGTGTTGAGGTCGGGAGTGTGTTGAGGTCGGGAGTGTGTTGAGGTCGGGAGTGTGTTGAGGTCGGGAGTGTGTTTAGGTTGGGAGTGTGTTGAGGTCGGGAGTGTGTTGAGGTCGGGAGTGTGTTGAGATCGGGAGTGTGCTGAGGTTTGGAGTGTGCTGAGGTTTGGAGTGTGCTGAGGTTTGGAGTGTGCTGAGGTTTGGAGTGTGCTGAGGTTTGGAGTGTGCTGAGGTTGGTAGTGTGTTGAGGTTGGTAGTGTGTTGAGGTTGGTAGCGTGTTGAGGTTGGTAGCATGTTGAGGTTGAGAGTGTGTTGAAGGCTAGGAGTATATTGAGGTTGGGATTGTGTTGAGGTTGAAATTGTGTTGAGGTTGGGAATGTGTTGAGGTTGGGAGTGTGTTGAAGTTGGGAGTGTTGAGGTTGGGATTGTGTTGAGGTTGGGATTGAGTTCAGGTTGAGAGTGTGTTGAGGTTGGGAGTGTGTTGAGGTTGGGAGTGTGTTGAGGTTGGCGGTGTGTTGAGGTAAGGGGGTTGTCGAGGTTGGTAGTGTGTTGAGGTTGGTAGTGTGTTGTGGTAAGATGTGTCTCGTTGTGTAGTGTGTTGAGGTTGGGAGTGTGTTGAGGTTGCGAGCGTGTTGAGGTTGGGAGTGTGTTGAAGTTGGGAGTGTGTTGAGGTTGGGAGTGTGTTGAGGTTGGGAGTGTGTTGAGGTTGGGAGTGTCTTGAGGTTGGGAGTGTAGTTAGTTTGAGAGTGTGTTGAGATTATGAGTGTGTTGAGGTTGGGAGTGTGTTGAGGTTGGGAGTGTGTTGAGGTTGGGAGTGTCTTGAGGTTGGGAGTGTCTTGAGGTTGGGAGTGTCTTGAGGTTGGGACTGTCTTGAGGTTAGCGGTGTGTTGAGGTAGGGAGGTTGTCGAGGTTGGTAGTGTGTTGAGGCTGGTAGTGTGTTGTGGTAGGAAGTGTGTTGAGGTTGAGTGTGTGTTGAGGTTGTGGGAACCGACCTGTGAGATTTATATTTATTTAATTTATATGAATTTATATTTACGTTAATTTATATACTTCGATAGCAATTTGTATAATGATAAGTGGACTGTATTTCTGCAATAATCTCATAATCTCACAAATCGTTCCTCTACACATTAGGGGGGTTTATATTTATATATATGCAGCCAATCAAACTACATTAACTACATACATTGAAAAGGTTCCTTATCTTATAGTACAGCAGGTTAGTCCACCAGGTATAACTAGGGTGTAGACACCAAATTATCCTCTTTGAGGTAGCTTCCATATCACCCAGTAACTGGTGCACAAATCTTGCATCCTCGTCTTGACCTGTCAAAAGTGCGCTAGCTGTGAAGCCAGATACCTATATATGACAAGTATATCAGAGAAAACAGTACATGGAACATGAAGACCTGGCTTAATTACCTTTAGTTTGAGGCTTCCATGTGATCTAACCGGGTCACCCTATATAATGACATTAATCACCACTAATGATAAATAATGGGTTTCGGAAAGAACACTTAACTTGATTTGTTGACAGCGTGTTGACAGATGGTACACCTTTGGTATCCATAACACTACGTCCAAGTAAAATTAACAGGAGCCGAATTTGCTCCCGTGTGAGCCTCTGGTCTCGTATAACAACAATGGCTGCCCCTTCCTCCTCACTCTGACGCCTGGCCTACTTTGTCCAGATTTCAGAAAGTGATAGAAGGGTCACATTTACTCTACTTTAATATTGATAATTAAGTTAATTTATATAAGATGTTTTTATGATGGTAAAGTCCAAAGACTAATGTATTTAAGAATAATTCCCAGCAGAATAGCTGGTGAATTATAATAGTATGTGGTGATGATATCCCGTTTTCTTTAGATGGTAATTCCACTACAAGTTACGTTTTCTATGGGTAACTTGTTTATACAATACAGCTATTATCTATATGATTATTAAATGGTGTCGGATTTTCCGACATAATTCCCCAGGGGGCTGCTCACGGGTCGAAGTCCTATTTAGAACAGACGAACACCGATACTCCTCCTTCGAATTATTACATTAATTTGATGTTAGTAGTTAGTAATCACACATTTGTGTGTCTGTTCGTACAGGACGGATGTCCCGTACTAGAGTTGCAAGGGTTAGAAGTCTAATGCGATTTCATTTCCCTGTCAACTCTTGAAAGGCTAATATTCAAGCCTAATTACATATTATTTAACCCAGAAGACTGGATGTGATCAAGTACTACAGTCAAGTATGATTCAGGGACTGCAGTGAGATCAGTGACATTAGATATAACTTGAAGTTTCTTCAGGTAACTGGTCACTGATATATAAACACTGAGGCCCATGGAATACATCTTGATTAAATAATAAATGTATCAAATCAGTCATCAGATTTATTGGGGTTTAATTTAGTTAATTGATTCAGAAGATTGAATAGCTCATCATTAAAGTAAAGTATGGTTCTGGGACTGCAGTGGGATCAGTGACATTGGTCGCAGTGACTTGTAGCTGTTTTAGGCTACTGTTCACTGATTTGCCACTGAGGCCTCATGAACTCATCTCCAGCTTTAAATGATGATACTAACATCAACCTCTGTTACTATAGTCAGCTGTAATCTCCTTAGTATAATGCTACTGGAGAAATATAATCAGCTGACAAATTTAGATTTCTACTGGTATTGTTTATCTGCAGGCATAGGGCTCCTCAGGCTTGATACTGGGCCTGAGAGTAATTTACCTCCTGCAGAGTTTAACATGGTTATACCCTGATATTTAGTAGGGCTACCGATGAATCGATGACAATAGTCTGTCCCTACAAGGAGACCGAAGTCGGTGATGTGATCAAACTTAATATTATCTGCCAATTTTATTCCTCTATTTCTCAGGAATTTGGCTGTTGCTCTCAGACCTTGAACTTGTAGGTCTACTGGTATTTTGTCCACCACAATGGCTTGTACTCGACAGACGTACCTGCCTAAGCGTACTGATGGTTGTACCACCTGGTAGACTTGAGGTCCTGCATCTGTTACAAACCCTGAGATGTTGAATGACATCTGGGCTACAGGCCTTAATTGTAATTCATCTGCCAACCTTTTAGTGATATATGTTCTCTGGGATCCTTGGTCAAACAACCCACGGGTATAGACCTTGGCCCTCTTATTCAGGATGGTAATTTGGGCAGTAGGCAAAGTCGTATTACCTTTAGACTTTGCCGATTGGACACTCTTTGTTTGTTGCACCTTGCAGTACTGTACTGTGGTGGGAATGCTATCTTCCACCTTGGGGTTTGGAGACGTTGTTTTGGTGTCTCTGCACAATGCTGCATGGTGCTGACCTTTGTTACACCTATTACAGGTGTGTAATTGGGTCTCACAATCCTTGATGTTATGTTTCCTGAGGCACCTCGTGCAATGTTGCAAATCTTTGAGTCGCTCAACACGGGCGTCACTATCAGGAAAATTAGAGCAGTGGTACATTGAATGTTTCTCATTGCAGAACAAACACGTTCCATAGCTTCCAGTACCCTTTGGTGTCACGTACTTGGGTGACACAGTAACTATAGGCTTGGAGGGTCCCACTGCATATACGCCCACACTGCCACTGTTCCACTTTGGTGTTGAATTATATTGTCTAGATTGATTTGGAGTACCTTTGGTACTCTGTGGTTTACTATTATTGGTTTCTGAGGGTTTACTTGGTGGTTTTAATTTGTCATGTGTTCGTAATTGATGAACTACTGACTTTAAACCTTCAGATATTTCATTCATGGATAAGATACTTTTATTGTAATGAGCACTCATTTGTCTCAATATGTCCCTAGGTATTTTCTCCTGGACAATTATTTTCAAGACCCACTCAGCCCCGTTTGTATCTGCTGTCAGGCTGAGGGCATTGATCAATGATTCTACCTCCAGCTTGAAGACTTGGAGTGAATCAGCTGAAGCCTCCGGTGGGGGTAAATGCAACAGCTCATGAACTAAATGTGATGTTCTTACTTCTGGATCAGCATAATTATCCTTGAGGAGTTTTACTGCCAGATCATAGCCGTCATTAGTTAATCTCAGATGGGATACTACTGTTTTAGCCTCACCTGATAATTGGCCTTGCAAATAAGAGAATTTACTACTCTTTGGTAAAGATTGTTTTGAGTCTACAAGGTCAACGAATTTGTTCCAAAATTCGTCCCAATCTTCCTCATCTTTTCCTGAGAAAGTGGGTAAATTAATTGGAGGGAGTCGAGCTTCTGCTTGACTCGTATTAGATGCAACTGTTGTTGTTGTTGCTGTTGCCTTGTTCTGGGCAATTAATTTGACATAAGGCTGTAACGTGGCCTGAGTGTGATCTTCATAATTCGCAAGATCAACCATAATGTCGTCTATTTCTGTTTCTGATAAATTAGTGTTGGCAAGTTCAGCCACATATGTTGCTATTTGGCATTTGATTTGCTCAAATTTACCTGCAGCTGCTTGATAATAGCTTTCCAGGTCAGCATAATCAACTTGAGATTGTTGTGACAAATCTTCACATTTCTTGATCTGTCTTGTTAAGTGGCCTTTAAGACCTGCAAGGGTTCTTTTCATTCTCCCTGCATTATCCATACTGGCTAGTTGGTGAAGCCTTGTGGGACTTGTACTTGGGCTGCTCATAATACTGAACAAGCTCTAATGGTAGCCTAGGGTAAATTCTGCACTCGCTAGGCAATAATCCTACCTCTACTAGAGGTTAGCACTTAAAATTAATACACATTATATATATACAATCATCCACACTAATGATTTGAGTGATAAACCAGTGTCACTGGAAGTACCTTTAGGTTAGCTCTTCTATATCACCCTAGGATGGTAGAGACACTAATTAATCACTCAAAGGTGTAATGATCATAAGTAAATTATTATATATGCACAACTCAACTCGAGTTGATAAAAATTACACCCAAAATAGGGTCTGGACCATGCATTAATGGTGTTAGGTTGTTCAATATAGTACAACTGACTATGGTAATAATGGGACTAGGATGAACGATAATAGTTCAACTATTCAATGGTTTTATCCTACCCTGTTGTGGGTTGGCAATTAGTAAATATTATACTGTGATCACTAGTGCAATTTATATTAAATAATTCTCTATTTTGGAGAAATAATATACACAATTATTGATAATAGCCTCTTAATTAGCCTCTATGAAACTTCTAATATTATCAAGAAGTATTAAATATTATTAGTGACCTCGCGAAATAAACTCCACAAAATTCGTAGATAATCTCTCGCGAAATGTAACACCACGAAATCCGTGAACAATCTCGCGACACAGTCACTAATTAGGCTGGCTTCTATATTAGCGCTGTCATTTCACGAAATAACACGCCACCAAATATCTGTGGGTGTGCATGAAACGGCTGACGAAGCTGAACTGGGCTGAGGGAGGCTCCTGAGCTCCCACGAGGCAACGCCGCTGTCTATGACTGGCTGGCCTTTGTTTAAATAACACTGCACTAGTATATTTAATGAATCCACTGGTTAACTGGTTCATCCGGTACTAAGATGACCAAATGTGGGTTCAAAGGACCGAATATTCCGGTTCCGAAGGTCCAAATAATGTGGGAACCGACCTGTGAGATTTATATTTATTTAATTTATATGAATTTATATTTACGTTAATTTATATACTTCGATAGCAATTTGTATAATGATAAGTGGACTGTATTTCTGCAATAATCTCATAATCTCACAAATCGTTCCTCTACACATTAGGGGGGTTTATATTTATATATATGCAGCCAATCAAACTACAGTATTAACTACATACATTGAAAAGGTTCCTTATCTTATAGTACAGCAGGTTAGTCCACCAGGTATAACTAGGGTGTAGACACCAAATTATCCTCTTTGAGGTAGCTTCCATATCACCCAGTAACTGGTGCACAAATCTTGCATCCTCGTCTTGACCTGTCAAAAGTGCGCTAGCTGTGAAGCCAGATACCTATATATGACAAGTATATCAGAGAAAACAGTACATGGAACATGAAGACCTGGCTTAATTACCTTTAGTTTGAGGCTTCCATGTGATCTAACCGGGTCACCCTATATAATGACATTAATGGCCACTAATGATAAATAATGGGTTTCGGAAAGAACACTTAACTTGATTTGTTGACAGCGTGTTGACAGATGGTACACCTTTGGTATCCATAACACTACGTCCAAGTAAAATTAACAGGAGCCGAATTTGCTCCCGTGTGAGCCTCTGGTCTCGTATAACAACAATGGCTGCCCCTTCCTCCTCACTCTGACGCCTGGCCTACTTTGTCCAGATTTCAGAAAGTGATAGAAGGGTCACATTTACTCTACTTTAATATTGATAATTAAGTTAATTTATATAAGATGTTTTTATGATGGTAAAGTCCAAAGACTAATGTATTTAAGAATAATTCCCAGCAGAATAGCTGGTGAATTATAATAGTATGTGGTGATGATATCCCGTTTTCTTTAGACGGTAATTCCACTACAAGTTACGTTTTCTATGGGTAACTTGTTTATACAATACAGCTATTATCTGTATGATTATTAAATGGTGTCGGATTTTCCGACAGAGGTTGGGACTGTAGTTAGTTTGAGAGTGTGTTGAGATTATGAGTGTGTTGAGGTTGGGAGTGTGTTGAGGTTGAGAATGTGTTGAGGTTGAGAGTGTGTTGAGGTTGGGAGTGTAGTTAGTTTGAGAGTGTGTTGAGGTTGGGAGTGTGTTGAGGTTGGGAGTGTGTTGAAGTTGGGAGTGTGTTGAGGTTGGGAGTGTGTTGAGGTTGGTAGTGTGTTGAGGTTGGTTGTGTGTTGAGGTTGGTAGTGCGTTGAGGTTGGGAGTGTGTTGAGGTTGGGAGTGTGTTGAGGTTGGGAGTGTGTTGAGGTTGGGAGTGTGTTGAGGTTGTCGAGGTTGGTAGTGTGTTGAGGTTGGTAGTGTGTTGAGGTTGGGAGTGTGTTGAGGTTGGGAGTGTGTTGAGGTTGGGAGTGTGTTGAGGTTGGGAGTGTGTTGTGGTTGGTAGTGTTGAGGTTGGTTGTGTGTTGAGGTTGGTAGTGTGTTGAGGTTGGTAGTGTGTTGAGGTTGGGAGTGTGTTGAGGTTGGGAGTGTTTTGAGGTTGGGAGGGTTGAGGTTAGGAGTGTTGAGGTTGGGAGTTTATGAGGTTGGGAGTGTGTTGAGATTGGGAGTGTGTTGGGGTTGGGAGTGTTTTGGGGTTGGGAGTGTGTTTAGGTTGGGAGTGTGTTGAGGTTGGGAGTGTGTTGAGGTTGAAAGTTTATTGTGGTGGGAGTGTGTTGAGGTTGGGAGTGTGTTGAGGTTGAGAGTGTGTTGTGGTTGATAGTGTGTAGAGGTTGGGATTGTGTAGAGGTTGGGAGTGTGTTGAGGTTAGGAGTGTGTTGTGGTTGGGAGTGTGTTGAGTTTGGTAGTGTTGAGGTTGGGAGTGTGTTGAGGTTGGGAGTGTGTTGAGGTTGGGAGTGTGTTGAAGTTGGTAGTGTGTTGTAGTTGAGAGTGTGTTGAAGTTGGTAGTGTGTTGAAGTTGGTAGTGTGTTGTGGTTGGTAGTGTGTTGAGGTTTGAAGTGTGTTGAGGTTAGTAGTGTGTTGAGGTTGGTAGTGTGTTGAGGTTGGGAGTGTGTTGAGGTTGGGAGTTTGTTGAGGTTGGTAGTGTGTTCAGGATAGGAGTGTGTTGAGGCTGGAAGTGTGTTGAGGTTGGGAGTGTCTTGTGGTAGGTAGAGTGTCTTGTGGTAGGTAGAGTGTTGAGGTTGGGAGTGTACTGAGGTTGGGAGTGTACTGAGGCTGGGAGTGTGTTGAGGTTCGGAGTGTGTTGAGGTTGGGAGAGTGTTGAGGTTGGGAGTGTGTTTAGGTTGGGAGTGTGTTGAGGTTGGGAGTGTGTTGAGGTTGGGAGTGTGTTTAGGTTGGGAATGTGTTGAGGTTGGGAGTGTGTTGAGGATGGGAGTGTGTTGAGGTTGGGAGTGTGTTGAGGTTGGGAGTGTGTTGAGGTTGGGAGTGTGTTGAGGTTGGGAGTGTGTTGAGGTTGGGAGTGTGTTGAGGTTGGGAGTGTGTTGAGGTTGGGAGTGTGTTGAGGTTGGGAGTGTGTTGAGGTTGGGAGTGTGTTGAGGTTGGGAGTGTGTTGAGGTTGGGAGTGTGTTGAGGTTGGGAGTGTGTTGAGGTTGGGAGTGTGTTGAGGATGGGAGTGTGTTGAGGTTGGGAGTGTGTTGAGGTTGGGAGTGTGTTGAGGTTGGGAGTGTGTTGAGGTTGGGAGTGTGTTGAGGTTGGGAGTGTGTTGAGGTTGGGAGTGTACTGAGGTTGGGAGTGTACTGAGGTTGGGAGTGTACTGAGGTTGGGTGTGTACTGAGGTTGGGAGTGTACTGAGGTTGGGAGTGTACTGAGGTTGGGAGTGTACTGAGGTTGGGAGTGTACTGAGGTGTGCAGTATACTGAGGTGTGCAGTGAACTGAGGTGTACAGTGTACTGAGGTGTACAGTGTACTGAGGTTGGGAGTGTGTTGAGGTTACGAGTGTGTGTGTTGAGGTTAGGAGTGTGTGTGATGAGGTTAGGAGTGTGTGTGTTGAGGTTAGGAGTGTGTGTGTTGAGGTTAGGAGAGTGTTGAAGGCTATGAGTGTGTTGAAGCTGGGTGTGTGTTGTGGTTGGTAGTGTGTTGAGGTTGGGAGTGTGTTGTGGTTGGTAGTCTGTTAAGGGTGTAAGTTTGTTGAGGTTAGGAGTGCTTTATGGTTGGAATTGTGTAGTGGTTGATAGTGTGTAGAGGTTGGGATTGTGTAGAGGTTGTGATTGTATAGAGGCTGGGATTGTGTAGAGGTTGGGATTGTGTTGAGGTTGGGATTGTGTTGAGGATTAGAGTGTGTTGAGGTTGGGAGTGTGTTGAGGTTGGGAGTGTGTTGAGGTTGGGAGTGTTGAGGTTGGGAGTGTTGAGGTTGGGAGTGTGTTGAGGTTGGGAGTGTGTTGAGGTTGGGAGTGTGTTGAGGTTGGGAGTGTGTTGAGTTTGGTAGTGTGTTGAGGTTGGAAGTGTGTTGAGGTTGGGAGTGTGTTGAGGTTGGGAGTGTGTTGAGGTTGGGAGTGTGTTGAGGTTGGGAGTGTGTTGAGGTTGGGAGTGTGTTGAGGTTGGGAGTGTGTTGAGGTTGGGAGTGTGTTGAGGTTGGGAGTGTGTTGGGGTTGGTAGTGTGTTGAGGTTGGCCGTGTGTTGAGGTTGGCCGTGTGTTGAGGTAGGGGGGTTGTCGAGGTTGGTAGTGTGTTGAGGTTGGTAGTGTGTTGTGGTAAGAAGTGTCTCGTTGTGTAGTGTGTTGAGGTTGGGAGTGTGTTGAGGTTGGGAGTGTGTTGAGGTTGGGAGTGTGTTGAGGTTGGGAGTGTGTTGAGGTTGGGAGTGCGTTGAGGTTGGTAGTGCGTTGAGGTTGGCAGTGTGTTGAGGTTGGCAGTGTGTTGAGGTTGGCAGTGTGTTGAGGTTGGCAGTGTGTTGAGGTTGGGAGTGTGTTGAGGTTGGTAGTGTGTTGTGGTTGGTAGTGTGTTGTGGTTGGTAGTGTGTTGTGGTTGGTAGTGTGTTGTGGTTGGTAGTGTGTTGTGGTTGGTAGTGTGTTGTGGTTGGTAGTGTGTTGTCGTTGGTAGTGTATTGTCGTTGGTAGTGTGTTGAGGTTGAGAGTGTGTTGAAGGCTAGGATTGTGTTGAACTTGGTACTGTGTTGGGGTTTGAAGTGTGTTGAAGTCTAGGGGTGTGTTGAAGTTGGGAGTGTGTTGAGGTTGGTAGTGTATTGTGGTTGGTAGTGTATTGTGGTTGGTAGTGTGTTGAGGTTGGTAGTGTGTTGAGGTTGGTAGTGTGTTGAGGTTGGTAGTGTGTTGAGGTTGGTAGTGTGTTGTAGTTGGTAGTGTGTTGTGGTTGGTGGTGTGTTGTGATTGGTAGTGTGTTGTAAGTAGTAGGGAGTAAGAGCCACAGGCAATTTTTTTTTTTGGGGAGAGGACCCCTGTGGACTGTAAGAGCCACAGGCAATTTTTTTTTTGGGGAGAGGACCCCTGTGGACTGTAAGAGCCACAGGCAATTTTTTTTTTTTTGGCGAGAGGACCCCTGTGGACTGTAAGAGCCACAGGCAATTTTTTTTTTTTTTGGCGAGAGGACCCCTGTGGACTGTAAGAGCCACAGGCAATTTTTTTTTTGGTGAGAGGACCCCTGTGGACTGTAAGAGCCACAGGCAATTTTTTTTTTTTTTGGCGAGAGGACCCCTGTGGACTGTAAGAGCCACAGAACATTTTTTTTTTTGGCGAGAGGACCCCTGTGGACTGTAAGAGCCACAGAACATTTTTTTTTTTTTGGCGAGAGGACCCCTGTGGACTGTAGGAGCCACAGAACATTTTTTTTGTTTGGCGAGAGGACCCCTGTGGACTGTAAGAGCCACAGAACATTTTTTTTTTTTTTTCTGGAAATTCATGTTTATGAGCCAGGGTTTTCAGGTAAATTTTTGTCAGTCACAGATTTTAGAAGTAAGGATTTCTTATAATGAAAATATTTTCCGAGACTTAGAAGTTTGTTAAGGCCTTATGGGAGAAATTCAAATTCATGTTTATGAGCCAGGGTTTTCAGGTAAATTTTGTCAGTCACAGATTTTTAGAAGTTGTTAAAGTTCTTATAATTAAAAATAATGTTATACGAGTATGGACTGTTTTGTGTGCATATCCATGTGTACTATTGTCAAGACCGACAGACACGTGAAGCTATGTGTGTTTATGTGTACCTGTAATTGAACTACACCCCCCTCCCTCCCCCCTTACCTCGCAATCTCTCGCGTCACCTTTATTTACCTTACGCCCAGCCAGCCAGTCTCCTCTTATCATATCTTATCTTCTCCATAATATCTGGACCGTCCCTCCTCTCTCTCTCCTTCTTCTCCATAATAACTGGACCGTCCCTCCTCTCTCTCTCCTTTCATTCAGTTCAGTTCAACTATTTTCCAACATCGTATGTTTGCTCCTTTTCATTAAGCAAGTCAGTTTTACACAAATAAATCGTGTTAGTAAGCATGTTCTAGCTCACGTTCCCCGCCTTAGTCCCCTGTCGTATAATGAATACTATCATTCCAATCCCTCTAAAATTTAAAAATAATCATATTTCAAACGTAGTTCAATACAGTAATTTAGTTACCAAGCTCCAGCGCTTGTCCTCCGCCTTAGCTCTCTCTCGTATCTTCGTTAGTAACAGTCCAATTTCCCTGAAATTTTTACCCTCTGTATTTCAGACACCGTAAATAAGATCAAAACAGTTATCGAGCTCCAGCGCTTGTCCCCCACCTTAGTTCGTTTATACAAGATCGTTAGTAACAGTCCAATTTCCCTGAAATTTTTACCCTCTGTATTTCAGACACCGTAAATAAAATCAAGTCAGTTATCGAGCTCCAGCTCTCGTCCCCGCCTTAGTTCTCTTTCATATCTTTGTAAATAACCCATCAATTTCCCTAAAATTAAAAGCAGACATACTTCAAAGTTAGTAAATAAAATCAAGTCAGTTATCGAGCTCCAGCTCTCGTCCCCCCACCCTCTTCCACCCTCAAGTTTTTGTAAATAACCCATCAATTTCCCGAAATTTAAAAGCAGACATACTTCAAAGTTAGTAAATAAGATCAAGTCAGTTACTGAGCTCCAGCTCTCGTCCCCACCTTAGTTCTCTTTCGTATCGTTGTAAATAACCCATCAATTTCCCTGAAATTTTTACCCTCTGTATTTCAGACATAGTAAATATGTTGTAAACAATTATAAAACTCTAGCTCTTGTCCTCTGTCCAAGTTCACTCCTATAAATTCATTACTATCAGTCCAAATTCCCCAGAGATTTAAACACCCAACTACATTTTCAGACATAGTAAATAAAAAACAGTTCAGTTATCAAGTTTCAACTCTTGTCCCCCAGCTTAGTTCATTTTGTACAAGTTCTTTATTTTCCAACTAAATCACCTGAGATTTAAGATCACCTTATTTTCTAACGTATTAAAATTAATCTGGACATTAGCAAAGCTCCATTTCCTCAGCCTTAGATCATCAGACATAAATATATTCGATCAAGTCCCTCTCCAGCCTATCTGTTTATCAGAGTATTTACTTTACCCTTCTCATCCCCAACGTATCAATCCCCAACGTATCAAAACCTTCAATAATCATACTGTATTTGCATATTTTCTCTATATTCAGCTGTGTTCTTCACATTTTGTCCATGTTTTCTATGTTCACTCCATGTTCTTCAAATGTTCACAGTCCCATTCAGTTCATATTTTCATAAGTATCTCCATTTTTTCTGTAATCTTTCTCTTAGTCTCATTACTTTCTCTACAAATTCTAGTCATATTTTCTATGTTTTCATGTTCATCACATGTTCTCTTTACAACTTTTATACTCAATATTCATGCTAACTTCCATATTTTGTGTTCTTTGGCAATATTCATGTTCCTCTACAAGTTCATGTTCCTCACAAGATCACTTCGTTTTTTCACCTTCACTTACATGTTTTCTACATTCTTTGTCATATTCTCCATGTTCTTCACAAGTCCATTGTTCATTCTTTGTATTCCCTATTCTCCTTATCATGTTTTCATGTTCACTGTATTCATCAACTTTTCTTACATATGTTCTTTGCCATGTTCCCCATATGTTCTCTGGGTTTTTCCCCTATCTAACATTCCTTAACTAAAAAAATCTTTCACCAATCAACTAAAAACATAGTCACTTTCGTCATTTCTCAACTAAACTTATTATCCAGTCAACTAAAAATAGTCAGAAATAGCCTCGTTCAACACTGTTCTTAACTAAAACAACCTTTCTCTTAGCTAAAAATTGTCAAAGGAAACTTCTTTCAGCACTTTCTTAACAGCCGCTACGTTTCATCAAGTAAGAAAAAATTGTCAAAGGAATCTTTCCAACACTGTTCATAACTAAACTTATTCCCTAGTCATCAGAAAATAACCGTGTTCTTCATGTTTCATTGTCATTTCATAACTAAAATTATCCATCAATCAGCAGAAAAAGTCATATTCATCATTTCGTAACAGCCATTATGTTTTCGTCAAGAAAGAAAATATAGTCAAAGATATCTATCATCGTCGTTCTTAACTGACATTTATACTTTGTGGAGCACTAAAAATAGTCAAATGTAACTTTTTCAACACTTTCGTAACTAAAATTATATGTCGCTAAGTAAGAAAAATAGTCAAAGGTTCTCTCCGTTACACCAAAGTTACTCTTCGAGAAATCAAAGACACTCTTCAATACATCAAGGACTTACTCAAAGACACCAAAGTTACACTCTAAGACATCCTTCGAGACATCAAAGACATCCTTTAAGACTTCAAGGGCACTCTTCGAGATATCAAAAGACACTCTCAAACACTCAAAATTTACTCGCATCCTCAAAGTTATTCTCAGAGGCATAAAAGTCATTCTCAGAGCTATCAAATTATTCTCGATGTCATCAAAAAGTATTTTCTCGTTCATCAAAGTTATTCTCAGAGTTAACAAAGGTAATCTCTAACTCACTCTCGTACATCAAAGTTGTTTCAAAGACATCAAAGTTAATCTCAGAGTTATCCAAAGATATTCTCATGTCCACAAAAGTTATTCTGAGCTATCAAAGTTAATCTCAAACATCTCCGTTCATAAAAGTTATTCTCTAAGAGCTATCAAAAGTTATTCTCAGTCATCAAAGTTATTCCAAGAGACGTCAAAGTTAATCCAAGACATCATCTTTCATCAAAGATATTCTCTCTAAGCCATCAATGTTCTTCTCTAAGACATAAAAGTTATTCTCTATGTCATCAAAAGTTATTCTCTGAGCTAACAAAATACTACTCATGTTCTCAAAGACATTCTCCAATTCATCAAAAGTTATTCTCTAAGACAACAAAGTCTTTCTCAGAGCTATCAAACTTGTTCTCAAAGTCATCAAAGTTATTCACAGAGTCATCAAAGTTAATCTAAGACATCATTTTTCATCAAAGATATTCTCTCTAAACCATCAATGTTCTTCTCTAAGCCATAAAAGTTATTCTCAGAGTCACCTTCGTTCTTCAGAGAAACTTTCCAAAACATCTTTGTTCATCAAGTTATTCTCGGAGTCATCAAAAGGTATTCTCTAACTCACTTTTGGTCATTAAAGTTAATTTCTATGTTATAAAAGTTTGTCTCAGAGACATCTAAAGTTAATCTCTGAGTTAACAAAGGTAATCTCTAACTCACTTTTGTTCATCAAAGTTAATCTCAGAGTTATCCAAAGACATTCTCAAAGTCATCTAAAGACATTCTCTAAGCCCTCAAAGTTATTCTCTAAGACAACAAAGTCATTCCCAGAGTCATCAAAAAGTTATTCTTCGAAACATAAAATTTGCTCTGTAAGATATCTTCGTTCATCAAACTTATTCTCAGAGATATCTAAAGTTATTCTCAGAACAATCAAAAGTTATTCTAAGACAACAAAAGTTATTCTCAGAGCTACCCAAAGCTATTCTCAGAGTCACCTTCGTTCGTCAGAGAAACTTTCAAAACATCTTTGTTCATCAAACTTGTTTTCAAAGTCATCAAAAGTTAATCTAAGACATCTTCTTTCATCAAAGTTATTTTCAGAGACATCTAAAGTTATTCTCAGAGTCATCAAAGTGATCTCTAATTCACCTTTGTTTTCCCAAAGTTGTTCTCTAAGACACCTTCGTTCATCAAAGAAACTCTCCTTCTTCCATCATGTTATTCTTTAAGACATCTTCAGTCATAAAATTTCTCTCCAAAATGTAACTAGTTCAGCTTTTCATACCAAACCTGCATTTCTGTTAAAACATATTTTCTTAGTTGCTTTACCCTAAAACTGTTCTCTGAACTACACTGTTCAAACCTACGTAACCTATCCTCTCCACCCAATGTTACTTAGTTAACGTAACGTTCCTAAACCTAACTTTACCTATCCTAACATAACTTACCTTACCTTACCTATCTTACCTGACTTTACCTATCTTACCTAACTTAATCTGCATAACCTAACTTTACCTATGTTACCTTACCTTACCTATCTTACCTAACCTAACCTAACTCTACCTATGTTACCTTACCTTACCTACCTTTCCTAACTTAACCTGCTTAACCTATCTTACCTATCTTACCTAACTTTACCTATGTTACCTTACCTTACATACCTTTCCTAACTTAACCTATCTTACCTATCTTACCTAACTTTACCTATCTTACCTAACTTTACCTATGTTACCTTACCTTACCTACCTTTCCTAACTTAACCTGCTTAACCTATCTTACCTAACTTTACCTAACTTAACTTTCATAACCTAACCTAACCTGCTTAACTTAACTTACCTTACCTATCTTACCTAACTTACATAATTTAACCTAACTTACCTTACCTTACCTAACTTAACCTGCTTAACCTAACTTACCTTACCTTACCTAACTTATATAACTTATCTTACCTATCCTATCCTAACCTAACTTGCTTTACCTAACTTAATCTTACATTCCCAAACTGATGTATCCTAACTTATCTAGTCCAACCAGACATGATCTAACTTACATAATTATTCCTTCTTGTCTTTTGTGTTTCGTCAATCATTGTCTCATATTCATTTACTCATTTCAAGGGTTAATTTCTCAAATGGACATTTTTGCATTTCAAGTGTTATTTGTTTAAGATTGGGTGTTTAACCATTTCAAAAGATTTTTGTTATATATGGGAATTTACTCTTTCAAGGGCTAATTTCTCAAATGGTCATTTTTGCAGATCAAGGGTTATTTGTTAAAGTTCATCAAGTTGCTCATAAGTTGTATTTATTATGTTTGTTATCATTTATTCTTATTCCCCAACCCTTTAACCTAACCTTTCAGATGCAGTTTATTGTGTTTTTTGACGTATTTGTTGAATATATTATCCTTTTCCTAACCTTTCAGATGCAGTTTATTGTGTTTTTTGACGTATTTGTTGAATATATTATCCTTTTCCTAACCTTTCAGATGTAGCTTTGTTTCTCCTTTTTGTATATTTTACCCAAACCTTCTTTCCTTCTTTTACTTTGTTTTTCACATATAAGTTCATTCTTTATCATAGTAATAATAAAAATTACAATAGTAAAGAATCAGATCTACTAAGACTTGAAATTGAGAAACAAGAGCTCAAGGGAGTGAGAGCATGAAAGAAGAGCAAGGAGTAAGAGAGAGGGGGCGGAAGAAAATGGGACCAAAGAAGAGAGAATGAGAGAGAGAGTGTGGGCATGGGGGAACTAAGACTTGAATTTGAGAAAAAGAAAAACTAAGTGAATGAGAGTGAGGGTGTGAGAATGGGGGCATTAAGACTTGAATTTGAGAAAGAAGAGAGCATTTGAGCAAATGAGGGAGAGAGAGGGGGGAGGAAGAGAGAGAATAAGGGAGAGAGATAGAAAAGGAGGGTTAGAAGGAGTAGGAGAATCAAAGTAAAAGAAGGAAAGAAGGTTAAGTGGGATGGTGGGTTTGGGTAAAAATATACAAAAAGGAGAAACAAAGCTACATCTGAAAGGTTAGGAAAAGGATAATATATTCAACAAATACGTCAAAAAACACAATAAACTGCATCTGAAAGGTTAGGAAAAGGATAATATATTCAACAAATACGTCAAAAAACACAATAAACTGCATCTGAAAGGTTAGGTTAAAGGGTTGGGGAATAAGAATAAATGATAACAAACATAATAAATACAACTTATGAGCAACTTGATGAACTTTAACAAATAACCCTTGATCTGCAAAAATGACCATTTGAGAAATTAGCCCTTGAAAGAGTAAATTCCCATATATAACAAAAATCTTTTGAAATGGTTAAACACCCAATCTTAAACAAATAACACTTGAAATGCAAAAATGTCCATTTGAGAAATTAACCCTTGAAATGAGTAAATGAATATGAGACAATGATTGACGAAACACAAAAGACAAGAAGGAATAATTATGTAAGTTAGATCATGTCTGGTTGGACTAGATAAGTTAGGATACATCAGTTTGGGAATGTAAGATTAAGTTAGGTAAAGCAAGTTAGGTTAGGATAGGATAGGTAAGATAAGTTATATAAGTTAGGTAAGGTAAGGTAAGTTAGGTTAAGCAGGTTAAGTTAGGTAAGGTAAGGTAAGTTAGGTTAAATTATGTAAGTTAGGTAAGATAGGTAAGGTAAGTTAAATTAAGCAGGTTAGGTTAGGTTATGAAAGTTAAGTTAGGTAAGATAGGTAAAGTTAGGTAAGATAGGTTAAGCAGGTTAAGTTAGGAAAGGTAGGTAAGGTAAGGTAACATAGGTAAAGTTAGGTAAGATAGGTAAAGTTAGGTAAGATAGGTAAGATAGGTTAAGTTAGGAAAGGTATGTAAGGTAAGGTAACATAGGTAAAGTTAGGTAAGATAGGTAAGATAGGTTAAGCAGGTTAAGTTAGGAAAGGTAGGTAAGGTAAGGTAACATAGGTAGAGTTAGGTTAGGTTAGGTAAGATAGGTAAGGTAAGGTAACATAGGTAAAGTTAGGTTATGCAGATTAAGTTAGGTAAAGTCAGGTAAGATAGGTAAGGTAAGGTAAGTTATGTTAGGATAGGTAAAGTTAGGTTTACGAACGTTACGTTAACTAAGTAACATTGGGTGGAGAGGATAGGTTACGTAGGTTTGAACAGTGTAGTTCAGAGAACAGTTTTAGGGTAAAGCAACTAAGAAAATATGTTTTTACAGAAATGCAGGTTTGGTATGAAAAGCTGAACTAGTTACATTTTGGAGAGAAATTTTATGACTGAAGATGTCTTAAAGAATAACATGATGGAAGAAGGAGAGTTTCTTTGATGAACGAAGGTGTCTTAGAGAACAACTTTGGGAGAACAAAGGTGAATTAGAGATCACTTTGATGACTCTGAGAATAACTTTAGATGTCTCTGAAAATAACTTTGATGAAAGAAGAAGTCTTAGATTAACTTTTGATGACTTTGAAAACAAGTTTGATGAACAAAGATGTTTTGAAAGTTTCTCTGACGAACGAAGGTGACTCTGAGAATAGCTTTGGGTAGCTCTGAGAATAACTTTTGTTGTCTTAGAATAACTTTTGATTGTTCTGAGAATAACTTTAGATATCTCTGAGAATAAGTTTGATGAACGAAGATATCTTACAGAGCAAATTTTATGTTTCGAAGAATAACTTTTTGATGACTCTGGGAATGACTTTGTTGTCTTAGAGAATAACTTTGAGGGCTTAGAGAATGTCTTTAGATGACTTTGAGAATGTCTTTGGATAACTCTGAGATTAACTTTGATGAACAAAAGTGAGTTAGAGATTACCTTTGTTAACTCAGAGATTAACTTTGATGAACAAAAGTGAGTTAGAGATTACATTTGATAACTCTAAGATTAACTTTAGATGTCTCTGAGACAAACTTTTATAACATAGAAATTAACTTTAATGACCAAAAGTGAGTTAGAGAATACCTTTTGATGACTCCGAGAATAACTTGATGAACAAAGATGTTTTGGAAAGTTTCTCTGAAGAACGAAGGTGACTCTGAGAATAACTTTTATGGCTTAGAGAAGAACATTGATGGTTTAGAGAGAATATCTTTGATGAAAAATGATGTCTTAGATTAACTTTGATGACTCTGTGAATAACTTTGATGACTTTGAGAACAAGTTTGATAGCTCTGAGAAAGACTTTGTTGTCTTAGAGAATAACTTTTGATGAATTGGAGAATGTCTTTGAGAACATGAGTAGTATTTTGTTAGCTCAGAGAATAACTTTTGATGACATAGAGAATAACTTTTATGTCTTAGAGAAGAACATTGATGGCTTAGAGAGAATATCTTTGATGAAAGATGATGTCTTGGATTAACTTTGACATCTCTTGGAATAACTTTGATGACTGAGAATAACTTTTGATAGCTCTTAGAGAATAACTTTTATGAACGGAGATGTTTGAGATTAACTTTGATAGCTCAGAATAACTTTTGTGGACATGAGAATATCTTTGGATAACTCTGAGATTAACTTTGATGTCTTTGAAACAACTTTGATGTACGAGAGTGAGTTAGAGATTACCTTTGTTAACTCTGAGAATAACTTTGATGAACGAGAAAATACTTTTTGATGACATCGAGAATAATTTGATAGCTCTGAGAATGACTTTTATGCCTCTGAGAATAACTTTGAGGATGCGAGTAAATTTTGAGTGTTTGAGAGTGTCTTTTGATATCTCGAAGAGTGCCCTTGAAGTCTTAAAGGATGTCTTTGATGTCTCGAAGGATGTCTTAGAGTGTAACTTTGGTGTCTTTGAGTAAGTCCTTGATGTATTGAAGAGTGTCTTTGATTTCTCGAAGAGTAACTTTGGTGTAACGGAGAGAACCTTTGACTATTTTTCTTACTTAGCGACATATAATTTTAGTTACGAAAGTGTTGAAAAAGTTACATTTGACTATTTTTAGTGCTCCACAAAGTATAAATGTCAGTTAAGAACGACGATGATAGATATCTTTGACTATATTTTCTTACTTGACGAAAACATAATGGCTGTTACGAAATGATGAATATGACTTTTTCTTCTGATTGATGGATAATTTTAGTTATGAAATGACAATGAAACATGAAGAACACGGTTATTTTCTGATGACTAGGGAATAAGTTTAGTTATGAACAGTGTTGGAAAGATTCCTTTGACAATTTTTTCTTACTTGATGAAACGTAGCGGCTGTTAAGAAAGTGCTGAAAGAAGTTTCCTTTGACAATTTTTAGCTAAGAGAAAGGTTGTTTTAGTTAAGAACAGTGTTGAACGAGGCTATTTCTGACTATTTTTAGTTGACTGGATAATAAGTTTAGTTGAGAAATGACGAAAGTGACTATGTTTTTAGTTGATTGGTGAAAGATTTTTTTAGTTAAGGAATGTTAGATAGGGGAAAAACCCAGAGAACATATGGGGAACATGGCAAAGAACATATGTAAGAAAAGTTGATGAATACAGTGAACATGAAAACATGATAAGGAGAATAGGGAATACAAAGAATGAACAATGGACTTGTGAAGAACATGGAGAATATGACAAAGAATGTAGAAAACATGTAAGTGAAGGTGAAAAAACGAAGTGATCTTGTGAGGAACATGAACTTGTAGAGGAACATGAATATTGCCAAAGAACACAAAATATGGAAGTTAGCATGAATATTGAGTATAAAAGTTGTAAAGAGAACATGTGATGAACATGAAAACATAGAAAATATGACTAGAATTTGTAGAGAAAGTAATGAGACTAAGAGAAAGATTACAGAAAAAATGGAGATACTTGTGAAAATATGAACTGAATGGGACTGTGAACATTTGAAGAACATGGAGTGAACATAGAAAACATGGACAAAATGTGAAGAACACAGCTGAATATAGAGAAAATATGCAAATACAGTATGATTATTGAAGGTTTTGATACGTTGGGGATTGATACGTTGGGGATGAGAAGGGTAAAGTAAATACTCTGATAAACAGATAGGCTGGAGAGGGACTTGATCGAATATATTTATGTCTGATGATCTAAGGCTGAGGAAATGGAGCTTTGCTAATGTCCAGATTAATTTTAATACGTTAGAAAATAAGGTGATCTTAAATCTCAGGTGATTTAGTTGGAAAATAAAGAACTTGTACAAAATGAACTAAGCTGGGGGACAAGAGTTGAAACTTGATAACTGAACTGTTTTTTATTTACTATGTCTGAAAATGTAGTTGGGTGTTTAAATCTCTGGGGAATTTGGACTGATAGTAATGAATTTATAGGAGTGAACTTGGACAGAGGACAAGAGCTAGAGTTTTATAATTGTTTACAACATATTTACTATGTCTGAAATACAGAGGGTAAAAATTTCAGGGAAATTGATGGGTTATTTACAACGATACGAAAGAGAACTAAGGTGGGGACGAGAGCTGGAGCTCAGTAACTGACTTGATCTTATTTACTAACTTTGAAGTATGTCTGCTTTTAAATTTCGGGAAATTGATGGGTTATTTACAAAAACTTGAGGGTGGAAGAGGGTGGGGGGACGAGAGCTGGAGCTCGATAACTGACTTGATTTTATTTACTAACTTTGAAGTATGTCTGCTTTTAATTTTAGGGAAATTGATGGGTTATTTACAAAGATATGAAAGAGAACTAAGGCGGGGACGAGAGCTGGAGCTCGATAACTGACTTGATTTTATTTACGGTGTCTGAAATACAGAGGGTAAAAATTTCAGGGAAATTGGACTGTTACTAACGATCTTGTATAAACGAACTAAGGTGGGGGACAAGCGCTGGAGCTCGATAACTGTTTTGATCTTATTTACGGTGTCTGAAATACAGAGGGTAAAAAATTTCAGGGAAATTGGACTGTTACTAACGAAGATACGAGAGAGAGCTAAGGCGGAGGACAAGCGCTGGAGCTTGGTAACTAAATTACTGTATTGAACTACGTTTGAAATATGATTATTTTTAAATTTTAGAGGGATTGGAATGATAGTATTCATTATACGACAGGGGACTAAGGCGGGGAACGTGAGCTAGAACATGCTTACTAACACGATTTATTTGTGTAAAACTGACTTGCTTAATGAAAAGGAGCAAACATACGATGTTGGAAAATAGTTGAACTGAACTGAATGAAAGGAGAGAGAGAGGAGGGACGGTCCAGTTATTATGGAGAAGGAGGAGAGAGAGAGGAGGGACGGTCCAGATATTATGGAGAAGATAAGATATGATAAGAGGAGACTGGCTGGCTGGGCGTAAGGTAAATAAAGGTGACGCGAGAGATTGCGAGGTAAGGGGGGAGGGAGGGGGGGTGTAGTTCAATTACAGGTACACATAAACACACATAGCTTCACGTGTCTGTCGGTCTTGACAATAGTACACATGGATATGCACACAAAACAGTCCATACTCGTATGACATTATTTTTAATTATAAGAACTTTAACAACTTCTAAAAATCTGTGACTGACAAAATTTACCTGAAAACCCTGGCTCATAAACATGAATTTGAATTTCTCCCATAAGGCCTTAACAAACTTCTAAGTCTCGGAAAATATTTTCATTATAAGAAATCCTTACTTCTAAAACCTGTGACTGACAAAAATTTACCTGAAAACCCTGGCTCATAAACATGAATTTCCAGAAAAAAAAAAAAAAAATGTTCTGTGGCTCTTACAGTCCACAGGGGTCCTCTCGCCAAACAAAAAAAATGTTCTGTGGCTCTTACAGTCCACAGGGGTCCTCTCGCCAAAAAAAAAAAAATGTTCTGTGGCTCTTACAGTCCACAGGGGTCCTCTCGCCAAAAAAAAAAAATGTTCTGTGGCTCTTACAGTCCACAGGGGTCCTCTCGCCAAAAAAAAAAAAAAATTGCCTGTGGCTCTTACAGTCCACAGGGGTCCTCTCCCCCCAAAAAAAATTGCCTGTGGCTCTTACAGTCCACAGGGGTCCTCTCCCCAAAAAAAAAAATTACCTGTGGCTCTTACAGTCCACAGGGGTCCTCTCCCCAAAAAAAAAATTGCCTGTGGCTCTTACAGTCCACAGGGGTCCTCTCGCCAAAAAAAAAAAAAATTGCCTGTGGCTCTTACAGTCCACAGGGGTCCTCTCGCCAAAAAAAAAAAAATTGCCTGTGGCTCTTATAGTCCACAGGGGTCCTCTCCCCAAAAAAAAAAAATTGCCTGTGGCTCTTACAGTCCACAGGGGTCCTCTCCCCAAAAAAAAAAAATTGCCTGTGGCTCTTACTCCCTACTACTGTTGTAGTTGGTAGTGTGTT